>NW_004524771.1:4343469-4347827 GCF_000260255.1 Octodon degus | reverse complement strand
CTTGCCAGGGAAGCGCATATTCCACTGAGCCATCGCCCTGGCCCCAATCTTTTTTATTTGGAAACAAAATCTTGCTCAGCTGCCCAGGCTGGGCTGGGACTTTCGATCCTCCTGCCTCAGATCCTAGTTTTCATAACCTTCAAGCCACGTTGCAGAAGGCCTCCGGGCAGAGGAGTGCTGCTTTCCCGGCTCTCATGGTAAGAGCAGGTGGTCTTAGCTTAGTGCTCAAAGACACCTTTTATGCCTAAACCCCTATAAGTACAATGACATCCTTTATCTTTTAGATTCAAGTTGCCGTTGTCAGATTAGCCCGGTGGGTGGGTGCTATCCTTGGGACTGTTACCAAGCACTGCTGAGGTTACTAAGCAAGTAACAGCAGCAAAGCGAGACAGGGAGCAGGATCAGCTTGATTTCCAGCCAAGCGATGAGAGTCTATAATTGCCTGGTGTTTATAATCGCCTAGTGGAATGGCTGGCCGACTTCCAATTAGCAAACCAGACAAATAGTATTCATTTGACATCTTTGTTTGCCCTTAATAAATTTAATGTTTTCACAATTCTATTTCTAACTGAACATAGACTTGAAGAATCATAGCTTGCCTGCTAGTTCCTGACACTTCCTGGACATGAGTCACAGTGCTGTTATGAACACTTGTTTCTGAAGATGCATTGGGCATTTGTCTCCACTGATGTATCGTCTTTCACAAGGAAGACTTGTGTCGATCTGGCAGTGACATTTCAATGAAAATGGCTTGTGCTTTTCTCACGTTGACATGACATTTGTGTTATTTATTTTCATCACTTGTCACTAATGGATGAACCGGTTCTCAGAAGATGGCATAACACAGAGGTCTAAACTCCTAGGGACTGGGGAGATGGCTCAGTAGAATAAGCACTTGCCTGGCAAGTGCAAGGGCCTGAGTTTAATCCCAGGTTCTGCAAATAAATAAATAAATAAAAATAAAAAATAATAGTACCAATAAATAAAATAAAAATAAATTAATTAATTAAATAAACTCCGTAGATTCAGATAGACTTGTTTGGCTTTGGGTAAGCTGTTAAATCTTTCTGTGTCTGACACTCTCATCTATAAAGAAGGATGATAATAATAACTTTCTCTTAAAGTCTTAGAATTAAACAAATGTAAAAATTCTTAACAAGCTCCACAAGACTAGTCCTTCAGCAAATATTAAAAATGTAAAAATTCTTAACAAGCCCCACAAGACTAGTCCTTCAGCAAATATTAGCAGTCACAGTCGTAGCTGTTGTTATTGTCACTGTGGTCAGTGTCTTTGGGACCTCCACGTGGGAACTGGCAGTAGAACGTCTGAGAATACAACTGGGCGTGGTGGTTCATCTCTGTAATTCTAGTACTCTGGGAGGCTGGGGCAGGACGATCACAAGTTTGGGTCCCATGTCTACAATTCAGCAAGTCAGCAAGACTTATCTGAAAAAAGAAAAAAAAAAAAAGGTATTGAGAATGAAAATCAGTGCAAAGGCCTTGAGCTCAATCTTTGGATACGTAGGGCTATACCAAAATCTGTGTTTTTCGTAAAATTTTTAGTACTCCTAATCTTATTCTGGGTTCTACTTTCCCTAAACCAGGGACAACTGAAGAACTGAACTTGTTCTGAACATATTCAAGACTTCTAATTCTCGCAGGGGATGTACCTTATCAACCCTTAGTCTCTATGTGGGTCCACAGAAGGAAAGCACAGCATGGCTGAGGAGATAGCTTGTTGGTCTAAGCACCTGCCTGACAAACACAAGGACCCAGGTTCGATCCTCAGTATTGCATGCTGTGTCTATAATCCCAGTGATGGGGAGGCTGAAACAGGAGGATCATATTGAGACAAGCTGCATGGTGAGACCCTGTATCAAATAAAAATAAATAAATAAGGAGAGCTAACCGGTTGGCCTTCGAATACACTCTGATGCATTCCCTGAGAAGATCCTCAATAACTGTGAATACTGACCAAGGATTTAGCTGCCCCCTTTTGGGGAAGTATTCCTACCAAGTCTTGTGGAGTGGTGGTCCGAGACAGTTCTCCTTTTCATGGATGACTGGACTAAGGTGATCTTCTGGCTCAGAAGTTGGCAACAATGGGTCCAGGGGCCATTATTCTAGGGAAGAACTTTTCTTTGCTTCTGCTCTAGGGACAGCCAACAGCTTTGCTATTTCTTGGCTTATAGAATCACCCCTTCAATCTCTGCATTCTTTTTTTTTTTTTTTAATTCTTGGTTTTTTGATGGAACCAGGCATTGAACTCAGGCCCTGGTACTTGCCAGGCAAGTACTTGTTCTACTAAACTATCTCCCCAGCCCTTCTGCCTCCATTGTTACAGGGCCTTCTCCCTTGTGTCCAAGTTTCTCCATCATTTGGTTCCATCCCATCCTGTAGTAATGTGTCATGTGTTGCTTGGTGTTAAGGTTTCAGAAGGTCAATCCCAACCTGATTCACCCCCACTGGCTGAACCTATGCATATGGAAGAGGGCAGGGATCAATCCTTGTGAGTTAATCTCTACTAGTCAGCCTCCTGACACAGCAAGCAGGACCTGGGGAGAAGATATAGCCAGAGTAGTTGGGGGGGAGGAGCTGGTTGTGTCCAAGACACAGCTAAGGGGAAAATACCTCTGGAATGGACTTCATGAAGAAGTTGCATCAAAGTCATAGGGCTCCACCCTCCTCTGATAAGGCAGAGCCTTCCCACTGCACCCCATTCTTCCATGGGGTAGTGAGAGCTCGGGATTACCCAAGTGTTCAGTTTTTTAAGAAAGGCCAGAAATCTAGAGTATAAACATGCAGTTTCCCAATTTTCAATGTTAATAACATATGTATGTATGTAAATATGCAAGTATTTGGTACATGGTCTAGCTACAAAGCTGTGTTTTCAGCCTCCCCAGCACTAGGATTACAGGAATACGCCACCACACCTGCTCTCTGTGGCTGGCTCAGCATGTCTGGAGGTGGAGCCAGTGAAGCATGAGGTGACAGGGATGAACCCCGGTCCCTGTGCTTGCCTAAGCAGGCATTTCGTCTGCTGAGCTATCTTACAGACCCTTACAAATTTATTTTTTTGTTTTTTTTTTTTTTGAACTGGGAATTGAACTCAGGCCCTTGCACTTGCCAGGGAAGTACTTATTCCTCTGAGACACCTCCCTGGCCCCTTGTTTTGTTTTTGAGACAAGGTCTCACTATGTAGCCCAGACTGGCCTTGAATTTATGGCCATCCTCCTGCATCAGAGTGCTGGTATTATAGGCATGTGCCACCATGCTCATCTAATAACAAATTCACTTTAACAGGGCTGTCCCACATGAGCTGTGGTCTTCAGTAGAGGAATGTGGCCATCCAGCAAGTGGGGAGCTGAGGACATTAATACACCAGCTTCTTTCCTCTTAGGCTCTCCTCTGTCAGTTTAGCACCCCCACTGGCTGAACCTATCCATATGGAAGAGGGCAGGGATCAATCCCTGTGAGTTAATCTCTACTAGTCAGCCTCCTGACACAGCAAGCAGGACAGCATAAGTAGAGTGGAATTGAGCAGGAAAAACAGAAAGTATTCAGCAACTCTAACTGTCCTCTGCTGCAGGGTGAAACTTTCTTTCTAACAGTCCAAACAATGGAAAGCATTACCTGATAGAAGAGAATGGTGCTTATAGATGACCTGGGGATGGCAGGATCAGACACTAACTAGGAGACTGGACAGATGACCATTAAAGGGGCCTCAGAGAGGGAGTAATTCCACGAAACCTGCTGCTGCTAGCTGCTCTTCTGCTGTATCTTGAAGTGAGACAATGGTAATAATAAAAACCGTAGCCAACACTACACAGTACCTGCTACCATGTATTGCAATGTAGGCCTCATAAGAGAGGAACACTGGTAAGAGCCAAAGCCTGTCACTCTCCCGTTTGCTGATTGCCAGGCCTGTGTGCACAGGACTGTGCTCAGGTATTTGCATGTATCGCCTTATATATTTTTCATAACAATCTATGGAGTTGCTACTTTTACTGGTCCCACTTTACAGATGAGTAAACTGAAATTTAGGAGGAGGTTCAGTATTTTTTTTTTGCAGAACCGGGGGTTGAACTCAGATCCTGGAGTTGGCCTGTCAAGCACTTATCCTACTGAGCCATCTCCCCCGCCCTGAGGTTCAGTATCTTGCTGGAGGTCATGCTAACGGAAGCTAGCAAAGCTGGGCATGGTGGTGCATGTCTGTAATCCCAGCATGTAGGAAGCCAAGGTGGAGGATCATGTGAGTTTGAGGCCAGGCTGGGCTATAACAAGGTTCTGTTTCAAAAAAGAAAGAAATAAAACAACAAACTGGCAGATCTGGGATTTTTTTAAAAAAATTTTTATTT
>NW_004524771.1:4340368-4343369 GCF_000260255.1 Octodon degus | reverse complement strand
GTGTGTGTGTGTGTGTGTGTCCAGCTCAGCCCGCCTGGGGGTGGGCTGGCTGGCATGTGGTGCTGGGGGATTGAACCGCGGTCCCTGTGCTTTGCTAAGTTTGTTCTAAGTAGGTGCTTTAGACCACTGAGCCATCTCACCAGCCCCAGATCTGGGATTTGAACCCATGTCTCTGCAGTGGATTGAAGAAGGCTGAAAGCCAGGGAACTGTACTGGTCTTGCACTGTCAGAGCTCAGCACAGAGCAGAGCCCTGGCAGTAGCACTCTAAGAGTGGGGCCGAGCTGGCTGGGCAGCTCTCCATGGCGTGCGGGTGGCTCCAGTGCTGGAGCAGGTGGATTGCACTTGCAGTTCTTCCCCATAGTGCTCAGGCCTAGATCAGCTTCTTAGTGAACACAAACAGAGCCACGCCTTCTAGCTGGGGATCTAAGTGCTAGAAATAACAAAGCTGGGGTTCAGCCTAGACTTTTCACCAGAGAGAAGACACTTGTGACCGACACAGCCCACCGGTCTTCCTCTACGCGGATTTCCAGGCCTGCTTTCTGCTGACCTTTGCATCTTGGCACACTGAGTGGGAACAATGCCCTCAGGGGCCCTGGACACAGATCAGCAAACACATTGTTCCTGAGGCCTCTGCCAGGGTTAAGCCTCTTGTTTTTCTGAGAGAGAAGTCCCAGCTCCAGAGCCGCAGGGCTCACAGTGAGAAACACACTGTACTACCATGATGTGGCTATAAAACAGGGATCACCACAGCACAAAGCGATCCGGGGTACTGTACAACAAGGCCACTGAGCACTGTGCTCAGCGTGTGCTGGGCCGCTCAGAAAGGTTTCTGGAATAAAAGTGCTGGCTTGGTTCTCCAAAGGGGATTTATTTGATATGATAATCAGACGATTTGCCCCCTTTAGCCCTCTCAGTGTGGTGAATTACAATGGTAGATTTTCTTAAAATTTTATTTATTTATTTAATTGTGTGTGTGTGTGTGTGTGTGTGTGTGTGTGTGTGTGGCCAACTCAGCCCAACAGGGGGCGGGGCTGGCTGGCATGTGGTGCTGGGGGATTGAACCGCGGTCCCTGTGTTTTGCTAAGCTTGTTTTAAGTAGGTGCTTTAGACCACTGAGCCATCTCTCCAGCCTGGTAGATTTTCTTATATTGAGCCATCCCTGCATTCCTGAGGTAAGCCCCACTCAATCATGATTATTATGGTTTGAATTGTATCCTCACAAGGTATGTTGAAGTCCTAACCCCCAGTACAGGTGAATGTGACTTTATTTGGAAAGAGTTTTGTAGATAGAGTCAAATTAAGATGAGGTCGTTCAGGTGAGCGCCCTTAAAGAGGAAAATATCATACTGAGTTCTGGGATGTCACACCCAGTAGCCGAGCACCTGCTTAGCAGTCTCAGAGTCCTACATTTGAGCCTCTGCAGCACATATGCAACAAAACACAACACAAACACCCACAGCAGGGGCTGGGGAGATAGCTCAGTAGAATAAGCATTTGCCTGGCAAGTGCAAGGGCCTGAGTTCAATCCCTGGTTCTGAAAAAAAAAAAAAAAGAAGAAGAAGAAAGAAAAAAAAAAACAACAACAACAACAAAGACACCCACAGCAAAAACGCCATGTGAATGCAGAAACTGTACAAGTTTGACCCTCCATTATGCTCAATAAAGTGCACGTAACAGAAAATCCACCTCAAGCTCCTTGAAACAATTCATAGGAGCTTTTGACTCTTAGAAGTGAAGAGGGGCCAGGGACATGGCTCAGTAAAATAAGCGCTTCCTCAGGGTACTGCTCCTGCTGTTGTGTAGCTATCTAATCTCCACTGCTGTGTCTACATTTTGCTTTTCAGAGTGAGAAAATGAAAAAATGGAAACTGGGCGTGGTGGCACACATCTGTAATTTCAGCACTCTGGGAGATGGAGGCAGAAGGATCAGAATTCAGGCTCAACCTGGGAATAATATTAAAAAAGTGAGAAAATAGTTCATGAAAAGATATACAGCAACACTCACCATTATAGAAAAGCAAATTAAAGCCTCATCAAGGGAGACCATTTCCTATCCATGAAGATGCCTTTGTTTGTTTGTTTTTGGCAGAACCGGGGATTGAACTCAAGCCCTTGTGCTTGCCAGGCAAGTGCTTATTCTACTGAGCTATCTCCCTGGCCCCATGGCTATCCTTAAAAAGATGAAATAACAAGTGGTGTGGATGAGAAGACACAAGAACCATCAGATCTGGTTGGTAGGAATGCAAAATGTGGCACAGCTTCTTTGGAAATCACTTTAGTAATTTATTATTATAAATGTAAACATAAAATGATCTTGCAATTTCACTCCAAGGTATTTATGACCAAGAGAAATGAAAACAAATGTCCACACCAAGACTTACCCGGGAATGCTCACAGTAGCATTACTCATAATAGTCGAAAAGTAGCAACAACCCAAAGGTCCAGCAACTGATGCATGGATGAAAGCAATGTGATCTGTCTATGCCAGGTAAGCTTACTGAGCAGTTAAAAGGCATAAAGAACTAACTTCACTGCAATATGGAAGAACCTTCAGAACACACAAGGAAGAGAGCACGGTCCTAAAAGACCAAGCACTGTGTGATGTTGTCTGTGCCGGAGCAGGCACAGGACATGTCCATGGAGATAAAAAGTAGAGTAGTGGCTGTCTGGGGCTGGGGAGAGGAATAGAGCTATGAATGGATGTGAGAGATCTTACTGGGACCATGAAAATGTTGTAAGACTATATATAGTGATGATGGTTGTACTATGTGTACTAAAAATCACTGAACTGTCTGCTTGAAATGTTCAAATGTGATACTATATAAAAGGGGGTAAAAAAGAGAGGGAAAGTGTCTTCCAAAACATCTCCAGAAAATCACCCTTGAATTCCTTGAATCTTGCTATATAGCTTGGGAAATGGCATTATGGGTTCTGGATTCTAGAAGGACAAAGTTCATCCCTGAAACTGGGACTGTCACTGGTGACTTTTTTTTTTTTTTT
>NW_004524771.1:4332646-4338242 GCF_000260255.1 Octodon degus | reverse complement strand
GGATATGCTAAGACTTTAACAGCTTCTCCCTACCTGCAGACCTGGAGAAAACAGATATTCAGCTGGGCATGGTGGTACATGTCTGTAAACCAGCACTCGGGAGGCAGAGGCAGGAGGATCAGTGGGAGTTCAAGGCCAGCCTGGGCTATGCAGTGAGTTTAGCATTAGCCTGAACTACAGTGAGACCCTGTCTGAAAACAAACAACCCAGATATATAAGATGACTATTTTCTTTTTGAATAATTTTGAATTCAAGCCCCTTTCTATTTTCTGCTTATGCTTAGAAGATCAAGAGAGTGGCCCCTGATTGGACTTTCACTAGGAATCCTCTTAGAATTGACCTTTATTAGCCTGTTTCTCTTTTCGTATCCAACAAAACTCTCCTAACTTCCTCCTTAGGTTTGTGACTTCATTCTTGGTTGGTTGTAAAACTACGAGTTCAGCCCATATAGAGATTACAGAAGCATCCATCTCTGCTATCGGGTCATGAATTAAAGCCTGAGAAGTCAAATTTCCTGTCCCATTATGGCATCTGCTCTACCCTGGTACTGCAGCCCAGCCCTGCCCCTGCCTGCTCTGGTTTGTGACCCACACAACGTTCCTGCTCTTCTAGATTTACAAAGGGAGAGGGTGCAGGGAGATGGCTCAGTAGAGTAAGTGCTTGCCTGGCAAGTGCAGGGGTCTGAGTTCAATCCCTGGTTCCACCAAAAAAACAACAAAATAGATTTATGAAGGGAGAGTGATGCTTGGGAGAATCACTTCCTGAAAACTTGGCTTCCTGGTTTGGCTGGTACTGAGAGATTTCCCGGGAATGAGACTACTATAAAACTGAGGGAATACCACAGAAGCCGAGAAGGTTGGGCCCCTGGCCAAACAGAGATGCAGAAGCACTTCTGAGGAACTGGTGCTTTTTTTTTTTGGTGGAACTGGGGATTGAACCCAGGCCCTTGCACTTGCTAGGGAAGCACTTATTCCACTGAGCCATTTCCCCAGCCCCTGGACCTGGTGCATCTTGACATCAAATATCAACTGCTGCAGAACATCGGAAGCCCATCAGCTGAGGGGTATCTGTGAGGAAGACTCAGCACCACTTTTGAAATATTCTGCTAGAAGAAACACTGAACCTACATGTTATTGGGTCTGTAGATCCAGCTACCAAGCCATGTGTCTCAATTACTCTTCTCTCATTGCTTGGACAAATACCTGACACCCAAATTGAAGGAAGGAAAGGCTTATTTAGCTCACAGTTACTGGAGGTTTCAGTCCATATTCAGCTGGCTCCAAGGCAGCCCAGCACTTGGCGGGGAGCAACCTTTCACAGCAGTGGCAAAAGGCAAGAGCACAAAGGAGGAGTGGCCACAGCTCAAGCAGCTAACTTCTCTTCCATCCTTACATTTTTTTTCAGTACTGGGGACTGAACTCAGGCCCTTGTGCTTGCCAGGGAAGTGCTTATTCTACTGAGACATCTCCCCTGCCCAACATTTTTTTTTTTAAATTTCATTTATTTATTTATTTTTTTTTGTGTGTGGCCAGCTCAGCCCACCTGGGGGACGGGGCTGGCTGGCATGTGGTGCAGGGGATTGAACCGCGGTCCCTGTGCTTTACTAAGCTTGTTCTAAGTAGGTGCTTTAGACCACTGAGCCATCTCACCAGCCCCCAACATGGAACTTTTGAAGTGAGGTTTTCTCCTTTGGAGACCAGTGGCTTCCTCGAACTTCTTCAGGCCTTGGGCATAAAATGCCCTTCCCACCTCTCCCCTGCCCAGATGAATGGGGAGAAGAGGCAGGAGCTGGCACCAGCTGGGCAAAGCCCAGTTTCTTTCCATGGGAAGGGGAGGGAGAGGTCTAGATGTACCTGTTGTCTCCCCTTGCCCATGGACCTTTGCTATAAAAGACATTTCTGTATGTGGGGAGATGGCAGTTTGGTTAATGAGGCCCCTGCCTCTCCTCAGAGCTAGCTTTGACTAAATCCTTTTCCCTTCTTGTTAAAATAAATGGCCTCCTTTGATTTGGCAGTGGTGAGCACACAGACCTAAGTGGCTGGCAACAGTTTCGCCACCCTCTTTGCTTGTGGGAACACTGACTTTTTCCATGACCTAACAATGAAGAGGAGGCACTGGCCCATGTAACACCGTGAATAGAAAGTTGGTCCCTCCCCTCCCCTCCCGCTCAGGGGTTGCTGTTTGTCACAAGTAGGCCAGTGTCTCCACAGAATTCAGAATTTCAGAGATCAGCAGTTCTTCCAAAATTTGGAGGGAAGGACAAAGTCAGTTTTCTATTTTGCCAAATGAAAAGCTTCCATCTACTTGCAAGTTTGTTACATGAAAGAAAGCAGCTAAATCCCTTCGGAGCATTTCGGCATTGGCCACCCCACTCGCAATTAGTACAATGACCGACTGCTGCAGTGTCCCCATTTCCACATTTCACTCCCATGCTGGTGACTACAAAGACACCCTGGGGGAAGGGAGAAAAGGGGGACTGCTTGTACCCGCTCTTGCTAAGTGAGACCCCGAGGCTGCTGCTGTTGCTCAAGGGGCACAGGCAGTGCCACAGTGATACTAAAGATTACAGTGTCACCAGAAGGGTCCGAGAATTTCCCAGAAGAGGACACAGGGAGCTTGACTCAGCCTGTCCACTTGGGTAGGTTGTAGGTTCTCTGGTTTATGTTACAGAAAAGCATTACAGAACACATTTTTTATTTTTATTTATGTGTGTGTGTGTGTGTGTGTGTGTGTGTGTCCAGCTCAGCCCACCAGGGGGCGGGGCTGACTAGCATGTGGTGCTGGAGGATTGAACCACGGTCCCTGTGCTTTGCTAAGTTTGTTCTAAGTAGGTGCTTTAGACCACTGGGCCATCTCACCAGCCCCCCACATTTTTTTTAAATAGATTTATTTATTTATTGGTGGAAGCAGGGATTGAACTCAGGCCCTTGTGCTTGCCAGGCAAGTGCTTATTTTACTGACCCATCTCCCCAGCCTGCATTGCAGAACACATCATGAGGAGCATTAGGTCGGTCCATCACACAGTCAAAGTACGAAGTTGGGGGAACAGAGGATACAATAAGGGACCTCAGAGAGGCTCCTCAGGGCCTGGGGATGGAGCTTTTCTGTGTTCTAGGGGAGCCCTCAAGACCAAGGATCTAGCCTGTACATTCCTGTTGTTGGTCAGGCCACACACTTGGTGTGCCAGCTTAGCACACAAACCATTGCATGTGTTTGAAGTTCAGAGAGATGCTTCCCCCTCACAGTGCTGCTGTTCTCTGAGGTCTGCGGGAGGGAAGGCACAGGCACAATCTACAGGCTTCTTTTATCTTTAAGACCTTAGGAATTTTTTTGAGTGACTTTCCTGGAAGGGAAAAAGGTATGGTAATCTTGGGTGACTGTGTCCAGAAGCTGCAGTTTTTCTTTCTTTCTTTTTTTCTTTTTGGCGAAACCAGGGATTGAATTTAGGTCCTTGCGCTTGCCAGGGAAGCATTTAGTCCACTGAGCCATCTCCCCGGCCACCTGCAGTTTTTCTTAAAGTTACAATTTTCTTTTATTATTTTTTATAGTTGCAATTTTAAAGCCAGGTATGGTAGTACATATGGGAGTTTGAAGCCAACCTGGGTTATATAGTGAATTCAAGGCCTACCTGAAGTGCATAATGAGACTGTCAAAAAAAAAGAAAACAAAAAAGGAACAATTTTTTTGTTTGTTTGTTTTTGAGTTTTTTGAGACAAAGTCTTGCCATGTAGTTCCCGTAACCCTTGAATCCATTATGCAGCACAGGCTGGCTTTGAACTTATGACAAATCTGCTTCAGCCTCCTGAGTTTTTGGGTTACAGGCATGCACCACCACATCCGGCAAAAAAGTACAAATTTAAAATTATGATTTTCCTTGTCTTCTTTCTACGTATGTTTATGGTGGGGGAAAGAGGGAGCTGCTGCAGTCCAGGGAGGATTTCCTGCGGGAAGCTCTCCATGTGGTGTCCTAGAACAACGCTTTCTACCAGAATGGAAAATAACAGATGGCCTGAGGCGGCAAGTGTCTGTCTGCACTCAGATGACACTGAGGCCTGTGAGGTCTCAGCAGAGTGGAGTCAGCACTGCCTTGGCATCAGTGGCTGTGCTGTACGCCCTCGAGACCCAGGGCACTAGCGCCTCTGACCCTGGAGAGACACATCGCTCTTTTGCTACCTCCTGAAACTCACCTTGCAAGAGTTTTTGATCCCCCCCCCCCCCCCCGTGGGAACACATTTCTGAATGACAATAAGAGCCTGTCTTTTCCTTGAAACCAGGGCAGGGGGAGACCACTAGGGGGATGGGACATTCTAGATTTTGGGGATAATGGAAGTATTTTGTAGCTAGATTGTGAGAGTTGCAGAGCATTGTGAAAGAACTGAGTGCCACAAATGATAAATTATGTGCATATTTTACTGCAGAGATGGAAGAGACCCATGGGGACTTCTGCTTTGTCCTTCCTTCTGCAGCTGAGGAGCATGCTGGGGTCTGGGTAGGAAAGTGATACTCTCAAGTGGCACAGGAAATTAGGAAGGGGGATGGAGCGAAGCCATGAGTCTTTAGTTCTATGAGCCTTTAGTTCTAGCGAGGGCAAGGAATGGATCCTGTATCTCATCTGTCTTTACAGTAATGAAATCTATAAAAGAGACCACCAACCCTTGGGCTATACACATCCACCTTGATATAGAACCTCCAAATGATAAAAGGGAAGTATCTTTCTTTTTTAAATGTATTTAGTACAGGTTGTACAGGGTCTCACTACACAGAACGGACTAGTAGTGATCTTCCTGTTTTCAGTCTCCTAAGCACTGGGATTACAGGCGTGTGCCATCACACCCAGTCTCAATTGCCCTCTCAACATGCCCCAGGGGCAGGGCCAGCATGGCACATGGGGGAGTCAAACCCCGGTCCCTCTACCTGCCTAAGCAGGCACTTTAATCTACTGACCTATCTGGCTGGCCCTTGAAAGGGGAACTATCTTAACCGTCAACCTGCTAGATGTCTGATATGCCAAGTGCCTGTTCCCCAAAATAGAATGAATTCCAAGCAACAAAGGAGGTTACAAATAGGAAATCTTATTGAGGGAGAGCTAACCCCTAAGTGGACCCAAGGGAACCTTGTGTGGCTCATGAGGCCATTTCTCAAAGGAAGTTTTACAGAGCAAAATCACAAGGTAGGTACAAAATCACAAGGTGGGTAAAATGTGGGACAAAACTAGGATCAACTAAGAAGATTTCAAGTATAGCTAGTTAGGTAATGTTGATCCCATGGAGAAGCAGGTCACACAGCAAGTGTACATGGAAAGAACAAGGAACTTTTTTTCAATAATACATTTGTAATTTTATTTTATGTATTTATTTTTATCATAATTTTTCATAAATTTTTTATTTTTTAATTTTTTCCATAATTTTATTGAGAGATAAGTAGCAATGAGACAGTTTCAAATCAAATTGGTATAACAGTTTCTTTCTTTTTATTGAGAAATAAATATGAATGAAACAGTTTCACAGCTGATTAATAGGACAGTTTTGATAATCAGTACACTGTAACAGTTTCAATAATTAACACATTGCATACTCTCTTCCTAGTGGTTATTTGC
>NW_004524771.1:4330627-4331771 GCF_000260255.1 Octodon degus | reverse complement strand
TCTGATAAGGTCAGTGAAATCTCCTCAGGATTTATCCTGAGATCCTGTACCTCAGATTGTAGACCCTTTGTCAGTGTCAGCCATGTGGATGAGTCACAGCCATTGCTTGGCCAATGTGCTCTCTGTGAAAGCAAGGACATTTTTTTGGAAGAGTATGGCTCCGGAGGTCCTGGTCACTACGGGGTAACTGATGTCTTTCTAGACTTTACTGGGCCAGGGATAGCATACCGCTTATTCCCAGGAAGGAAGGTAGGCCTGGTCATTCTGTCTTTGTCTTGCGGCCTGGCCTTCAGCGGATGTGTCCCCAGCCACAGTTGCAATGTGTTTCCTTCTTCCACACTGATTCCCTCGGGGGCCCAGCCCTACATAACTGCCTACAATATTTCTATCTAACTCAGCTGTCTATGATAGCCTGCCATGTTTTGTTTGGCTGCACGATGTTTAACATTCTAAATGAATTGCTTCCATTCAGAATTTGAGCCAGTTCACATGAAAATACAGAATTCTAGTTTCTTTTGACAGAAAGCTGCGGCATCAATGTGTCCATGTTCCCTTATGGTGACAAGAGACCTGGAGGCACACTCTGCTGTTTCCCTACACTCTTCACCACTCTGCATGCCTTTCTCATTGCTTTCCCACTTAGCCTCAGGTCTGTGATGTTTTCCTAACACTCTACCAGCCTTAACTATTCCTACCCATCCAGAGGCGGCAGGAGGATGGCCCTTCTTGCTTTAGTCCTGGGATGGAGAACTGTGGGCTTGGTCATTTTTGAGGTGTTCAGGGTATGGGATGGGTGCAGACGATGCCTTGCACACACCTGGAACTCTGCCTTGTTCTCTTCTGCCGCCTTATCCTGTTTTCATAATACCTCGGTCAGCTTTGGCTGCATGATTTGCTTTTCTGCAGTGCCTTGTCTTTAAGGAAAGATCTCATTTTACAGATGGAGGAGAAATAAGCACAGGGACATGTCCTGAGCACAAGCTCGCCTGAGGCCCGGGGCTGCATCTTACAGCGCTGTTTTTCTTTTCTTTTCTCTTCTCCTTCTTCCTGTTCCTCTTCCTGTTCCTGTTCCTCTCCTTCTCCTTCTCCTTCTCCTTCTCCTTCTCCTTCTCCTTCTCCTTCTCCTTCTCCTTCTCCTTCTCCT
>NW_004524771.1:4327901-4329307 GCF_000260255.1 Octodon degus | reverse complement strand
TTTTAAATTTTAAAACTATTTATTTATTTATTTATTTGGGCAGGCTGTCACTATGCAGCTTGGACTTGTAGTGATCCTCCTGTCTCAGCCTCCCCTGTGCTGGAATTACAGGCAATCAAAGAAGAGGAGAGAACAATCATAAATATATGTAACAAATACCAGTGCACCCAACTATACAAAACAAATATTTGGCATGAAAAATCAAATAAGCAGTAATACAACTGTATTGAAGGATGTCAGTACCACACTGTCACAAAAAAAAACAGGTTAACTAGACAAAAACATCAACAGTGAGATATTAGAACTGAACCAAACTTCTGAATATATGGACTGAGTAGATGTCTGCAGAGTGTTCCACCACACAACATCAGAATGTACATTCTTCTCAGCTGCATGTGGATGTTCTCCAAAATAAACCACATACTAGCTCATAGAACATGACTGAGTAAATGCAAAGGAATGAAATTATACTATGATTATTATCAAACCATAGTGCAATGAAATTGGAAATCAATGGCAAAAGAAGCCACAAGAAATTCATAAACACATGGAATTTAAATAACACCCACCTGAACCACCAATGAGTAACAGATGAAATTAAAGAAGAAATAGATAGTTTCTACAATTAAATAATAATGACAGTACAACAAACCAGAACTTATGGGACACAATGAAAGCAGTCCTCAGAGAGAAATTTATAGCAGTGAATACCCATATCAGGAAAATAGAACAAGCACAAGTAATAACTAAAGGTGAACCTCAAACTTCTAGAAAAAGGGGCTGGGGAGATGGCTTAGTGGATTAAGCACTTCCCTGGCAAGTGCAAGGGCCTGAGTTCAATCCCTGGTTCTGCAAACAAAACAAAACAAAACAACAACAACAACAACAACAAAAGAACAAAACTTCTAGCAAAAGAAGAGCAGGTCAAAGCCAAAGCTTGTATGAAGGAGGAAATTGTAAAGATCAGAGAAATAAATTAATGCATTAGCGACTACAAAAAAAAAAAATCAATGAATCAGAGAGTTGCTTGGTTGAATGATTAAAGAAAATTGAAAAACCTTTAGCCAATATAAAAAATAGGAAAGCCTCAAATTCATGCAATTAGGAATAAAAAGGATGAAATCACATCAGACCCTGTGATTAGAAGATCATCTAAACCTGGGCCAGGGAGATGGCTCAGTAGAATAAGTGCTTGCCTGGCAAGTACAAGGACCTGAGTTCAATCCCAGGTTCTGAAAAAAAAGGAAAAATACAGAAAAAATGTATAGATTCCTAGAAATGTATGGCTTACCAAAGCTGAATCAAGAAGATATAAAAATCTTAAATAAACCAATATTAATCAATAAAATTCAGGGGGCTGGTGAGATGGCTCAGTGGTCTAAAGTACCTACTTAGAACAAGCTTAG
>NW_004524771.1:4324880-4326141 GCF_000260255.1 Octodon degus | reverse complement strand
GAGATGGCTCAGTGGTCTAAAGCACCTACTTAGAACAAGCTTAGCAAAGCACAGGGACAGCGGTTCAATCCCCCAGCACCACATGTCAGGCAGCCCCGACCCCTGATGGGCTGAGCTCGCCCCCTCCCCACAAATAAATAAATAAATAAATAAAATAAATAAATAAAAATTAAAAAAAGAAAAAAAAGAAAAAAAGAAAAGAAAGGCAGGAGACATCATAATTCCTGACTTGAAATCATACTATAAAGCAACTGTGAGGGTGATTGAGACTGGGTGTGGTAGTGTGCACCTGTAATCCCAGTGCTTGGGAGGCTGAAAACAGGAGGATCACTATCAGTTCGAATTGTATAGTGAGACCCTGTAGACTCTGTAGTAAATGCATTAAAAAAAAAAACACAAAAAACTCTAGGACGAAAGGTTCCTTTTGACCCTCTGGATATGTCCCAAAAGAATTAAATCATCACACCTCAGTGGCATATGCATACCCATGTTTATAGTGGGTGTTGTAATAGCCAATTCTTGGAAACGAACCCACGTACCCATCAACTGGTGAATGGATGAAGAAATTGTGATTTTTTAAAAAAATACAATGTAATACTAGTCCGTTATAAAGAAGGATACACTTGAGGCATGGCTAGGAAAATGGAGGCACCTTGAGTCCATACTCTTAAGTGAACTATATCAGACCCAGTACATTTCTCTGGTGTGAGAAACCAAAAGTGTATAAGGACCAAAATGTATCTTGAAATAGGAGGAAAATGTTCAAATGGGGAGGGGAACAAGAGAGAGGTGGGAGTAAGGCGAGAGGAGAAAAGTAAAAAAAGAAGAGAAAAGAAGGAAAACATGGAAACAAAACTTTGTAAATGGGGAGAAGGGAGGGTAGGGGAATGAGGGAAAAAATAAAGTTATAGCATGTACGGGTAAAATTCTCTAGGATCATTATGTTTATCCAAAATGTACCAGTAAAATCTAGTGTAAAAATGTAAACTATAGGATAAGGATTCCTGGTGGGCACTCTGAAGTCAGAAGGGTGGCATTGCATCCCAGCTTGACCACCTCGTAGTACATGGCCTTGACCATCTCCTTTGGATCTTGGTTTTCCTATTTTCACAATATGGAAGGATTTCCTAGCTAATTTCCAGGTTTGCTGTGAGAAGTGAATGTCAGGGCTGGTGAGATGGCTCAGTGGTCTAAGGCACCTACTTGGAACAAGCTTGGCAAAGCACAGGGACCGCGGTTCGATCCCCCAGCACCACATGCC
>NW_004524771.1:4322820-4324160 GCF_000260255.1 Octodon degus | reverse complement strand
TTTTTTTTTTTTTGTGCGGAACCAGAGATTGAACTCAGGCCCTTGTGCTTGCCAGGAAAGTGCTTATTCCATTGAACCATCTCCCCGGCCCCAGTTTTTAAAAAAATTTTATTGAGAAACAAATAGCAATGAGACAGTTTCAAAGTCAATTAGTAGGACAGTTTCAATAATTAATACATTGCATGTTTTTGTCTTCATAGTGCTTATTCATAGTACAAGATGCAGACATGGTATCCTGTCCAAACACTATTAGTGCAACTCTTTCTTCTCATTGAATTAAGAGAAAGTAGCTGTATAGCTATCCTAACTATTTTGTGTGTACAAATACAAAATGGTCCTTGTGCTCTCCCTCATCAGCACAGTTCTCTGAGCACTTCACAGAAAGGACTGGGAAACTCAAAGAGCCGCTCTTGCTCATCTTCAGGAACCAGCATTTAGGAGTTCAGTGTAGTTCCCTAGAGCGACATTGGGTGTCACCTTTGCATTGTCCGAAGCCAATTTTCCCAGAGGCTGACTGTATGGATTCTTTCCTGAGTTTCAGGACTCTAGGATTCAGCTTGGAGGGCTACTCATTCCCAGGACTCTGCTGTCACTCAGCCTGATTAATATGCTTCTCTTGTCCTGAAAAGGAGGTTCCTTGCAGCTTGATGAGTTTGAAGATGGGGTCCAAAGCCAAGGGCTTTGCAAATGACTTCTCTCTGTGGACAGGAGGAGCTAATGCAGGAGAGATGGCTTGTACAAAGTCCCTACCAGCATGGGCCCCTTTCTCCCAGAATTTCCTGTACTCGACACCCACATCCGTGTTGACACTGGGTTGTGAGCAACTGTGAGTAATTTGAGGGCAGGGACAAATATACTCTTCTTTGAACTCTGTATGGGATTATATTTTAGTACTGTTCTGTGATGAGCCCCCCTTTCCCCACTTGATAGTATATTGCAGCCATCTTTCCATGTTAGATCATGTGTTTCCATGTTCTAGCATGCTACTTGGAGCCTCTCTGTCTCCCAAAAGACTGGCCTGAACTCAAAGTTCCACCCCCTTGGATTCTCAGGGTCAGGTTAGGATTGGGAATGGTTTGGCAACTCACATTCTCAAGACTGCTTCTGGGCCCTGTTGGTGTATCTGCTGAATTTATTCCATCACAATTTATTTAATGCTTTTCATGTTTTAACATGGGGAAATGGATCTAATGCACTGTCAAGTTGGAGGGTGCTATCACAGAAGAGTACGAAGATGTAACCCCATTTGGAAGTTATTTCTAGCCTTTTATTATTTTTTATTTTTTTTAATTTTATTTATTTATTTTGTGTGTGTGTGGCCAGCTCAGCCCACCAGGGGG
>NW_004524771.1:4320282-4321252 GCF_000260255.1 Octodon degus | reverse complement strand
ATGTGGCCCAGACTGGCCTAGAACTTGCATCTCGACCTTCTGAGTGCTGGGATTGTGGGCATGTGCCACCACACTCAGCAAAAGTTTTTATTTTTGAGTTTGAATTTGCAAACTGCCTTCCTCCGCCAGCCTCCCAGTCCCAGCTGGGATTATAGATTACCACACCATTCTTTTTTTTTCCTCTTCAAACCACTCTTGCTTGAGTACTGGCTATTACACTTTTTAAAACTTTAGCTTTTAAAAAGAAGTTTTTATTGGTTAAGAGAAAGAATCTCCTGCATACTAGTCACCCATTGACTCAGGCAGAACTAGTCTAATTTTTACTCCTCTCATTTTTCACTTTTTCCATATTATTTTGGAGCAAATCACGTCATCCACAACGATTTCAGGACTTAGGGAGATGGATCTTTGTATGGGGAATTCACCCTCTGTCCTCAGCTCTTCCTGACAGTGGCAGTGGCAAGTGACCTGATGACACTGGGAAGCCACCCCTCTGGAGGCAAATGTTTAATCCTGCTCTGTGTTTGCTGTGTGGTGCTTACTCTTGTTTTGCAGGCAAGACAAAGGGGCATCCTGTCATCTTCTGGGCCACTGAAAAGTCCCCACAGACCCAAAAGCTCTCCTCAACTGTATACTTTTCACTTATTTTTTAATTTATTCCAAAGGCAGGCAGGAGACTGCCATCCATTGGGAATCATGTAAGCCTCTTTCCTCTGCCCCCTTTTGTTCAGATGTTGCTGCCATGAGTAAGACCCATGTCAACGTGCACTTCTCTCGTGCAATCTTATCTTTTACAAAATAGATTAGTTTCTTTTGTAATTAATTAGTTTCTTAGGGCTGGCCAAATAGCTCAGCAGATTAAAGTGTCTGCAAGCAGGTGCAGGGGCTGGGGGTTCAATCCCCAGGCCTGCCATGCTGGCCCTGCCCCTGCGGCACGCTGAAACAGCAATTGAGACTGGGTGTGGTGGCG
>NW_004524771.1:4313598-4318242 GCF_000260255.1 Octodon degus | reverse complement strand
CTCCCTCCCTCCCTCCCTCCCTTCCTTCCTTCCTTCCTTCCTTCCTTCTTTGTATTTAGGACAGGGTCTACAAGGTGTACTGGGTCTCACTGTGAAGATCAGACTCCTAGTGATCCTTCTGTTTTCAGCCTCCCAAGTGCTGGGATTGCAGGTGCGTGCCGCCATGCCCAGTCTCAATTGCTTTCTCAGTGCGCCCTGGGGGTGGGGCTGGCACCGCAGGCCCAGGGATCAAACTCCAGGCTCCTGCATCTAAGCAGATGCTTTAATCTGCTGAGGTATTTGGCCGGCCCCTTTTTTTTCCATCTCAGTATCATGACAGAGGCCACCAAGACTTGGGCAGGGAAGGGGAATTTTCCACGTTCACAGGTCTGTCTGTAAGTGGGAGAGCCAGGGCTTCTGCTCACCCATACTGTATCTGAAACATGACCTCGCTGGTCTTGCTTTCAGTGTGCTTGAATGGAAGACAATTTTCCGCACAGCACAGAGGTCTAATGACGGAGGAACACAGCCTCACACTGGCATTGCCCACATTCTGCCCATAAGAAAATGGTCTCTCAGACCATTTTCTGGAGGCTTCTTGCTCTGGACAGCTGTTCTATTTCCTTCTTCGGCTGGCTCACCCCACGGGTACCAGGCACTAGTGGGCCATGCCGCCAGGAGAGTTCCACCACTACTGATTTAGTTAGCACAATTTGTGCCAAGATAGCTGTGGGCACACGGATTTTGTAAGCAGAGAAACCACAGGGACCTTTGGAATGATCTCATATCCTGCTGCAGGGACAGCCTGGGACATCCATGCAGTTAGGATACTTGGCCCAGTGGGTGGCTGGGCCTGCAGTCTACTTTGCCCACCTTGTGAGGACTCCAGATCACCAGGAGAGGCTCAGAACGCTAACATGCCTGAAAGTCATTGCGCCTTTCTAATGTTGGATGTTAAACCTCGGCATGATAGTACGTATTTGTAATCCCTGCACTCTGAGAGGCTAAGGCAGGAGAATCACAAGTTCCGGCCCAGCCTGAGTAACTTAGTGAGTCCCTGTATCAAAAATAAAACGGGGTGGGCTGGTGAGATGGCTCAGTGGTCTAAAGCACCTACTTAGAACAAGCTTAGCAAAGCACAGGGACTGCGGTTCAATCCCCCAGCACCACATGCCAGCCAGCCCTGCCCCCTGGTGGGCTGAGCTGGCCACACACACACACATAAATAAATAAAATTTAAAAAAAAATAAATAAAACGGGGCTGGAGTTATAGCTCCATGTGAAGGACCAGGGTTCAATCCCCAGTACAGCAAAAAACAATAACCCTGTCCATCCCCCAAAGGTTAAAGTAACCAGAGATGGGATTTATTTTCACTCAGCACCATTAAATTAAGGTGCCTGCCTCAGGGGTGGGGGAGAGGGAGTCCAAATATGCCTCACCTTAGTCAGGCCTGTGTCCCTATTTTTTGAGGAGGCCTACTCAGCCCCAATCCCTTCTGTGGCTTTGTGATGCTACACTTCATCTGGCTCCCAAAAGACTCAGGCTACATCCTTCACTGCCCGAATCCCAAACCAATTGTTTATTGGTAGGCATTCAGAACCTTTGATGACTCTTACCAGTTCTCTATAAAATGTACCTCCCATCTTTTGCCTTTTTGTCCTGTTTGACTGTCAGGCCATGGTCAGCCTTTGCTGAAGAGGGGCGGGCAGCACTTTCCTCTCTGTTGACCGGATAAGCTCAGCCCTGGGCCTGGGAACTTGTCTCTGCATGTCCAGGACACTGGCAGTGTGGTGGGCTGGGCCAGCAGCTAGGGGCAGCCTTGCACAGCTTGGGTGGGCTGCGGGGCTCGGCACTCTGCCTCTACTGCTGCTCCTAGGAGATGACAGCATGTGGTCCTTTGATTTTTTTTTTTTTTTTTTTTTTTTTTTTTTGCAAAACCGGGGATTGAACTCAGGACCTTGTGCTTGCCAGGGAAGCTCTTATTCTACCGAGCCATCTCCCCGGCCCCATGTGGTCCTTTGAAAGCAACCTGTTTTCTGGATTCACGAACTGGTGCTCATATGTGTAACCCGTACACTCTTATGCCATGTGCAAAATGGAACTTACCTTCAGCAAGTGCTGCAGGACTGCCCCGGCCCATGAGCTGCCCGGGCAGCAGCTACAGAAATGTGGTGAGACCCACATGCAAGGTGATGTACAAGACAGTGACCCACAAGTGGAGGTGCTGTCCTGGGCACTCAGGAGTGAGCTGCAAGGAAGTTGCAGGCTTCTCTGGCTTCAGGAAGCCCATGTGGTCAGGCAGCTTCAGCCCACAGCGTTCTCAGTTGTCTTAACTGCAGCAAAGTGACAGAGCTGTAGGAGCAACTGAAGGCACTAGAGGCCAAGGTGGCTGTACTGACTGACATTGAGCAGGCAGTGCCCCCAACCCTACCTACCCCTGAAGACCCTCCCCCACTCTGGGGCTCCCTGGCTGCCCAGGTTAGCCCTGGAGACAAAGGTCTCCAAGTGCTACCAGGAAACAGAGAGACTATGAGGGCCCCATTTCTCCCTTGAGATGACTGAGTGGGTATGTGGGGGCTGCCTGGCCCCACAGCCCCAAGGAGATGCTGGCAGCCAGGGCCCTGCAGGAATGTGAGGCCCACCAGATCCACAGCGCCCACCAAAATGCCCTGGCCAGGCCAGAGCTGTAAGCATCCCTGGAGAGAGGTGACCTCCAGGTCCACTAGGGCCTTTTGGTTCCCTGGACCCCGACCTTCTGGTGGAGGCACCTTATGTCCAGATCTCTCAGCATGGAGACTTATTGCTGTCTGACACCTTCACTGAGGCCAGCAGCCACTGGCCTCAGGGACCTACTGGGTCCCCAGGCTCCCCTGGCCCTCCAGAACCCATTGGTCCCCCGAACCTCCTGGCCTCTTGGGGATACCTGGAGTTCTAGACATGTAGGACCCCAGGCCCTACTAGACCCGAAGGAATCCCAGGCCATCAGGGACAAAAGGGCAAAAGAGGAGCACATGGGGAGCCTGGCCCCTAAGGCCTCATAGGGCGGCAAGGAGAAATGGCCCCAAAAGTGACCCTGGTGAGAAGAGCCACTGGGGGCCCAGCAGCCACCAACTATGTAAGGCTTTGAAGATTTTAACTCAGAGGGTTTTAATCTTGGAAACAATGATTGGGCTCTGTGGTGTGGACCCGAGAAACCAAGACCACTCACCCCTGGCCTCCTTTGGGGCAAGAGGGAAGGACATACACCCATGTACCAGATTGTTACCCCTAGAAGCCACAATCAGAGAGGCTGTGGGGGTGGTGGCCCCTTGGGGGAACCAAACTAGGCTTCCCTTTCCAGCCTGGACTTGGCCAGCTGCTTCCTGGGATCACCAGTTCCTATTTACTAATGTCTTCAGGGTCACACTGCCATTTAGGCTTTAGGGGTAGGAAGGTCTCAGTTCTGGCATCTGTACATACCTGAAACCCATCAGAGACTGGAGCTTGAGAGACAGAGGTAACCATCTAGGCAGGCTTACTTAGCCTCACTCAGGGGCCTGGACCTTTCATTCCCTTTGTAAAGTGGGGTAATAAAGGCCTTCAAAGAGGGGGTAGAGGTACAAGGCCTCTTGGGTCATCTACTTCCAGGCTGAGAGGCACTGCAGAAGCCAAGAGTGGAGCTTTGCCCACCCTCAGTATGTGTAGGGATGAGGGGGAGGGGCAGTCTCTGCCTCCCTCCCCCTGACAACCTCCTCTTCCTGTTTTCTGGTGGCTTCCCACCCCTGAGGCTGGACCATCTAATTTCCCAACAGTGGTGAGAGGTTCCCTTGTCTCAGTTCTATCCCTCAAGTCTCTAGTCGCTTCCCAGTGTCCCAGGTCAGAAGAGAAGAAGAGACAGCCTGATGTGTGTGACAGACACTGGGAGGTGGACATGTACTGCCAATTAAGGGCCCTACTTGGGTCACACATGCACACACACACACACACACACACAAAAGGGGCAAATCAGAACTTGTGGCTATTTTGCTTACAAGACTGACCTTCAGTGGCTGTCCTTCCATCACCTTCAGGAAATCCACACTCTCACCCTTGGCCTCTGAGGCCAACTGTTCATCTTGGGGCCACCTTCCCCACCTGCCTCATGAAGGCAGCCTGGTTTTCTTCCAGCTCTGGCTGGTGAGTGCCATGTATCTAGCGCAGGGCCGTGAGAGCTGCCAGTTCAGCTTCCTCTGGGAGCTTCAGTGAGTCCCTTGTTTCTTGTCTTTCAGGACCTGGCCTACCCATCAGCCCCTCCTAGGAGCCATCCCTGTTCACTCACCTTGGCAGGTGATCCTGTAGACCCTGCCCTAAACACAATAAATAAATAAATAAATAGAATAAATAGAATAAGGTCTTTGCAGAGATAATTAAGTTAATGAGATCACATGGATTAGGACAGCCATAAACCCAGTGACAGGTGTCATGTCTTGATTATTTTTCTCTCATTGCTGGGACAAAATATCCGACACCCAAAATTAAGGAAGGAAAGCTTCCTTCACAGTTTGTGGTGGTTTCAGTCCATACTCAGCTGGCTTCAGTGCAGAGCGGCACATGGCAGAGGGCAGCAGTTCGTGGTGGTGGAAAGCCACAAAGAGCAAAGGGAGAGGCGGTGGCTGCAGCTTTCTAGCAAAACTCTCAGAGAGAGA
>NW_004524771.1:4306370-4313489 GCF_000260255.1 Octodon degus | reverse complement strand
AGAGAGAGAGAGAGAGAGAGAGAGAGAGAGAGAGAGAGAGAGACTAGACGTGGTGGCATGCCTGTAATCCCAGCTCTGGGGAGGCTGTAAATAGGTGGATCACTACCAGTCTTATCTAGTAGTGAGACCCTCAACACCCTGTAGATGCTTCCCTAAAAAATACAAACAACAACAGCAAAATACCCCCCCCCCCAACAAAACCAAACCAAAATCCCTCTCTCCGCTCCTTACACCGTTACTCACCCCAGGGGAGGTTACCCACCCAGGGCAGGTTACCCACCCAGGGCAGGTTACCCACCCAGGGCAGGTGTAGCACTCTCACCCACAATCTCCACATTGGATCATGAATTAATCACAAACTCTAGAAATTGCCCATGACTGCATGAGGCTTTAGGGGACAACTAGACACAAGCCATAAGAGAAGGGAGTTTGGAGACAGTCAGACCTGGAGGAGAGCATCCTGTGAGGTGGGGACAGAGGTGGAGCCATGCAGACAGGCCAAGCAATGCCAGGATTGCTGGCAACCAGAGACTGGTGGCAGGAAGGATTTTGCCCTAGGCCTCCCGTGGAGCCAGCCTCGACAGCGTCTTCATTCTAGACTTCTGGCTCCCATCCCAGAACTCTGGGAGAAGATATTTCTATGGTTTTAAACCACTGAGTTGTACTAATCTGTTACTAGGGAGTTAATACAGCTGGTAATTATTTTGTTTGTTTAGCATTTTCTTACACTTGACAAGAGTCTTATTTCATTATCTTTCTTCTCTTTGCATCCCTTTTTTTTGGTGGAACTGGGGATTGAACTCAGGCCCTTGTGCTTGCGAGACAAGTGCTTATTCTACTGAGCCATCTCCCCAGCCCCTCTTCGTATGTTTTGAGACAAGGTCTTGCTGCGTAGTTCAGGCTGGCTTTGAATTGATCATGTTAGCCCAGATTGGCCTCAAACTCAGTGATCCTCCTGCCTCAGTCTCCCAAGTGCTAGGATTTCAGGAATGTGCCATTGTGTCTTGCAAAGACATCAACATTGAAAGCATGCATTTACATATCATTATTATATGCATGAAGACAATACATTAAGTGGAAGACTTAATGTAGGCTTACATTTATATTAAAATCATGTCATTTGCACTAGAGGTGTAATTTTAAATATAGAAATAAAGGAATTCATTTTAATCATAGCTCTGAATTGATGTTCTCTATTTCTGAAATCCTCTTAGTCAGAAAATTCCAAAGAATGTTTAAAATGCATGGTTACATATTTCAGAGCAATTCCAAAATTTAATGTGTTCAAATTATTCATATATTCATAATTTTATTATAGCACATCAGATAGGTTAAAGGGAATATCCATTAGCTGCTAAAAGTGAAATGAATTTAAATAGTGTAACTACCTTCCTATTGACTGAGGGCTCTCGCTGAAGCCCTCACTATTAATACACTGGCAGTTCTTGTTGATTTGAAAGGGTAAGTTAATGGGAGCTCTTTCAGAAGAAATCTCTTTCACAAGATGAGGCTTTCTGTAGCACTAACTGAACTATGATGGGGCTATTGCTTTTCTGGAGCTGCTTTTGTTTTATTTGGAAAGTTTTAAAAATAGGCACAGCATGGAAAGGAATAAGTGGTTGAAAACAGAAATAAAACATGCCTTTGATATTATAGCTAGCCCAAGGGAATGCCTAGCAAGATGAGCCTGCTGTGAATTTTATTTTGTCTTATTTTATCTTAGAGACAGGGTCTTACTGTGTAGTTCAGGCTGGCCTTGAACTCTCCATGCAGCCCATGCTGATCCTGTAGCCTCTGCCTATCGAGTGCTGAGATTACAGGTATATGCCACCATACCTAGCTTGTGAATTATTACTGTAGTTATTAAAACTAGAAAAACATGCACCAGTTAATAGAAGAAACAGAGCAGCTTTAGGTCCCGGTGCTGCAGCCTTGGAGGGCGGACCTGAAGTGCTAGCAGGGCTGTGTATGTGGGGTTTGTTTTTTGTTTTTTGTGCCGAGGACTGAACCCAGGGCTTGCAGCTTGCTAGGTAAGTGTTCTACCACTGAACTAACCCCGCAGCTCTGAGCAGGGCGGCATACAAATGTATCCCCAAGTTCAGGCGCTGGAAGATTAATTCCTAGTGCGCGGGTGTCAGTGCCGTCACGTGGGGTCTGTGAGGGGTCGGGAGGGCTCTGTGCTCACCACCGACTGTTGCTGCAGTCACAGGAGTGCATCCCTTGAATCTGGCCACCTCTCTCTCTGTTCCTTCCTCCCTCCTCATTCTTTCTCTTGCTCTTCCACTTTCGGCCATAGGATAATGCAGTGAGACAGTCTTTTCAACATGTTGTGCCCCTGACAGTAGAAAAATACATATCAAAACAATACTGAGGGGCTGGGGAGATGGTTCAGTGGAATAAGCGCTTCCCTGGCAAGTGCAAGGGCCTGAATTCAATCCCCGGTTCTGAAACAAACCAAAACCAAAACCAAAACCAAAACCAAAACCAAAAACTGAGTTTGATCAGGTGCCTGCCGTGCTGGCCCCACCCTCGGGATGCACTGAGACTGCAATTGAGACTGGGTGTGGTGGTGCGTGCCTGTAACCCCAGCGCTTGGGAGGATCACTACAAGTCTGATTTATGTAGTAAGACTCTGTAGGCCCTGTACTAACAAACAAACAAACAACAACAACAAAAAACCCCAGCAACACTTAGATTCTATGTTATTCTGGCTGCATCAAGAACTCAGATAATAGCAAATGCTAGAGAGCCTGTGGACGAAAAAGATCTGCCTGCATTGCTGATGAGAACGTAGATCAGTGCAATCACTATGGAAATTAGTATGGAGATTCCTGAGAAAGCAAGGTAGACTCCACTGGACTCAGCTCTGCCTCTTCTGGGTATCTTCCTGCATATCCTTGTTTATAGTGGCACAGCTCATAATAGCTGTGTTGGAAGATATATGCATATTTATGTCAACAGATGTATGGGTAAAAAAAATGTGATGTTTATATACCACAGAGTACTTATCTGCCATACAAAAGTATGAATTTGAGATATTTGTAAGAATATGTATATACCTTGAGATCATAACTCTAAATGAAATAAATCAGACACAGAATGTTAAACATCATACAGTTTCTCTTACATGAGGTACCTAAAATATAAGTAGGTTAAAGAGCAAAATAAAAGACAGGTGTTGAGGAACAGGGAGATAGACTATGGAGAGATGGGAAGGGACATGGGACCAGGGAAGACAAGAGGGTGGGGAGGCGAAAGGGAGTAAAAGGAATCAAAATATAGTACTTATATGGTCCACTTCTCCATATGAATGTGTTTATTATATATTAAAAACATACACTAGTAAAAAAAATATTATACCCTCCCCTGCATCTTGGACTTTCTGGCCCCCAGAACCATGAGAAATAAATGTCCATTACAAATTACTCAGTCTGTGGTATTTTGTTATGGCTGCTGGAAATGGATTAAGGCAGGTATCTATCTACCTCTTCAGGCAGTACACTGTCTCATCCCTCCTTCCTCCTTTTCATGTAAAGCAGTTGTTTTATTAAAGTCAAAGAAAATATAAACTTTGATACTGGGCATGGTGGCACATGCCTGTAACCCCAGCATTTGGGAGGCTGAGGCAGCAGAATTGCCCTGAGCTCAACCCCAGCCTGGACTACATAGTGAGTTCAGGGTCATCCTGAACTACTTAGTGAGACCCTGTCTCAAAAAAGAAAAAAACAAAACAAAACAAAAAACAAAAAACAAAAAAAAAACACAGTGCCTACCTGTCAAGTGCAAAGTCCTGAGTTTCATTCCCAGTTCAATAAATAAATAAATAAAATAAAAACAAGCTTTTAACATTTTTAATGATTCTAGACATTTTGATGCACATTTCAGGTGATGTTTGTATTTCTATGCAATTAATTTGAAAGGATTGGGTTCATGAGGCTTATAAAACAGCCTATAAAATTTATAGAAATCTCCAAACATGAAAAGAGGAAAATGCTAAAAACTATTTTCCCCAAATAAAGTTTTTCCTGATTACAGATTTGTAATATTAAATGTATTAAAATATACATTTAATATGCCTTTATCTTATCTTTCTATGAAGTTGGTTTTCAGATGTAAAAATCTCTATTTTCACACATACAGTGGTACCTTGGTTCACAAATGGTTTTGTTTGTACAAAGTCTGGAAGCCAGGGAAGCCTCAGTGGCTTGGGAGCCTTCCTGTACAAAGTGTGGTTCACAAATGGAAGCGTTTGGCAAAATTTTGCTTTTGTTTGCAAACTCTGCACTGGGTGACAAACACAGCCATGGCTCTTTCCCACACAAACACAAACATGGCCATTTTTTCCAAAATTGTAGCACAAACTAAGCTCATGAGCTGCTGTACCACTGTGTGCTTCTCTAGTTCATGAATTTACGTGGCAGCTGTGGTAACAGGTGCCAATGCCGGGAGGAGTTGTGGGATCACAAAGATGGAAGACGCCCACCACCCAGCAACTGCCCACCTAGTGCAGGAGTTCGTCAGTCACGCGCAGTTCTTTCCTTCTTGGTTCTGGAGATTCAGCCTGGGGCCTTTGGACTGAGCTATGTCCTTAGCTCTTTTAAACAATTGATGAGTCCTCCCATCAATTGCTAAGTTGAGCAGAATGTGTTTGAACTTGTGATCCTCCTGCCTCAGCCTCCCAGAGTGCTGAGATTACAGGTATGTGGCACTATGCTTCACTTATTTGCATGTCTTTGTTGTAAGTATCAGTCAGCAAATCTTTAACTGATGGGGTGAGCATGCATGAATCCAGCTAGTCAGTTAATTGCAGATCATGTAAGAAAATTTACACTGTATTAAATAGTGTGCATTTACTGTCACTTGCTTAAACACAGACATTTCACCAAGACAATCTAAACTCCCATAATATAAACTTTTCTGGTTATTGCCTGTCAATAAGGCAAAACAGGCTGGGCATGGTGGTGTACACCTGCACTGCTAGCACTGAGGAGGCTGAGGCAGGAGGATACCTGCAAGTACAAGGCCAGCTTGGCCTACAAAATGAGAGCAAGTCCTGCCTGAACTGCAAAAGGAAACCCTGTCTCAAAAAATCCAAATAAATAAATAAATAAGGCAAAATAAATAATGAAAGGGGGAAGGGCAGGCAGCTGCTGGTGTTCTCTTTTTATTTATTTATTTATTTATTTTTGTGTGTGGCCAGCTCAGCCCACCAGGGGGCGGGGCTGGCTGGCATGTGGTGCTGGGGGATTGAACCGTGGTCCCTGTGCTTTGCTAAACTTGTTCTAAGTAGGTGCTTTAGACCACTGAGCCATTTCACCAGCCCCTGGTGTTCTCTTATTCAGAGGTTTCCTCCATTCCAAGGCTCCTGAAGTCAGCTTTGATACTGGAAGAGCCTGTTGGTAACCTTGTGGATAGGACTGAAGCCTCTGGTGGAATCCAGAGGTGCCTCAGTTGTACTGATGAGGACCCTAAGATGTAATGGACAGAAAACAAACTCACCCTATGTAAAGGGAGAGGAATTTACTGGCTCATGCATCTATCTGAAAGCTCCATATTTATCCACCCGAGGCACTGCTGCCACCAGGAGTTCTAAAAAGTTAATATTTTTATTAATGTTACACCTTCCCCAAGACCCTGAGAGTCACTAAAGAGGGTGAATCACACTCACTGGCTGGAGAAACATCCCGACTAATCATTTTAGCCTGTGGGATGCATATCACACCACAGTCGGTCCTAAAATTGCTTCCTTGGTGATTCTGTGAATAAAAGAGCCCCCCACCACGTACATTTGGAAATACCGGGGTGCATGGCATCCTCTGTTGCAGATCTGTGGCTCAGAAGGTGGCTCGCCAAAGCATAGGCTGCTCTGGCACTCTGATGCCCGTGAACTGAAAGAAATGGGAAGGCCTCAAAAGCAGCCTCCGAAGCGAAGGGTCTCTCTGACCTGCTGCCCACTCCCTGTCTTCTGCCCATCTTTTTCTCTAGCCCAAGCAATTTATAGAAACCAGAATCCTTCCCCAAGATGGGTCACAGAAACTAAAGATATTACTCTGACCTCACCACTTGTCTGTGTATGAGCTGAACATAGTAATAAGACCCTGACTCCGGCAAGGTTCTGCCTTAACCCCAGGGGGAGGAAAGCAAAGCCACACAGAGACCAAAATATCTGAGCAGATGGGCTACTGCGTATAAACCTGTTTTCTGTTACTATAATGAAAATCCCAGATATCGAGTACTTCAGAAACTAAAGAGATTGTTGAGCTCACAGTTTTGAAGGGTGAAAGTCTAAACTGCATGGGGCTAGGAATGTGGCTCAGTGGTAGAATTCTTGTCTCATATGCGCAAAGCCCTGGGTTTCATCCCCAGCATCACAAAAACAGACAAAGAAACAAACAAACACCTGAGTAACATGGTGCTGGCTCTGTGAGGGCTCCTCGGCTGTGTCATCTCCTGGTAGATGACATCACAGTGGCCATGTACTAGCTAGAGGGAGAGATGGGATGGTGACAGAGGAATCCAGAGTGTGGGAGTGACTGTTCCTGCAACCTTCCATTAAGGGTCTACGCTTCACTCAAGAGATCTCACCACAACTCTTTCCTCATTTTTCTTTTCTTTCTTTCTTTTTTCTTTTTTGCAGAACCGGAGATCGAACTCGGGCCCTTGCGCTTGCCAGGCAAGCGCTTATTCTACTGAGCTATCTCTCTGGCCCTCCCCTTGTTTTCTCTTTCTTTCTTTCTTTCTTTCTTTCTTTTTTTTTTTTTTTTTGGCACTGGCGCCTTTGCAATGAGTTATATCCCCAACCCTTTTTACCAATTTTATTTTGAGATGAAAGGTCTTGCTAAGTTACCCAGGCCAGGCTTGAACTTGTGAACCTTCCATATCAGCCTCCGAGAGGGCTGGAATTACAGGCATGCACCGCCGTGCCTGGCTACCACCACCCCTGCACGGCACTACCCTGGAGGCTAAGCTTCCAGCATGTGAACCTTTGAGGGACAACCTTAAACTATCCAAACAATAGCCTTGTGATTGATGTATAACTATGACTATGCTAAGACCACTGAACTATATACCATTTATTTATTTATTTATTTATCTATCTATTTATTTATTTATTTTTGG
>NW_004524771.1:4299912-4300844 GCF_000260255.1 Octodon degus | reverse complement strand
GAGGGGAGGGGAGGGGAGAGAGAGACACACAGAGAGAGACACAGAGAGAGACACAGAGAGAGAGACAGAGAAAATGTTTCTCTTCTGTAAGGGCACTAACAGTGTCACAAAGACACTCTTCTCACCATTTCACCTAAACACAACATCCCTCAAGCCCCATCTGCAAATACAGCACACTAGGGTTATGGCTTCAACACATGCTTTTTGGAAAACACAAACATTCGGTCCCTAATAGTGCCAGCTGGGGCTATGCACCTCATTATGTTCCTGGGAGAACCCCGGGCCTCAGAGTAGTAAACCAGTGGAGCTTTGCCAGTCACCATAGTGGACAGAAGGGGACTGTGGCTCTAAAAGCTTCCACCTTCAAGCACCACGTGCCTCCTCTGCCTGAATTTCCTAGATCAAAATCAAGTTCTCATCCACCTGTGAGGGGGTGTGTGAAATGTATAATCCTGCCTGGTGCTCAAAGGAGGCAGAAATTTTATTACTGGGAATGGCTCTGATGATCACCATAGTCACGCCACCTAGATGTTGCTTGGAAGGTGTTTTTAAAGAAGTTATTAACATTTAACTCAGCACACTCTGAGCAAAGTCCTTTTTTGGCCAGCCCTTTCCTGCAAACTTACATAAGTACAGATTCTGGGACACACAGTTTTCCAAGTGAGCAAGTGGATACAGCACAGAGGTCATTCAAGAAGGTCAAGAAAGGCCAGCCAGATAGCTCAGCAGATTAAAGCAACTGCTTAGGCAGACGCAGAGACCAGGGTTGGTTCCGGGTTCTATCCCTGGCATGCCGTGCAGGCCTTACCCCCGGGGTGAACTGAAACAGTAATTGAGACTGGCCATGGTGGCGCACGCCTATAATCCCAGTGCTTGGGAGGCTGAAAACAGGAAGATCACTACAAGTCCAATCTGTATAGTGAGGCCCTGTA
>NW_004524771.1:4289845-4299812 GCF_000260255.1 Octodon degus | reverse complement strand
AAAAAAAAAAAAAAAAAAAAAAAGGCCAAGAGAAGGCAGTGATAGGATGTATAGCCTTGTGGTAGTTTGTTCTATATCTTGACTGGGCAATGAGCTGCCCAGGAATTAGGTCAAACATGGTTCTGAGTGTGTCTGGGAGGCTGTTTTTGGACAAGATTAGCATTTGCATTGGTAGACAGAGTAGAGCAGATGGCCTTTCTGAGTGTGGGTGGTGTCATCCACTCACTTGAAGGCATGAGAAGAACAAGACGCCTGACCTCTCTAAGAGTAGGAGAGGAATCCTCCTGCCTGCTTGCTTCTTGATTGGGAGATCAGTTTTTTCTATGTTAAGACTTGACCTGAAGTGTTGCTCTTCTTGGGTCTCAGGCCAAGGGGCTTTTGGGCTAGAATTTACACATTGGCTTTTGTGGGGCTCCAGCTGGCTGACTGCAAATCTTGGAACTTCTCAGCCTCTGTAATCACCTGATTCTATTTGAATCTAATATATTTCACCTCCTTCTCTGTATGTGCATATATAGCTATATATGTGTATATATAGCTCTATATTGCATATATATATATATATGTGTGTGTGTGTATAGCTATATATGTGTATATCATAGCTGTTGGAATTGTGCTACTATACATATAGCATCATTATAGTGTTCTGTCTTTGATTCTTTTGGGAGTACATACAGAAGTAAAGCAGGATTGGGGCCAGGGAGATGGCTCGGTGGAATAAGCACTTCCTTAGCAAGTGCAAGGGCCTGAGTTCAATCCCCGGTTCCATCAAAAAAAAAAAAAAAAAAGAAAAGCAGGATGAAATGGAATTTCTATTTTTAGTGTTTTGAAGAACTCCGTACTGCTTGCATAGTGACGGTATTAGTTTACATTGCCATGGCAATGTAAGAGGGTTCCTTTCCCCCTTGAATCCTTACTAGCATTCATTTCTTGATAGCCAAGCTGAGTGGGATGAAATAGAATCTCTAATAACTAAATATATTGAATATTTTTCACATATTTTTCATCATTTCTTTTGAAATTTAGCTATTCTATTTATTATTTATTTATCTATCTTTTTGAGCTAGGATCTCACTATACAGCTCAGGCTGAACTTGAACTTACTCTGTAGTCAGGCTGGCCTCAAACTCACAACCATATTCCTGCCTCAGCCTCCCAAGTTCTGGAGTTAAAGGTGTATACCACCATGCCAAGTTTGTTCATTTATTTGATTTTTTTTTTTTTTTTTTTTGCGTAAAAAAATCATAACCAAACAATAAAACAATTATTTGACTCTAAGAAACAGTAGAAGTGTTACTTTTTTTTTTTTGCGGAACTAGGGATTGAACTCGGGACCTTGTGCTTGCCAGGGAAGCACTTAACCTACTGAGCCATCTCCCTGGTCCCTTTATTTGATTTTTTAAAAGAAAATAAAATATTGTAGTCTTCATATTGGTTGTTCAGATTACCAGATATAATCATGAAAACTTGATCAAAAAATTGAAAGGAGAACAAAATTTAAGCATTAATTATTCTTTTCAATTGACCAGTAGAAATCAGCAGCACAGTTATGCAATCTATCTTATGTATATACATATATATTTTTTTCTTCCTTTGCTGCTTTTCTTTTGGTGGAACTGGGGATTGAACTCAGGCCCTTGCGCTTGCCAGGCAAGCACTTATTCTGCTGAGCTATCTCCCCAGCCTCTATATTTTTTCCTTCCTTCCTTCTTTCTTTTCTCCTTTCCTTCAACCCAGTTGTTCCTTCCCTTTGGACAGTTTCTTTGCCTTTCACAGTATCCATTGTACCTTTTGGATTTTATTTACTTTTTCAGGTTCTCACACATGGAAGACAATGCAGTGTTCACACACACACATCTGAATTATGTCACTTGTGAGTATGGTCTCTAGTTGCATCCATTTATCTATAACATCCTCAAGTTTATTTTTTATTATAGCTGATGATACTCCATTGTATAAAAGTAGCACATCTTTTTATCCATTTTTCAGCTGATGGATACAAGGATGTGGGTAATCTTGCATTTGGGCTGTTTTCAAGATTCAGTTATCACAAATCGCGCTGCTTTGAAATGTAGTGAAATAGTGAGGTTAAGCTTGATAACGTAAATCGTTTGATAATAACAATAAGCTTGTCTTCTGGATGGTTAACAACCTAAGTTTGCAGACCAAAATTAGAGAAAAAGGAGGGCTACAAGGAAAGCCAATATTTTGGCCCTACCCTTCTAAGGTCAATTAAGACTCAGGACATATGAGAACTTGTACTGTAACGTCAAGTACCTCGGTAGTGTCCCAGATTTTCTGATCAAGAAGGTTATGGGGCCAAAGAGGAAATTGATCGATGACGTGGAGTGTGCCTAAGGAGAGTCACATGAGGAGAAGACACTCTCTCAGGCTTTCACAGAGAGCACATTGGCCAAGCAATGGCCGTGACTCATCCACATGGCTGCACTGACAAAGGTTCTACAATCTGAGGTACAGGATCTCAGGATAAATCCTGAGGGCATTTCACTGACCTTCTCAAACCAAAAAGCTACAACTCTTGTTGCATAGGTTCTGCTTTACCTTGGTCTTAACCATCCAGTAGAAAAGTATGAAGATGAAATATAGGAAGTAAAGCCATGTTGTTATGTTGAGCTGTGGGGGACTCACGTCAATAATTTCTGACATTGCCAATTAAACAGAAGACCCAATGCTATTATGGGCTTCTGTACTCCTTTAGAATATTTTGCTGAGTTTACACACCTATAATATTCAACAACGGAACTTAAAAAAAAATTGGGGTATAACTATGAATGTCCATTTTGTATCTGTGTATTCAAAGTGGTTGGGATAGATATATAGTTGCATTCTCTTAATGAATAGAATGATTTTTTCTAATGGTGTTTGTAAGTAGGATCACAAGTCTGCATCTTGTACAGCAATTAACCACTAAGAAGAATATATGCAGTGTATTATTTGTTGAAACTGTACTTTCGATTTGATTTGAAACTGTCTCATTGCTATATGTTTATCAATAAAACTTTGAAAAGAAAAAAAAAAAACAAAAAAAAAAAACAAATCGCGCTGCTCTAAACATGGGTGCACATATATTGCTGTGGTATGATGTTTTCAGTTCTTTTGGAAAAATATCCTGGAGGGGAATAGCTGGGTTGCATGGGACTTCTAATCCCAGCTTTATGAGAAATCTCCACACTGAATTCCGTAGTGCAGAACCAATCTACTGTTTCACAGAGTGGAGAAGGGCTCCTTTTTCCCCACAGCTCCTCCAGCAGGTGGGACAGCTGTGTCCCACCATGCTTGGCTTTCTTTTTTCTTCATGGTAAGGATGAAACCCACATCCTTGTACCTTCTCAGCATGTGTTCTACTGTTGAGCTACATCCCTGCCCTTCTTATTTTGTGAAAAGATCTCACTGAATTGCTAAGGATGACTCAAAGTTTCATCTTCCAGCCTCAGCCTCTGAGCTGCTCAGGTTACAGGAATATGCCACATGCCCAGCTCAAGGGTTATTGTTCGAAAACGTCATATGTAATCTTCCTCACTTGGCCTTTAAACATTCCCCTTGCCTCAACCGGTTTGAGTACATTCAGTTTACTCTGTCATGCATATACTGCAACACTGTTATTGCCAAATAAATGTCACTACTTTTTGCAGCGTCTCTCTGATGGCTGCTTTGGCTTTGGAAATTTGAGTTCTCTTTAGTAGACTGTGCGTGAAGGCCGAAGCTCTAAACGATGCTGGCACTGACTGTACTCTGTTCTTTCCCTGCTGAGTAAGGTCAGACACAGGGCTCTTTTGATGATGTTAGGAGTCAACATTCTCTCTCGTGAAACTTCAAAAACAAATCATTGTTCTAAATCCTGTTGCTTCTGTTAAATCCCCAAATCACATCGTTTGGAAACTGGAGAGAATCATGGCGATAAATTGGCCTAATTTTCCCGAAATTGAATTCCACATAATTTAAGTTCCTAAATGTTCTTTTGAAGAAAAGAGACCCATGATCACATGGGTGAGGTAAAGGCACCATTTTCCCTTCTCCTTTTGGAGAATCCAAGTGTACTTCTAGCCAACAACTGTTCAATGTGGCTAAGGATTTTATTTTTATTTTTGGATTGTTAGCAACTCAAAGTGAATCTGACTTTTACTAAAAAGGGATCACAAGTTTTCCCTACAGAATCAGACCAATCTGAGCAACTAACCTGAGTGTATTCATTCCTTTTCTTCTGCTATGACACAATTTCCAGAGATGAAAACTCTGTAAAGCAAAGATGTTTGTATAGCTCACAACCTGAAAGTCGAAATACGAGGCATGTATCAGAGGAGAGATGGAATGTTCAGATGGGAAGTCAGAGAATGGGAGGAGTCTAGTTCACCCTTATAAGAACTCATTTTCAGGAGAAGTGACTAGGTGTCCTACAGGAACTACCTTAATCCCATCCAAGGGCATGCCCCCAGTGACTCTGTGACCACCCACTAAGCCCTGCCATTTTCTCTTAGTATCACCACACTGGGGATGGAGCTTCCAAGGCACAAAGCCTAGCAGACACACTTACACCATAGCTCTAGGATCAAGGAAGGACCACAGCAACTTCAGCTGGCCTCCTTTGTGATCTTCTCTGGGCCCACTGCTCCAGGGCCCGTGCTGTTTGTTCAAACTTGAAGTTACAAGTGAGAATGTGCTTATGTGGAAAGATGAGGCAGGATGAAGCCCTGTGCTTGGTCCTGGGGAGCCCACCTTGCAGATCTGAAAGGCTGGAGAATGGGGCCTGCTACTCTCTGAGGATGGAGCCAGCCCTAGGCTGCTTCATGGCACCACAAGTGATTAAAAACAGACTCTGCTGGCCTCTCCTGCTCTTAAGAGCAAGGGAGTTTTCCAGGGAAACCTGCATCTCCCTTCACTTTTCTCCATCCCCCACATTCTGTCCCTTTGAGAAAATGATTCTTCTTTGGGCTAAACTTGAGTCACTTGTAGGAAAGCGGATCCTGCACAAGGCCATAATGCTAGGTGAAGTAAGTCAGACAGAGATGATGAAATATTTCATGATTTCTCCATCCTTTTTAAGAGCAGAATATGTTTATTGCAAGAAAGAAATTTTCTGTCTGAGAGAGGGACAGAAGGGGACTTGAGTGGGTTGCCTTGCATGGCTTCTCTTATATGAGAAACCCAACAAATAGACCATTTGAAGTTCAAAATAAAAGCAAGATGATAAGAAACAGAGAGTTAGACCTTGTGCAGATGGAGGGAGATCTAGGGATGGAACAAATGGGGAGGGAGGGAAGGACAACTGAAAAGGCCTGAGACGTGATGTGTGTATGTACCAACTCCCTACTGTGGGTGTGTCCATTAGGTATCACAGCATGTACTCATAAAAAACCCTTAATAATAAAAATAGAATGATTCTTAAAAAATAATTGTTCAAAGGCAATGATCCTGAGAATCTCCAGAAGATTTTTGAATCTGGCAGTTAATTGGAAAAATTCTCACCCTGACTAACTATATGTACTGATACCTGTGAACTAAGCTACTGCACTGCAAATGGCAATTTGTAATACTAGTTTCATGCTTGGAGTGCCTGTCATTTTGGTCTTCTGAATATGGGCTGCTTGTCATGACATGCCAGTTGCTGCTATGATGTCTCTCGGGTAGATGGTTGTTCAAAAAGTAGGGGGTGGTGAATGAAAGCAAGAGACAGGAAAAGGAATGTTGTGGGACTGTCCTGCTTCAAGGTTGTATATGGTGAGATGTTTGGACTTATGTGTAAACATAAGAAGTATATAATTCTTTATGCCTATTTTAAAAATATATTCTAATTTTTAAATGTTTTTTATTATATTCTGTAGGGACTTAAAGTTCAACATATCAATACTTAACGAAAAATACCTGTTCCATATTATGCCTAAGATGTTTGATATGCAGACAGATAGTGAGGTTAAGCTTAACAGCCTAAGTTGTATGGTAATAACAATAAGCTTGTCTTCTGGATGGTTAACAACCTAAGTTTGCAGACCAAACTAGAGAAAAAGGAGGGCTGCAAGGAAAGCCAACATTTTGGCCCTAGCCTTCTAAGGTTAATTAAGACTCAGGACATATGAGAACTTGTACTGTAAAGTCATGTAACTCAGTAGTGTCCCAAATTTTCTGATCAAGGAGATTATGGGGCCAAAGAGGAAAGTGATCAATGATGTAGAGTGTGCCTAAGGAGAGTCACATGGAGAGAAAACATTCTCTCAAGCTTTCACAGAGAGCACATTGGCCAAGCAATGGCCATGACTCATCCACATGGCTGACACTGACAAAAGTTCTACCATCTGAGGTACAGGATCTCAGGATAAATCCTGAGGGAATTTCACTGACCTTATCAGTCCCAAAAGCTACAACTCTTGTTGCATAGCTCCTGCTTTACCTTGGTCTTAACTATCCAGCAGAGAAGTATAAAAACAAAGTATAAGAAGTAAAGCCATGGTGTTATGTTGAGCTGTAGGGGACTCAGGTCAACAATTTCTGACATTGGCAGTCAAGCAGAAGACCCAATACTATTATGGGCTACTGGACTCTTTTAGAATATTTTGTTGAGTTTACATACCTATAATATTCAAATAACAGAACTTAACAACAAAAAGGGGATGCAGATGAATGTCCATTTTGTATCTGTGTATTCAAATGGCTAGGATTGATATACAGTTACATTGTCTTAATGAGTAGAGGGATTTGTTCTAATGGTGTATGTAAGTAGGATATCATGTCTGCATCTTGTACAGCAATTAACCACTAGGAAGAATGTATACAATGTGTTAATTATTGAAACTGTCCTACCAGTTTGGTTTGAAACTGTCTCATTGTTATTTGTTTCTCCATAAATTTATGGAAAAAGTAAAAAAATAAAATAAAATATGCAAAAAAAAAATAAAAATTTAAAATTTCTGTATTTAAAAAAGATAATAATTGTTCAAATAGTATCAAAGACATTTCATAGATTCTAGATCCTTCTTTTGTCAGAGGCAATAGCTAGTATTCATCTCATTTTGTACCTTTCCAGAGGAAGCTTTGGCTTATCCATATGTACGATCCTATTTACCATTTGCAAACACTTAAGGGCATATGATATGCACAATTCAGTGCCTTCCACTTTTCACTTAATGAGGTCTTTTCCTTATGACTATTAGCCACCACCATTTTCCAGTACTGGGCATCGAATGAAGGACCTTCACACTGAGCTACATCTCCACACTGTTTTTTTTTTCTTTTTTTTTTTTTTAATTTGAGACAGGGTCTCATTAAGTCACTAACTTGTCCAGGCTGTACTCAAACTTGTGATCCTCTTGCCTCAGCCTCCCAGAGTCCTGGATCACAGGTGTGTGCTGCCGTGCCATCGTGTTTCATTCTTTTGGATAGGTGTGCAGTATTCTGAGGCCCTAAGTAGTGGGCTATTGGGCTATTCCAGTCTTTTGTGAATACACATGACATTGCATTGAATGTCCTGGTACCTAGGCCCTTAAGCATCCCAGCAAGTACACATAAGATGCAGTGGCTTTGTTTCCAAGGAGGTATCTAGGTGTTCTTTTAAATTTAATTTAATTTTTCATCTTTTTGAGACATGGTCTTGCTATGCAGTGCAGGCTGGCAGTGAGTTTACCTTGTAGCCCAGGCTGGTCTCAAACTCACAACGGTCCTCCTAACTCAGCCTCCAGAGTGCTGGGATTACAGGGGTGCGCCACCATACCCCGAGATATCTAGATTTTGTTGTTTGTATTTCCTCCCGACTCCCAGACATGCCTCACATTCACCACCTCTTCTGTCTCACCACTCTTTATGTAAGCACTGTTTAGCTTGTGTCCACTGACACAAAGGCCAGGAATGACCTCCTTCCTTGAAGTGTCTCCTCTGCTGTTTCTGGAGAACTTGGTCCACTGCTCATCCTTCCTGAAACTTTCTTTGGCCTTGATCGTTATGGGACCTCACCTTTGTGCTTCTCTCATGCTTTCACTGTGTCCCTGGCCTGTCTCCCAAAGGCCAACATTTGCAGGTACTGCAGGAGCAGGAGGCTGTGACTAGCTGCTTCAGCTGCTTGTGGTCCACACCCTCGTTTTGCTGCATGGGCCCCAGAGGAAACCAGCCTTTCCATCAATGTCTTAGCTCAAACTCTTCCAGAGCTCAAACCCTGCAATTAAAAAAAAATGTGTTAGCTTCCACATTTTATTCTATTACCATTTATTGTATCACTAGTTAAGCATTTATTATATACTGTTTTCAAAATGTAAAAAGGTTTAATATGAAAAATGCAATGAAAGGAAAACAGAAATGTCAAACACCATTCAGTTTAATAAATAAAATATAATCAGCACTGAAGAATCAAGCCTCTAAATCTCTACACTGAATTTGTAGTTCATAGTTGCTTTGCATTGTAATTGAGTACTCTGTCTCTGTGTGTGAGGAAAGGTGAGGGGGTTGGGGATTGAACCAGTCCCACCCCTTTTAATTAATCAGAGACCGGGTCTCACTACATAGTATACACTGACCTTGAATTCACTCTGCAGCACAGGCTGACCTCAAACTCCTGATCCTCCTTTCTCAGCCTCCCAATTGCTGGGATTTCATGCATGTGTCACTATACCCAACTCCAGCCCCTTTTTAAAATCTCAGGACAGATGCTTGCTAAATTGCTCATGCTGGTCTTGAACTTATGATCCTCCCTTCTCAGTCTTCCAATTAATTGAGCTTATAAGCAGGCACCTTGCCTGGTAAATTCTATATTTTTAACTGATCTTAGGACCTCTTTATATGGGTATCTCATTTGATATGGTTAAAAGCAACCTCAAGTGATTCCATTTACCTAGCAATATTGAGGATAGTTGGCTAAGATCCCCAACTGCCTGTATGAGAGACACAGAGAAAGGATGAAATAAGAAACAGACAGCCAGGGAAATGGCTCAGTAGAATAACTGCTTGCCTGGGAAGCACAAGGGCCTGAGTTCAATCCCCGGTTCCAAAAAAAAAAAAAAAAAATTGGGGGCCGGGGAGATGGCTCAGTAGAATAAGCACTTGCATGGCAAGTGCAAGGGCATGAGTTCAGTCCCCAGTTCTGTCAAAAAAAAAAAAAAAAAAAAAAAAAAAAAAGAAAAAAGAAACAGACAAATTTAGTAATATATGATGGGGATCAGGGAGGTCAATGCCTCGGGATGGGCAGAAACAAAGCCATGCCACCCCAGCCACTACTTACTGGATGTATACAATGATAGGAGGGCTACCAAAAGACTCAAAGTTGACAGAAGATTCAGGTCAGTGACACAGTGGGGAACAGATGAGCCTGGGATGACCCAAGAGGATGGAGATGACCCCATGCTAAGAAGGCTCTTAATCTGGAGCATTGTTTAATCCTAGTGATCTTAATTTAGTCTTAGTGGTTGGGAGAGGATGCCTATCCCTGAAGAGCTAATGGGAAATCTCAAAAGAGTCATACCGAGAATCCCAAGCCTTCTTCTATCTTTTAGGGAAATATGCAAACAGCCATTGTGAATTTGTGGTTCCCAACATAATAACGACAATGTATTTTGTTTTTCTGTCCATTCACCTATCCATTCATAAATTCTTAGTGGATCTATATCAGGAGTGATACACACTGCTGGTGATACACACCAGCAGCCTGTTTGGCACCTGTGGGCTATGTCAGAGGATAATGGTGCCAGGCATAGTAGCACATACCTGTAATCCCAGTGCTATGGAGGTTGAGGCAAAAGAATCCCAAGTTTGAGACCAGCCTGGGAACCAAGATCCTGTCCCAAATTTTTTTTAAAAAAAAAAAAAAGGCTGGGGATGCATGTGGCTCAGGAGTAGAGGTGTCCCTAGTTTGGACCCCTAGTGCCACTACCACTACTACCAAGGGGGAAAAAAAAGGTAGGAGGCTAAGTGAATATTGGTAGATGCTTGGACCATGGGACCATGAGTAGTTTGTCTGTCTAGCTGTCTGTCT
>NW_004524771.1:4277570-4289745 GCF_000260255.1 Octodon degus | reverse complement strand
GTTTGTCTGTCTAGCTGTCTGTCTGTCTCTCTCTCTCTCTCTCTCTCTCTCTCTCTCTCTCTCTCTCTCTCTCTCTCTCTCTTTCTTTTTTTTTACCAGAGACTGGACCTTGCTCTTGGTAGGCAGGAGCTTATGCTGCTGAATTATCTCCCCAGCTCCATTAGTTTTTCTTTTTATCTGCTCACTGTAGTTTCCAAACTTTTAACAATTTGCCAGGCATGGTGGCACATGCCTGTAATCCCAGCATTTGGGAGGCTGAAATAGGAGGATTGTTGTAAGTTTGAGACCAGCCTGGGCTACAAAGTGAGCTCAAGGCCAGCTTGAACTGCATAGTGAGACACTATCTCAAAAAGACACACACACACACACACACACACACACACACACACACACTCTCTCTCACACACACTAATAAAAATAAAATTTCAACAATGTGTCATGGAATCCTTTAATGGTTATGTAATTCCCAAACCTACCTTCTTTTCAACCATCTTGCCTTTACATCCAACTTCCCTGTTTTTGTCAGCACACTGCAATTCTATCTTGGTTCAGAGCCTGGTAATCATGTTTCATTCCTTTCTCCTTCTCACATTCTGTCAGCCACTGCTCTACCTCATGGTTATCTATTTCCATCTTCCCTGTTAGATTCCAATTGCTTAAGAGGCACAAACCTAGTCCTATTTCCTGGGGCTATCACATAGACAGATGATCAAAAAAATGGTTTTTGAACCTTCTACTTAATGCCCTAGCTTATCTACATCTTGCAACTGTCACCTGGTTGGGAACTTTCATCTATAAATAGGCTGTTTCTGTTTCAGGTATGCTTTGCTCTGATATTTACACCCCCTCTTACCCCACCCAGGCCTTAAACTGAGAAACATGAATTAGAGCTGGTATTCAAATCCTTAGCCACAGTGCGGACAGTGCCCATAACCAACAGTGATGTCAAACATTTTCTTCAAACATTCTAGCTGCTGTCACTACGTTTGTTGGAGAATTCTTGAGATTTCACTTTGTCCTTCCATGCTGTTTTCTCTGTCATTCTGATGTTTCTTTTTGTGATTGAATTCCAGATGGTTCAACAGTGCTTCCAAAATGAATATTTTGACAGTTTGCTGCATGCTTGCAAACCGTGTCACCTTCGGTGTTCCAACACCCCTCCTCTACCCTGTCAGCGTTACTGTAATGCAAGTAAGTAAGACCATGTCAACTGCTGTCCGTCATTGTGAAATATTTTATATTGACTATTTGTTCAACAAATAAGTATCATGGGAAAGACAATAAGCTCTTTCAGAATCAAAACGAGAACAGAAACAAAGCAATGATCTAAATGTGTTCACGAACAAAACAATTATGCAGAACTGAGCTCAAATTATTTAGCCCTGTGGGTGACATACTTTTATCAGCTCTTCTAATTAAGGGGTTATTTAGAATTTATACTGGAAAAAAATCAATACTGATGAATTAGGGGAAATGAATAGTAAGAAATTCATGTTTAATGTAAATATTATGCAATCAGCTCATTATCTCTCTGACATTTTTTCAATAAAGGTATGGCCACATCATTGAAAGGAACAAATGCCATTCTCTGGATCTGCTTGGGCCTGAGCTTAATAGTTTCTTTGGCACTTTTTGCGCTAATGTTCTTATTAAGGAAGATGAGCTCTGAACCCCTAAAGGATGGATTTAAAAACACAGGTTGGTTTGATGGTGACTTTTTGAAATGTTTCCAAAAGGAGGCTGTTCTGAGTTTTGTTTCCTTTTCTGACACTGACTATTCAGTCATATCCCTTTCAGGTGTGTTAGTGGCAGTTACATTAAACACAAGCTTTCTTCATTCTGCACTGACGCCTTCGCAGATGTCCTTGCAATGTCAGCCTTCCCCGCACTTCTTCCTCAGTAATTAGCTACTCTATTGAAAGTACTGAACCTTCCTTGGAAAACATCTGTGACTAAAGTTAGCACATTGATTAAATGTTCTTCTATCAGAAATTGTTCACTGGACCTGATACTATAAGAAAAAGCTTGCTTTCTTTCTTTCTTTCTTTCTTTCTTTTTTTTTTTGGTCTTTTTAGAAAAACCATATTTGGCAAGGTCTGTAATCATGTTAATATGTTAATATAAATATAAGTGTTATTTGCTTGGGTGAATATTTTACGACTAAAAATGCTAGGAATGAATAACTAGCTGCTCCTGGATTAGTTGAGGAACCATTTCGGAAGTAATTCTTTATTAAGCAGGAGAGAGCCAGTCTCAGAGAAATAAAGTTTCTGCCTGCGGACCCCTCACGATACAAGTATTTCTACAGCAGCTTTTCCTGTGATCTGCTTCTCAAATAGAAGCAAGCAGCCATTGTCTCATTTCTTTATGCATTTCTTTTCCATGCAAATCTGTAAAGCACCCACCTCATTTGCTTTCTAGTGCAGTAGGAGAGGTAGGTGCCTGTTCCACATAATTTATTCATTTTTCTTTTTCCCTTCTGGAATCTGGTAGATAAGTGGAAAATAAATTTTTTAGCACAAACTAAAAATTGCATATATTTAAGGTGCACAGCAGCATGTTTGATATACATACACACAGTGAAATGAATTACTACAGTCAAGCAAATTAACATCTCCATCTCCTCGTGTTGTTACTTTTTCTTTTTGCTTGTGAGAACTCTTGAAATCTTCATCATATCACATGTTAAGTCTCCAGACTTATTCATCCCACACATCTGTGATATATCCTTTGACTAATAGCTCCCCATTTCCCCCACTTACCTGCCCATGTGAACCACCATGCTCTCTGTTTCTATTTGTTTAACTTCTTTAGATCCCACATGTAAGTGAGGTAGATAGTATTTTTCTTCTTGTGTCTGGCTTATTTTTAGAGTGGGTCTAATTATGACAGTTCAGAAGATAAAATTACACTGGATTGTGGGGAAGTAGAAAACTTAGCCTTACAGGGGTATAAGTAACGCATTGTGGAGACTCCTTTCATTAGTGATTATGAGATCCATTTGAAATTTTTTTCATCTATTGCAAAATATTCCCTAGGAGAAGCACCTTTACTCTTGTATTCTCAAACATTACCCTGTGCTGATTTTAGTGCTGTGATATACAGTAATTTTGGTGATTTTTGTGTATGTGATAGGGTCAAAACCTTCACGCTTGCAAGGACCAAGCAGGTAACAAAGGCACGTACTGGGCCACATGGCGACTGCAACCCAAGAGCCCATGCCTGCCTCGTAGTCACCACGGCTACAGACTGCAGTTAATAGATTCCATATCAGTTCTTTTTTTGGGTAGAACTGGGGATTGAACTCAGGCCCTTGCGCTTGCCAGGGAAGCACTTTATTCCACTGAGCCATCTCCCCAGCCTCTTCCACATCAGTTCTTTTTCTCTTTTTTTCTTCCATAATTTTGTTGATAAACAAATAGCAATGAGACAGTTTCAAACCAAATTGGTAGGACAGTTTCAATAATTAACACATTGTATACATTCTTCCTAGTGGTTATTTGCTGTACAAGATGTGGACATGATATCCTATTTACAAACACTATTGGAACAAATCCCTCTTTTCATTAAGAGAATGTAACTATACATCTATCCTAACCATTTTGAATACACAGATACAAAATGGACATTCATCTGTATCCCCTTTTTTCACATCAGTTCTAAGTTATTGCATTTTGTTGTCTTTTTAAAGGTTCCACTTATCTAGATTTGTTTGTGGAGCCTCTTGATTTTTAAATCTAATCAAAATAAGCAAGCAAAAAACCAACCACTTAAAACAACTGTATCCCCAAACAACCAATGTTTCAGCCCTGGTGCAGATCACAGGCGTTCTGTGGCTCACACTGCTTTGAGTTCTGATACATCCTGCTAAGACTACAATCTCTCCAGGAAAGCTCAGGTCAATGTTTCTGTTTCTGCATCATCAGAATCTGTTCTTCTGGATGCAGCAGTTAATGGTGACCTGGACGATAACAGGACTGATGGTAAAATCATTCTTCCGAGAAGCCTGGAGTACACAGTTGAAGAATGTATCTGTGAAGACTGTGTCAGGAGCAGACTAAAGGTTGATTCTGACCATTTCTTCCCACTCCCAGCCATGGAGGAGGGTGCAACCATTCTTGTCACCACAAAGACAAATGACTACTGCAAGAGCTTGTCTGCTGCTTTGAGTGTCACAGGGATGGAAAAATCAATTTCTATTAAATAATTTATCTTTTTGGCTGCTGTAGAGCTACTTCGAGAATCTTTTTGTCAGAAAGAAAAGATGATGCATTGGATCTCTTTAGGATAATTGTATTTACCAGTTGCTAATATAACTTTTTTGTTCTGTGATTCTGGAAAGTCTTCACATTAGATGTATTCACCTATGTTGTTGTTGGGACCTTAACTGGCCAATTCTCTGGTGTCATGATTAAATTTTTGATTTTGAAAAGAAAAGATGTTATTGCAATCTATATACAGACTCCACAGTCTCATATTTTTCTCCTATACATGCACAAATGTATTTCAGGAAAGATTGGATTCTTCTTGATAAAGGAAAGCAAATGTTCTGGGTGCTTTGTTATGTAGAAGAAGCCTAGAGCCAGCCAGGCCAATTCAGTGTGAATTGCATAGATGGTTAGAGGAAGCGTCAGGCATGAGCATGACCATACAAACAAGTATAATTATAAACTGTGATAAAGGCATGGTAGATACTGCTTTTAGCTCAGATTGAGTGTATGTAATAATAACAGGCAACACTTATGTAAACTTACAAATGTGCTAGAAACTGTCCCAAGTGCTTTATCAGTACTAAACCATCTAATGTGCACATCATACTATAAGGCAGGTGAATCATCATTATCTCCATATTATAGACAATGACAGAAATGAAATCAGAAATAGAAAATAATGGTTGCCTTTGCTTGCGCTGGTATAACAGAATACCTGAGACTGGGTAATATATGAAGAGAAATTTATTCTCATTGCTTGAGAGACCGGGAAGTCCATGATTATGGTGTTGGCACTTGGTGAGGGGCTTCTTCCTGTGTGTCTTGTATGACAGAAGGTGGAAGAGCAAGAGAGCTGCAACTTTTGTGAAGTCTCGTTTATATGTGGTTTAATAGCACTCATGAGTGAGGGACCGTTATGGCCTAATTGCCTCTTATGGGCTCTGCTTCTCAATTTCACCACATTGGCATTATCTGATATTTTGAGGGTGTAAATTCAAGCTTTAGCCTGGCAGAGTCAGGATTTAAATCAGACAGCCTCCTCTATTTTTCTTTTTTCTTCTCTATATATCAATATGATTCTCTTCCTGAGCTCCCTGTTTCTTTGGTTTAACATCTTACTGGATACTGGGGCAAGGAGAACCTTTTTGTGGTTTATGCTAAGGATCTAGGCTCTATGAAAGATTAGTTCACCTATTGACTTTGGTCATTAGTATTTCTACTGGCACCACAGCAGAGACAATCAAGATTTTTTTTTTTTTTTTTTGAGACATGGTCTTGCTATGTAGTAGGCTGGCCTTGAGCTCACTTTGTAGCTTAGGCTGGTCTGAAATTTGCAAGGATCCTTCTGCCTCAGCCTCTTGAGTGCTGGGATTATAGATGTGTGCCTCTACCCCTGGCAACAATGATCAAGGTCTTTTGTGCACATTTGGGATATGCAGAACTTTGGGAAACCTGTCTAGTCTGCCTCTTACAACCACAGAAAGCAATACATTGGAACGGTTAAAGGATTAGCTCTTGGAGACTGCCTGGTGTGAATCCTGGCTCTATTCACTAGGAAATTACTGAGCTTGAGTAACTAGGAGAAAGTCATTTAACTACTCCAGGCCTCAGTTTCTTCATCTATAAAAGGAAAGTAATGATAGTCTTTACTTGTAACACTATTTTAAGGCTTTGCATAGTTTCTGAAAGTGTCTGCTTTGTTATATACTCATAACTACTATTACATTATGAGTATCATTTATTTCCCTTGAGTTTTGTCTCTGAGGGCAGACACTTCTCTCCTGTTATGTGGCCTCAAACCACAGGTCTCTCACTTCTTTCAGTCTTTTTGTCTCTTTTCCTGTGCCTGTCCAGATCAAGTATTTGTGAATTTATTCATTTTTTAGTTCTATACTTTTTAAAATTAATTTTATTGAGAAACAAATAGCAATGAGACAGTTTCAAAACTGATTAGTAGGAAGTATATGTAAATTTAGATTTTTTCAAAAGCATAAGAACTGTTGACTTTAAGCCTTGGATTCTTGCTACCCAGGCTAAACTCTCTAGAAGGAATACTTAAGAGGGTAGTTGGTAGAAAACATGAAGAGCAATAGAAATTTTTTTTCCTCTTTACTTACATTCACCCAGAACTTTTTTGGGACCAAATTTTTTTGGGGTGTGTGTGTGTCTGTGTCTGGGCCTGTGTGCAGCACACACCAACTGGGTGTTGTAGGACCAAGTGCTACTATAATTCAACTCAAGTTCTAACACTATCTACTTTGAAATAGTGTTAGATTTGACAGGTTAAGGGCTCAGTCCCACAAATACAAGTTGTGACTGTGCTTCAGACTTACTGGCTATAAGTTGAGGTTTTTACTCTCCTCCTTACTATGGCTTATACCTGGACATCTTTCCAAAGCCTCATGCACTCATAGATGCGGCTTTTCAGAGCTGGCTGATCCAGAGTATGTGATACTGGGATTAAGAGTGTGTGGTAGGGGCTGGTGAGATGGCTCAGTGGTCTAAAGCACCTACTTAGAACAAGCTAAGCCAAGCAAAGCACAGGGACCGCGGTTCAATCCCCCAGCACCACATGCCAGCCAGCCCCACCCTCTGGTGGGCTGAGCAGGCCACACACACACAAAATAAATAAATAAACAAATAAATAAAATTAAAAAAAAAAAGTTTCTGTTAAAAAAAAAAAAAAAAAGAGTGTGTGGTATTGTATCATCCCACTGGTTGGTTTAGCATAGTTTTGGGTGTGGATGGTGGGAATGCCCACCCTAGCTGTGGGTGGCTCCATCTAACTGGCCACCTGGATGTGAAAAAAGAGAAAGAAAGGGAGATTTACTTCACTGTGCTGCCTCCTGCCTGTTCTGACATGAATAGTTTATCCTCTGTGATGACCCCCTGCCATGCCACCCTGCCTTAGAGCCAGACCACTATGGACTGAACTAGGAATTGTGAGTTGAAACCTTTCTTCCTCCTAATCTGTGTCAGGTATTTCTTTCTTAGCAACAAGAGACCCTTCTTCAGGTTTAATCATTGGCTTGGATGGCTCACAGAACACAAGGAAACACTTTGCTTACACCCATTGGTGCATAACCAAGGATACGGATGAACTGCTAGATAAGGAGGGGAAGAACTTAGAGCTTCCATACTGTTTTGGGGTGCACAAATCTGCAAGCAGCAATTTTTACAGAGTTTAGTCTCCAGACCTTCTTTTTCTCTTCCCAGAGATTGGGAGGTGGGGCTGACAGTTCTGACCCTGCTGATCACTAGGTCCTTCTGGTGATCAACATGCCCCCATGCCATCTACAGACTCTACTCTGTCACCTCATTAGTATAAATTCAGGTGTGATCAAAAGGGCTTACTATGAATAACATAAGACATTCCTACCACTGAATAAACTCTGAGTTTTAGGAGCTCAGTGACTGGAATTGGGGGCAAAGACTAAACACATTTCTTGTTAAATTACATATAAATTAGGACTTCAGCAAATTATCCGGCCTCAGGTGCTATGGAGAAAGTTTCAGGAGCTAGGGGAAGGTACGATGCACAAGATGCTTTTGATGACTACACCAGTCAGGTCTGTGCTGTGGTGCCAAAGCCTAAAGAGGCAGGGCAACCTCAGCTGGGTGTTCTTCTAGTATTCAGACGTACCAACTTGCTAGTGTAAATAACAAATCAGTAACAATTCTAAAGCGTAACTTTGAAGTTAGGAAAAAAAAAAACAAATGCAAGTATTCCCATTTTTATTTTTTATTTTTTGTATTTTAGGGAAGGGTCTACAGGGTGTTCAGGGTCTCACTACTAGATCAGACTTGGTGTGATCTGCCTGTTTACAGCCTCCCAAGAGCTGGGATTACATGTGCGCGCCACCATGCCCCAGTCTCCCCATTTTTATGTTCTTTTGTGCTTATGCCTACGGGTGTTCTGAGACAATTATAATCATACTATACACAGTACTGTGCACACGTTTTTTTTCCTTTACGTATTATAATTTCTGCACCATTTTAGCTACTTTTTTACTGAGACAAAATATCTGCAACCTAAAGTTAAAGGAGGGAAGGCTTATTTAGCTGGCAGTTTGTAGAGGTTCAGTGCAGAATTAGCTGGCTTTGGCCAGCCAGATAGCTCCACGGATCAAAGCGCCTGCTTAGGCAGATGCAGGGACTGGATTCAGTCCCCAGCATGCCATGCTGGCCTCACCCCCGGGGCATGGTGAGACAGCACTGAGACTGGGTGTGGTGGTACACGCCTGTAATCACAGTGTTTAGGAGGCTGAAAAAAAGAGGACAAAAAAAAAAAAAAAAAAAACCAAACAAAACAAAAACCCAAAATAAGACAAACAAAAAAAGGGGGCTGTGGAGATGGCTCAGTAGAATAAGCACTTGCCTGGCAAGTGCAAGGGCCTGAGTTCAATCCCCAGTTCCACCAAAAAAAAAAAAAAAAAAAGGATCACTAGGAGTCTGATCTGTGTAGTGAGACACTGTACTAAATACATTTTTTTATAAAAGAATCACCAAACTGAACAGTTTATTTTGTCTTTTAAAAAAGTCATCTTTTTGTTCTGTAACTAAATACATTTTTTAAAAAATGGAGTTTCCCACAATTGGCTGGCTCTCAGAGAAGTTGGTAGGCAGCAGGCATAACAAATGAGAAATAATTTATGCTAGGCAGGAGGTGGCAAAGCAACAAGGGACAACGACATCTCTTTCTGTCCCTCATAGCCTATCCAGGCTACTTATAACAGGTAGCATTCACATCTGTAATCCTAGTACTATACCATGAATCTGTTCCAGTGTCACACATTCTAGACCTAGTCATCTTTGAGAGTCCATTTATGACTGTATAAGTCTTCAGGGATACATCTAAACACAAGCCACCAGAACACTCACCTTCCTATCTGCTGGCTTCCTGAAATCCAATAGTTGGGAGTCCAGAGTGGGTTGGAAACAAATCAGGTTTATTCAAGGGCCAGCAACCATGCTGAGTTGGTGAGTATGTGGGAAGCTATCATCCTCCAGAAATGCTCATCCACTGAATGAAGGTATGGAGTGGACCTTTATAGGCAGGGCAAGCAGATACAGGGGGCAAAGGGAACAAGATATTTGCTGAGCACCAGTTCATCATCCAGGATATGTTTCCTTTTTTTTTTGTGTGTGTGTGTAACACTGAATTCAGTCTTTTTTTTTTTTTTTTAATTCAGTCTTGACCTCCTGGAATAGTTACTGCAATTTAGACAAACATAATACTTTTCTGCAAACCAAACCTCATAGTATAATTTACATGTTCTGTACTAGCTGATTCACAGAATTGAAGAATAAGGTGAGGCACTACACACATGACATGATCAGAAGGTGAACAGACATTTTGGATCCTATAAATTAAAAAAAAAGTTATTTCACAATTAATATCTGAAACCTTTATATGTAGCTTTTTTTTTTTTTTTTTTGACTTTAGAATGCTGGGTACAGGAAGTCAAAATAGTATCAGGTTCTGGAGACTTCTTCTAGAGATTCTTCCTAGGTTCTTCTTGTTCTGAACAAAAACCGGGACAAAAGTGGAAAATGTACCAAACTTTTACATTTATTAAAGATAGGAAAAGAAACAAGCTCTGCAAAATGAGTGTGGGCCACGTAAGAGTGAGAAAAGTATACTCCGCAGGGTGAGCACTGTGAGAATATAGTGGTCAAGAGCTTGGGGCAGCCTTTTGTATCTCCCATGCCTTTGGGTGACATCAGATCAAGGATGTCCTATCAAAATCCTGCTTGAGTTATTGCAAGGAGAACTGAAGATAGCATTCTCTGATGGGCCCCAGGTGCAGGGTTCTAGGAATTGGTTTTCTGTGTATTTCAAGGACCTCTGTTATTGACAGGTCATGCCTACCTGGCCAACCAGGTTGTCACCCCTAATCTCCTACCTAAAAGAACATTGAAAGTCACAGGAGCCATTGTTACATTTTTAGTCTTTTTACTTTTTAAATTTCATTTTTAAAATCAGCATTTCTGTAAGACCTTGATTGTGTGCTGGGCCATGAATTGATTAGCTATTTTGCAGTTGGGCTGTGGAGATTTCCACTGTGAAATCAACATGCAGACTGGTATATCTCTAAAACAAAAGGGTTTAGTCAGGCACTACGGATGCTAGTCAGAAAGCACTAGACTTGGGACAAGTTCCCTAAGCCACCAGCAGCAAGGTGAAGTAGCAGTTGAAAAATGTCTATTGGATCTAAAACACTAGAAGCTTTATAATGAAAACCTGAGGAAGGAAGGCATATATGGAGTGAAATTATTCAAAATAGGTTAACTCTCCCCATCATTTCTTTCACACTCCACATTTTATAATTTACTTATTTTATGTATTTGGTACTGGACTCATAGTGGTCCTCCTGTTTCAACCTCCACAGCCCTGGGATTATAGGTGTGTGCCACCATGCCTGGTTTCAGTGGCCAGCAGAGCGTACCCAGGGCAGGGCTGGCACAGTATGCAGTTCTGGGGATCAAACCTGGGTCCTTGCGCTTGCCAGGCAGGCGCTTAGACTGCTGGGCTATCTCTCTGGCCCCACAATTTGTAATTTAGAACATCTCAGGACTTTTTTCTTCTATTTTTTTCAGTATCATAAAGCAGCAGGGGGGCCGGGGAGATGGCTCAGTGGAATAAGCGCTTCCCTGGCAAGTGCAAGGGCCTAAGTTCGAGCCAATGTTCCGCCAAAAAAAACCCAAAAAACAAAAAAACAACAAACCCAAAAAACAACCATAAATAAAGCAGCAGGGTCCCTTTTCTGAAGCATCTGCTGAATTGTTTCTTTAGAGGCAAATTCCTAGGGGTGTGTATAGATTGTGTTGAGAGGCAAAATAGCAGGAGGACCAAAGGCCTATGAGGTCCGTGAATTTGGGCTGGAATTTTTTTTCCCATGAGACACGGTATCCCTATATAATCTGTGCTGTCCTTAAACTCATTATGTAGCCCAGGCTGGTCTTAAACTCAAGGCAATCCTCCTGCCTAGCCTCCTGAGTGCTGGGATTACAGGTGTGAGCCATCAATACCTGGCTGGGCTAGAATTCTGATATTTCTTAGCAGGGTTCAGACCTTAAATCAGTGACTTTGATACAGGGAAATGCTAGATGGCAGATATCCAGAGTTTATGTACCCTGAAGTTGAAGAGTGAATTCTAAGGAACAACAGAGGTGAAGTAGGAAAGTAGGAAAATCTTATTTATTTATTTATTTATTTTTTAGTACCAGGAACCAAACTTAGGACCTTGTGCTTGCCAGGCAGGCAATGTGCCACTGAGCTATATCCATGGCCCCTAGGAAAATTTATTGGAGAAAAACAATGGGGAATAGGAATGGGGGAATGAAGAATAGCAATTATTCCTGAGAGATGGGAGGGGTCCTAAATGGGTTTCCAAGAAGCCCACCTCTCAAAGGAAGTTTTATAGAACAAAATCATGAGGCAGGTCAAATATGGATCAGAATTATGATCAATGAATAAGGTTGCAAGTATAGTCTCTTAGATAATATTGATCTAGTGGTAGCAAGGGTACATAGGTGACATCATTAACCTTGGTTGATAAACTATAGCCTTAATCTTGTCTTCAGTCTTGTAGGTGGGAGAGGATGACCCATCTCTAATGAGATAATGGAAATCTCAAAGGGTGATACCATTAATCCCATCTAGCTACTGTGACTTTAATCTTCAAATGCACCTCCAGCACAGTCCTGATGCATTCTCATCTCCTGCACTAGCTCCCTTCCCAGCCCTGTCTGACTGCCTACTATATTTCTCCCTAACTTAGGTGCCCATAATACTTTCAGCTAAGACTTATTAGTAGATTAACTGAATTAAGTCTCATTAACATTTAAAAAGGGGCTGGAGAGATGGCTCAGTGGTCTAAAGCACCTACTTGGAACAAGCTTGGCAAAGCACAGGGACTGCGGTTCGATCCCCCAGCACCACATGCCAGCCAGCCGCGCCC
>NW_004524771.1:4275669-4276727 GCF_000260255.1 Octodon degus | reverse complement strand
CGGTCCCTGTGCTTTGCTAAGCTTGTTCTAAATAAATAGGTACTTTAGACCACTGAGCCATCTCACCAGCCCTTGATTTTCATTTTGTAAAACTCTTGGTCAAATCTTTCTTAGTTCTATACATATGCACATTATTTAGGGAGTGTTTGACTAAAATTGGCACAACAAGGCTTGTGGCCCTATATTTTCCTAGCCTATAGTCTCCATAGTCTTAAACCTATGGTCACCTTGGACTCTAGCTGAGCTCCACAGGACTGAGATTGCCCCTCAAGTAATAAAAATTCATTCTCTGCAACTAGGAAACCAGGACTGAGCTAATGATTGAAAAGGATTGAGATAATGATTAGAGCCCAGCCCTTTTCAAGCTGGAGTCCAAAATAAGGTAGGATGGAAGAAACAAAAAATAGGCCAAAAGGAGACAAGGAAAACCTCAGTTTTAGAAATGAAAACTACAGCATCAAGACACATGAAATGAAAACTACAGCATCAAGACACATCAAGGGAATTGAACCAGGGCAATTCCCTTTCACCCACAAGTGTGCGGCCATTGCCTCTGACTTGCACAAGTGCCCTTACACTTGTGAATAGGTCACCTTTTTGCCTATAAATAAGACTTTTTCCATCATCTCACTGTGGGTGGCCACACTCTCCTACTAACCAAACCAAGACTGAGACCATAGATAAACAAATTTCACACTTTTCCACCACCAAAACACATGAACTTTCTCAGGCCCAGTCTGGTGACCCCTTTTCCTTAATTTTTTTACTTTACAATTAAAACTTTGGCTTGTAAATTTGTATTGTCTCTTTAATTCCAATTATCATTACAGCAACTGTTACTGGGTTGTGGGGTCTCTGGGTTGCTAGAGACTCCTTGTAGAGGTACTTTCTAGGTTCTTTTTGTCCTGAACAAAGAACTAGTCAAGACAAGCATAAACAGTAGCAAAGTTTTACATTTTTTTTTTAAATTTTTTTTTTTATTTATTTGAGAGAGAGAGAGAGAGAGAGAGAGAGAGAGTGGTGTGTGTGTGTGTGGCCAGCTCAGCCCACCAGGGGGC
>NW_004524771.1:4262761-4275393 GCF_000260255.1 Octodon degus | reverse complement strand
TTTTTTTTTTTTTTTTTTTTTTCGTATCTTCCATTTCTGAGTCTGGCACAAGGTCTGGGGCCATCTTATCAAAAGCATGCGTGAAACTGTACACCAGAAGCCCAGTTTTGGGGCTTTGGGAACTGTTCTGCACATGTGTCCTGGGATTTTGTAATTAACAGGTCATGCCTAGTTTCTTAGCCAGTGTTAATGAGCCCCTAGTCTCTGCCTCAGGAGGACTGTCACCAAACAATGACAAGAGTGTGGGCAAAACAAATTGGGCCAAAACTCAAACCTCTCTGGGTCCTTTTTCCACCATCTGCAAAGCAACACAATAACCTTGACTCACAAGTTGTTGTGGATGTGTAACACTTGTGTTCACACTCAATCTGTCCATCATCTCCATCACTACCCTAAGGCTGCACACTACTACCTCTTGCCTGAACAACTGTATTCACTGTTTTTTTTTTGCTCCGAATGCCTTCAGGGCAGGTTTGGCTGGCTGGAGTTGTGGAGATCGAACCACAACAACCTAAGCCTGACTGCTTTGTTGAAGCAGCCACTTAAAGAATTGAGCTAAGGGGCAGGCCCCCACTGCATTCATTCTGTAACCAGCTGTCTTTCTCTGCTCTCATTAAAATCCATTCTCATCCCAGGAAGAGTGATGATTTAAAATCTAATTCACTGTACAAGGTCAATCTCACTTTGAGAAACCACAGTTCTAACCAGGGCGATGTCATCTTTTCATAGAACACTAGACTTTTCATAGAACAGTAGATCTGCTCAGCAAAGGCAGGACAGTTCAGGGTACACTGTAAGACAGTCTTTAAATCACTTGCTATAGATCCAGATTACTCACGGCTGACACTGCTTAACAAATCTAGAGTCGTCATCCTGGAATAAGCCTCCATGGTAGCTTTCAACTGAGGAAAGCTGCCTGTGGCCAGGATCATGTTAAAAGCAGATTCACCTGTCCAGAGTCCACCTTCATCAGCTTGATAATCTGAGCATCTTCCTGAGCTGCTTCCTGATTTGCACTCTGGTTCTCATCTCCATTTTCCTGGCACATGGATACAAGTAAACGTTCAAAACGTCCTGATGTATCTGAACAATGCCCTTTTTAAGATTTTGTCCTAATTCTGACTGATATCATCTGGCAATTTGTCAGATTTCTTGATTTGCTCTTGATTTGCTCAAAACCTCAAACAGTACGTTTCTGAGTTCTTGCTCCCTGGGCAAACGATTCCAAGTAATACAAGTGATTACCAAAGGCTCCTTCTCACCACTGTGGGCTACTCAGAGGGGATTTTTGAAATGGCTAAACTATTCATAGCTTATCCTTCAAACCAGCCTGACCTGCATGCAGCAGTAACCATCACCTAACCAAAACAGCTTTTTACTAAAGACTGTCAGAATTAATGTGCTTGGTTTGTGAATGTTGTTACTGCCTCAACTCTGTTATTTTTTCTATATGTACAGGGCAAAGGGACATCACAGTGATATTATTTTTTTTAAAATTGTGTGTGTGTGTGTGTGTGTGTGTGTGTGTGTGGCCTGCTCAGCCCACCAGGGGGCGGGGCTGGCTGGCATGTGATGCTGGGGGATTGAACCGCGGTCCCAGTGATTTGCTAAGCTTGTTCTAAGTAGGTGCTTTAGACCACTAAGCCATCTCACCAGCCTGATATTGTTATTTTACAGTACTTGTAAAGCTTCATTCTCTGCCCTAATCAAGATTTCAAACTGAAATCTGTTCCCACAAAAACACCCCACCACCCCACTAAGATTGTATCGTTCTGCTTAAATTCCTGCAGTGGCCTTCCAACCCGACCTCCCTAGGGGTAGGTGGCAAAGCTCGAACTCTACGACCTGCAAGGGTCTCTCCGCAGTCCTCAACGTCCTACCTCTCACCACCCTTTTTCCCTCACTCCCACATTCAGTCAAACTCTCCAAGCAAGGTCCCGCACTTGTGACTCATGGAATAGCTTTCCCTGGACGGCTCCCTGCAACTGTCCAGGTCAGCTCCCCAAAGTCACCTCCTTGGACAGGCCTTCCAGCGCAGCCCACCCGCGCCTGCACTCACGCTTTAGTCTACTACGCTGTTTACATTTCCCTCCCAGCTCGTATCCTCTCTGGAACGCTGTCATCTCCTTCCTCGTGGCCTTTTTCACCATCAGACGCTGCGACACAGGCCTGGGGTGCACTACGTGCCCGGAAACCGCTCCTTATCAGTCAGCGCATCAGCTCGCACTCCCTTCCTGCCCCGCGCCGCACCCCAGAAGCCCGCGGCCCTACCCCTCAGACGCCGGCTTCCGTGTTTAGCTTCCGGGGCGAGGGGCGGGACCTGGGCGGAGGGATTCTATTTCCGGGGCGGGGCCGGCGGGCGGGGCGGGCGCTCTGTCGCCCGGCCTGTGTGGAGCTCGCTGGCGGCAGGCGCAGCGGTGGCGGCGGCGCGGCGCAGGCACCGGCTCGGGAGCGGGGAGCGGCACCATGAGCGGTGAGTGGCGGCCTCGCCGCTGTTGCCTGACCCGCCGTCCTGACTCCCGCCGCCCCAGCTGCACACTCCGGCCCCGAGTCCCTGAGCCCGGCTCGTCCGTAGACCCCCGCTCTGTCGCTCCCCGGCTCCCAGGCGCCATCCGCCGGGGTCCTGTCCCTTGTCACTTGCAGGTCTCTGACCTCCTGGAGCCGGACACTCCTCCACTGACTCCGTCAGTCACAAGCAGTCCCTGGCTCCCTGCCTGGTGTTTCTCGGTCCGCTGACTCCGCGTTTATCCGTTCGCAGAGCGCCAGTTCTGAGAGGACTCTCAGCCGCTGCTCAACCCCGGAGCGGCGATTCCTCTCGGGTCCCGCACCTCTCTGCGGTCACTCCCCGCCCAGGGCCCTCGCCGCCGTCCGTCCAGCTCCCACAGCCACAGAGCTGTCTGGACACCCGAGTTTGCTGGTCCGTGCACCTCTGTCCAGGACTAAGAGCAGCAGCTCCTGGTCCCAGGGGGCTTTCAGTTCTCCAGCCCCTTTGTCTTCCGCGTTCCTCCTGTTCCCTCCACACCTGTCAGTGCTACCCATTTACCCTCCAAGCCTCCCTCTCCAGTCCTTGGTTTTTACATTTGGATTATTCGCTCATTCTCTAGCCCCATCCATTTCTTCTCCTGTCTCATCTTTGAGGTCTCTCTTGTCCTCTTTTGTAACCCTTCCCTCCTTGCCTATTGCTGAGCTCCTCTGGGGACTAGACTTTGCTCTTGCCTTTCCCAGTCCCAGCACCCCGGGAGTGGGTTTGATGGGGAGGCTGGAAGTGCGAGGGAGGTGGGTGTGAACTTCTTGTCCTCACTGTTTCTGAAGTTTAGTCCCTGGGCTGTGACTATTCGCCCTCCTTTCCTCTCTCCTCTAGAGTCGTGTTGATGTTTTGGTTGGTGCTAAGTCATTCTTGGGTGTTGTATGTGGAGATAGGAGTGACTCAGGGAAGCCTCGCAGCTGGTCCCTGCCTTTCTGGCCCTCTGGGATCTGGACTGAATTGGAAGGACCTGCTTACCCTCATAGAGCCTGTCTTCCTCTCACTGTCCAGTAGGTTCTGACAACCCCCATCTCCAGCGCCCCCTGGCCCTGCCTTCCACATAGAAGGGCAAGGCAAAAGAGATACTTCTTTTTCGTTTTTAACTTTTAAGGATTTCTAAAATATAAATTATATGACTTGTTTTTTGCTATGCAAGAACAAGATTTGTGAAATTGGTTATCTTCATGAAGAGATTGGTGTAGGTGGTTTTCTGGGAGATAGTCTACCTTTTGTTTCTAAAGCAAATCATTTGTTCTAATTATGATTTCTGATCTTGAATATTAGAGTTATCACAGCAGAGACGTCATGAGCTGGCTTCTCCTCCACCTCCTCCTCCTCCTCCTTTATTTCTTCCTCCTCTTTTTGTGTTTTTGAGACAGGCTGGCTTCGAACTAGTGGTGATCCTCCTGCCTCAGCCTCCTAAGTGCTGGGATTACAGGTGGTCACCCATGATTTGGCTTCTACCAGCCGGTGATGTAGTTTGGTGTTAAGTGCAAGTTCCAGAGCCAGAGTTCTGGATTGAAATCTTGACTCTGCTCTTAAAGCTGTGAGATTTAGAAGTCTTAGGTAAATGGGGATACATACTAGTGCCCGTATCCTACACTTTTTATAATGACTAATGCTGTTTAGGTAAACTGATTGGCATTGTGCCTTCCACATTCTTCCACAGGAAACTTTGTTTCATTTTTATTTTATTTTTTATTTATTTATTTTATTTTTTGCGGAACTGGGGATTGAACTCAGGCCCTTGAGAAATCTTTGTTTTAATAGAGACTTATTTGTAGTGGAGATATGGGCTGGTACTAGGCTCTCTGAAAATGTTTGTGGTTCTAGGGATTGAACCAATAACCTCATGTATGTATACCCTTAGCTCCAATTTTTGTCTTCTAGTGTGGTCAAGAAGTCTTTGCCACAAATTCACAATTCTGGATCATTCTTTCTTTTGTCTCAACTTAAGAGGAAATAAAATTGGGAAGCCAAAGGAGATTCATCAGTTTATTGTTCAAGAAACCACTTAATATCAAAACTCAGCAGGTTTTAAAATTTAATTAAAAATCATTAAGGCTTAAGACAAATTATAAAAGGAGACCAACAAATGGAGAAAGCATTAAGGATGAAAGCTTTCTTTTGGAAAGATTGTAATTGAGATAGAAAAAGTGGTCACTGAGGATGGAATGGGAAGTCCAAGAGTATTTTTAGTTGTTTGAGGATGTATTTGAAAGTGAGTTTGCTCACCTGTGAGATTGATACTGTAACTGGAATTTAGGAAAATGATATGACAGGAAAATATTTAATCTCTCCTGTCCCCTCCTTCCATTTTTATTTATTTATTTTTATTTTTTTTTGGTATCGGAGATTGAACTCAGGACCCTGTGTTTGCCAGGCAAGTGCTTATTCTACTGAGCTATCTCCCCACACCTTCTCCTTCTATTTTTAGATAGGAAATTTCAACATCACAAAAAGGGAAAGAATAGTGTAATGAACTCCATGCATCATTACATGGCTTTGTTAGTTACCTGTTCCGAACTATCTTATCTATATCCCTATATTCCAATCTTCTCCATGGTTATTTTGTTTATTTATTTTTCGACTGAACCAGGGATTGAACTCAGGCCCCTGTGCTTGCCAGGAAAGTGCTTATTCTACTGAGTCATCTCCCTGGCCCCTCCCTGGTTATTTTGAAGCAAATCCTAAACACTGTATCATTTCATCTCTAAATATTTTGACACATATCTCTAAATTGCAGGAATTGGCTGGGTATGATGGTACACACTTGTAATCCTAGCACTCTGGGAAACTAAGGCAAGAGGATTTTGAATTGAGACCAGCCTGGACTGCATAGCAAGTTTAAGACAGCATGAGCTATGTAGTGAGACCCTGTCTCAAAAAATAAAGCAAAACAAAATAAAAATACAAGAATTCTTTTTTAAAAACCTATTTCTATTATCATACCTATAAGAAATTAATAATTCCTTAGTAGAATTGGATATTCATTGTTCAACTGTGGTTTGATTTCCATGATTGTCTTATAATTTTATCTTCTAGTTTATCATATGGTATTTATTTATGTAGTGCTGGAGGACCTTTGCACTGAAGTTATATCTCCAGGCATTTTTAATTTTTCCAGACAGGGTCTCACTAAGGAACTAAGTTGCTCAGGCTAAGCTTGAACTTATGCTTTTCCTGCTTCAGCCTACCAGAGTTCTGAGATTATACTCATCAACCATTGTGCTCAGCTTTGTAGTGTATATTTAAAACTCAGGATTTAAGTTTACATAGTGTAAATTGGTCTATTTTTTAAATCTTCCTGGGGCTGGAGAGATGGCTCAGTGGTCTAAAGCACCTACTTGGAACAAGCTTGGCAAAGCACAGGGCCCGCGGTTCGATCCCCCAGCACCACATGCCAGCCAGTCCCGCCCCCTGGTGGGCTGAGCTGGCCACACACACACAATAAATGTTAAAAACAAAACAAAACAAAAAAATAAAAATGCTTGCATTATTAAAAAAAAAATCTTCCTAAAAACATTAGTTTAGTTTTTATTTTTAATATATTTATCTACTTATTCCAACATAGCTGTAATCACTTTTAGAACATTTCATTGCCCCAGAAAGCAAGTCTGAGCTCATTAGTAGTCTTCATTCTCTCTCATTTACCCCATGAGGACTAATCTACTTTCTGTTTCTATAGATTTCCCTATTGTGATAGTTCGTATAAATGAAATTGTGACCTATGTGTTTGGCTTTCTTCATTAAATGTTATGTTTTCAAGGTTCACCCATATTGTATCCTCTATGTGCTTCATTGCTTTTTGTCGCCGAATAATACTCTATTGTATGGGTCAGGCACATTTGGTGCGTTCATTCGTCAGCTGATGGGCATTTGGATTGCTCTCACTTTGGATGTTTGCAGCTGTGAAGCTCAACGTGCAAGCTTTTGTGTAGCCATATATTTTAATTTCTCTTGATTAATGGAGGATTAGGATTTTAGTGTTGTATGGTAACTGTTTAACCATTTGAAGAATTGTGTCAGGCAGTTTTCCAGAGTGACTAGAACATTTTACATTCTACCAGTATATACCAGGGTTGTAGTTTTTTCTACCTCATCTCCAGTAATCTTTAATAAACATTCTAGTAGGTGTGGAGTGGTGTCTGTTTGCATTTCCCTAATGACTAGTGATAAATCATTTCATGTGGCTATTGCACAGTTCTTTGTAGAAATTTTTTTAAAAATTTTTTTTTTTTTGTGGTACTGGGGATTGAATCCAGGGCCTTGTGCATGCTAGGGAAGCACTCTATCACTGAGTTACATCCCAGCCCCTTTTGTCCATTTTTAATTGGGTTGTTTTTCTTTTTATGGTTGAGCTGTAAGAATCCTATATAATTTTCCATTACGCTTATCCATGTATTTACAAAAAATATCTCCCATTCTGTCAGTTGTCCTTTTATTTTCCTTATGCTATTCATTGAAGCACAATTTTTGGAGTGAAATTTCAGATTCCTCTTTCATCTTTTTTTTTTCTTCATGTTTTTGATAAAGGAAACATTCATTTATTGTATGGATTCTTTGCAGGATTTTGCTGATTGCCTTATTTTAGTGTTTTTTTTTTTTAAAGAAATTTATTTATTTATATAAATGTTTTCTTTCTTTCTTTCTTTCTTTCTTTCTTTCTTTCTTTTTTTTTTATGGTCAGCTCAGCCCACCCTGTGGGTGAGGTTGGCATGGCATGTGGTGCTGGGGATCGAACCGAGGTCCCTGCATGCTTGCCTAAGTAGGTGCTTTAGACCACTGAGCTATCTCACCAGCCCCTTTAGTGTGGTTTAACATGTTTTTAGCTTCTTATATATCTTACAGATTGGCAATTAGAGTCTGCTGTTAAAAGGTTAAAAAGGTTCGAGTGGAGTCAGAGATCAGATGGGGTCAAGGCTGAATACACTGTGCCAATAACCAGGAAGTAGAATGGCCCTAGGTAATGCACACAGAAGATAAATGGGTATCATGAGGTGAGAAACAAAGAAGTTGGCCTTTAATAGGGGAGTGGATAAACATGTGGATATCATGTGGTATGGTCACATGATAGAAAAACCCTAAAAATGTCAGAAGGAATAGTATGGGCTTATACATGCCACTTTGCTTATATCTCTTTTTTTTTAAATTAATTAATTAATTTATTTATTGTGTGTGTGTGTGTGTGTGTGTGTGTGGCCAGCTCAGCCCACCTATTGGTGGGGCTGGCTGGCATGTGGTGCTGGGGGATCGAACCGCGGTCTCTGTGCTTTGCTAAGCTTGTTCTAAGTAGGTGCTTTAGACCACTGAGCCATCTCACCAGCCCCCTTATATCTCAACATTAATGTTCTCTTGAAAAAAAAGCAAGGTGCAGAATTATACCTAAAATGTGTACCTTGATACAAATTAAAACGTGTGTGTAGAAGTAAGCAAATTATCAGGATAAAAGATACTTACCAGTTGTTTAGGGAAGTAGGAATCATGATTTGGATTTTTTGATTGCCAGTTTCTTCAAGCTGAGGAATTCTGATTTACATATGCTTTTGCTCTTCCTGGGAAAGTAGAACTTGTTGGGGCAGAAAGTCATTATTCTCCAGCACTTTTTTTTTTTTTTTTTTTTTGAGACAGAGACTCTATATGTAGTTCAGGCTGGCCTTGAGCTCACTTTGTAGCCCGGGCTGGTATTGAACTTACAACAATTCTTCTGACTATATCTCCCAAGTGCTGGAACTACAGGAGTGCGCCACCACACCTGGCTTCTTCAGCTCTTTGGTGAAACTGTACTTGATGATCTTGGGTGCTCCTTTCTATTAGTAATTATTCTTTTAAGAATCCTTCTGACTTTATTTATTTATTTATTTTTTTAAAAATTTATTTATTTATTTATGTGTGTGTGGCCAGCTCAGCCCACCAGGGGGCGGGACTGGCTGGCTGGCATGTGGTGCTGGGGGATTGAACCGCAGTCCCGGTGCTTTGTTAAGCTTGTTCTAAGTAGGTGCTTTAGACCACTGAGCCATCTCACCAGCCCCTCCTTCTGACTTTAGGAAGACCCTGAAATTCCTGTTTCAAGGGTGGGGAAAGCCAGACCTAGAGAGATCACATAATTTGTGCAACAGACAAACTCTAAGGGTTTGATTTATTAGAGCTTTTAAATTTTTTTTTTAAGACAGGGTCTAGCTATATAGCCGAGGCTGGCTTTAAATTCACAGTGGTCCTTCAGCCTCTCAGTGCTGGGATTACAGGTGTGGGCCACCACACCCAGCCCAGAGTTTTGGCTTTAAGTGTGTACTGTGGTCTCTCACTTATTGTGGTGGTTATGTTCCACACATCCCCACCATAAGTGAAAATCAGCAAAGTAGTGTTATATTTATTTATATTTATTTTTGAATTTATATACATTTTAAGGCTTTATTTATCACACTCCTATAAACTTTTCTCACACTTTTAAAAACACTTCTAATGTTCTTAATCGTTTTCTAAAATTGTAAACCTATGTAATTTTTCCAACATACATAATACTATATGGTACTGCAAAATTCTGCTATACAGTGAAAAAGCCACAATAAATAATTTAGATTAGTACTTTTTGAAAACCCATGAAACAGTGAGTCCATGAAAGTTGAACTGTGAAACAGCGAGGGAGTACTGTAATTTACTGCTGTGTCTTACCTGATATTTATGCACATTTTGGAGGCTTTTTCTTTTTCATGAATGTTGAAGGTCATTTTCTCTTTGATGTTGATGAGGCCCTCTCTTGCACTTGGAATAAAGAATGGAGTAAAGTGAATGGAAAAATAATATTTGTGGTTTCCACGCAAGGCAGAAAAGGTGGTACTGACAGTATTTTGTTTTCTTCACAGAGGTGTGGGGTTGACCTGATAGGATAGAATGTAAGAAGTTGTTTTATCACCAGCAAAATTTGACCATCTCTTTTGCTAGCATGTGGCTTTGGATTAAGTCCCACTGACAGTAACTCCTGCTGCTGTGTAGTATGATTCTGTCTGGGTGACTAATAGTCAGATGCTTAGTACTTTTACAATTTGAGACCAGAATTCAAGGTTTTTTGCTAGGCATGGTGGCACATGCCTATAATCCCAGCACTTGACAGGCTGAAGCAGGAGGATAGATCATGTTTGAGGCAAGCCTAGGTTACAGAATGAGTTCAAAGCCAACCTGAGTTATGTAGTGACACTTGGAAAAACCAACAATCAGACAAACAAAATCCAAGATTTTTATGGAATTGTTCAGATTCTGGCAATGCGAACATGATTCCAGGTGAATAGCTGCCATCCTCCTGTCATTTGTCTATTCATATGCTACATATTTTCATTGGGGGTAATATCACCCTGAAGAGAATGAAAATTGGCCCTGACGGGACATAAAGATTTATTTTCTGTATAAGGCACAGATATGCATGCAGTACATAAACATATACATAGAACTGTGGTATTAAAATTTCATGGAGGGAGTAATTAGAGGAAAAATATAAAATAGTTGAGGAACGTTGTTAGGCTGAAGAACATTTGTTGTCAAGTAAATTTGCATTTTGCTTTCATTCCTAACATTTCAGGAAAAAAGCATGACATTGCTCATGGACGCTATATTGGTCATTTTTGCATGTAGCATGTAGCACAATTTTTTTTTGGCGGGGGTGGGGGAGTACCAGGAATCAAACTTAGCACCTCATTCTTGCTAGTCAGACACTGCACCACTGAGCTAAAATCCCTGGCCCTATAATTTTTGAACTATTGACACTAAGTGACTCAGCCTACCTGGTTATCTGGTTATCAAGTCTTTCCTTCTTTCCTTTCTCTTTCCTTCCTCTCTTCTATCTTTTCTGTTATAAGTAATGCTGTAGTGGACATGTTTGTGCAAGGTAGTTTCTCTCTCTGTCTCTCTGTCTCTCTGTCTCTCTGTCTCTCTCTCTTTTGTAGTACCAGGGATTGAACTCAGGACCCTGCACTTGCCAGGCAAACGCTTATTCTACTGAGCTATCTCCCCAGCCCCTAATTTTTCTTCTTTGGATTATATATTTAGGGTCATTTCCAGTGCTGCTGATTGCTTGTTTTGTGTTCCCATATAGTTGTACTATTTTAAGTTGCTACCAGCAACAGAAGTGAGGGTTCTAGGGGCGGCAGAGATTGACCAGAAATTCAAGGTTCACTACTTAGCAAACACTTAATTGGTTGGTAGCGAAACCATTTATCATTTAGCGAAGAGCTATATCACTGTTGTCTGTTGGAATAAATTTACCAAAATGATTTCTGTAGAGTAATGCCAGATGTAAGCCCTGACTCTTTTCTCTTGAATGTGACAGAAGTTGATTAAACTTATTCAGCAACATGGGAATATATAGTGTTTTGTAATGGTAAAGTTCAGAGATAAAAACCAACTTCAGGCTCAGCTGGATCTAGGTGGTCTCTACTTTCCTCACTCTTGGCTTCATCTCCACACAGTCGCTCTTCCACAGAAACAAAGAGTATGTCCTGCCACATCGTCTGGAGTAAGAACTAAAGGAGTAGGCTGTTGTGATTTTCAATGGGTGGTCAGGAAGGCCTCATTGGTAGTGTTCAGTCTAGTTCCTGAGCGCATGGAAGGGTTGTGCTTTGCTTTTTATTGAGGTGGGAGAGGATGTGGAGGGCTTTTTCTTTTTCATGAATGTTGCAGGTCATTTTTCTCCTTGACATTGATGAGGCCCTCTCGTGCACTTGGAATAAAGAATGGAATAAAGTGAATGAAAAATAATATTTGTGGTTTCCACGCAAGGCAGAAAAAGTGAGTGGAGTGAAGTCTGTAGGGAATGAGGATCCTTTCCCTGACCCAGGCTTCACCTTGCTGACCCAGGATTCCCAGAAGCCTAGCAGAAGTGGATCTTCTGCCCATGGGGGGAAATACTCTGTTGGGCTTGGGGGTCCTCTTCCCTTGAGGAAGGAAACTTGCCCATTGCCCTCTCATTTTTCTTTTTTTTTTGGTGGAACCAGGGATTGAACTCAGGCCCTTGCGCTTGCCAGGGAAGCACTTATTCCACTGAGCCTTTTCCCTTGCCCCACCATCTCATTTTTCTTTGTCTGCTTCTGTGTCTTAAGATCTGCTCTTTTCTTCCCTAGCTTATAGGAAAAAAAAAAATAAAACAAAAATGACATTAAAGATAACTGTGAAAACATAGACTATACCTATAAATATACCTTCCTAGCACATTAACTATTTAGGTTGTCAGGTATCCCACTTTTGTCTTTGTTGAAAGCTTATGTATGCATTCTACATAATTGCATTGAACCTACATTTGAATTATTGTTTCCACTTACATTATAATATTTGTCTGTGCTCCTTCTCTTCACAATTCTTATAAAAGGTGGCACAGCATTCTGCCAAATTGATGTACTGTGATTACTTAGCTTTTCTGCTATTGTAGCAAAGGAAAGCAAATTCCACTTATAATTTTCTAGGGTGGGATTGCAAACATTTTCTGTAAAGGGCCAGATAATAAATATTTTCTGCTTTGTTGGCCATCTGGCATTGGACCCAAGTACTCATCTCTGCTGTTGTAGTTTGAGAGCATCCACAGACAATACCAAAATGAAATGACATGGCTGTATTCCAATAAGACTTTACTTAGAAAGACAGGCAGCAGCTGGATTTGGCCTGAGGGCTATAGTTTGCTGATCCCTCTTCAAAGACTGCAGTGAAAATCTTTGTGCCCATGATGCTATCTATTCAGGCAGTTACTGTGCTATGGTGGAAAAAAACTTTGAATGCAGACATCCTGAATTTAACTTCCTACAGCAGAGCTTGTACACATTATTCAACTTCTCTGATTAATTCACACATCAGAAAATAGAATTTAAAGCAAGAGATGAATGTGATTTACTCAGTGCCTAGGAGATAGAAGAACTGGTGAAGTAGTTATTTATTGTTTCTCATGTCTCTCATTCCTCATTAGCTTAATTTTCAAAGTATAAGAATGATATTTTGATGTATTTTATTTTTATTTATTTATTTATTTATTTTTAAATTTTTATTTATTTATTTATTCATTGTGTGTGTGTGTGTGTGTGTGTGTGTGGCCAGCTCAGCCCACCAGGGGGCGGGGCTGGCTGGCATGTGG
>NW_004524771.1:4260867-4261631 GCF_000260255.1 Octodon degus | reverse complement strand
GGTCCCTGTGCTTTGCTAAGCTTGTTTGCTCTAAGTAGGTGCTTCAGACCACTGAGCCATCTCACCAGCCCCTACTCACAGTCTTTTTCATATTAGATGTTATATTTGGGGTCTGAATTGGTTGGAGGACCATAGGGAGACAGTGTAAAGCAAATTATTGTGCCAGTGGGGAACTCTTAGCAGGAAAGTTTTTCAACAAAATTAATGTTTGAGCTACCATCAGGAGGTTAGTTTTGTTTGATGGCATTTTGCAGAAGAAGCTCTTTGTTTTTGTGCTGACATTGAGCCATCCAAGGGATTAAGGTGTTTGGAAGGCGTGAACGTTGGTGTAAAATACTGGCATTGGCATTTCTAGACTCTTATTTAGGCAGATGATCCGTGTCTCCAAGACTTGAATCCCTCATCTCTCACAGTGGGGGTGTCAGCCTCCACCTTATATGTTACGTGAAGGTGAAATATATAGCTTGGAAAAATGGCAAATTGGTGACAGATAGGACCCAGGCTTGTTGTATTTGGTTCATGCTGAATTGATTGGAACACAGTTCTACAATGAATACAAACAACTTGGCATGGAACTTCTTGAAAAACCAGGAAATGGGGCAGTCACTAGTTTTTCTGTAGGGTACATTGAGTGGCACTGAGCAGCAGTTGCCATGTCTTAAGGGGACCTACCCAGCTCAGGTAGCTTCTGTCTTGCCCTGCTTTTTACTCTCCCTGCCTACTTCTCTTGTTTCTGTTCTCTGCTTGACCTTGAAGGCATTGGA
>NW_004524771.1:4254640-4259537 GCF_000260255.1 Octodon degus | reverse complement strand
CCATGAATACATAGGCAGTGTGTGGTAAAAATGCTGTCCTAATTGTAGTTTTTGCAGGGTATATTGAATGAATCACATGGCATCATTGTGTATACCCTGTAATATCAGTAAGCCATTTGTTATACATTTGTATGTGTTTGCAGGTGCTCTGGCCACTGTGTAGGTGACTTAGTACGTGGTGAAGGAGATTGTAACCTAAAGGCCAGAGCTAGGAAGAGCAACAGGGTGGGGGAGACCATCATAGGACAGACAGGCAGAAATGTGGCTGCAGCCAGAGGGGCATGTGGGAGGAGGAAAAGTTATGCCAAGCATTTCTCTGGTTTCAATCTAATGGTGAGATCCTAGCAATGTACTAAATAGGAGTAAGAGAAAAGAAAAAGAAGGCAATGTTCTTTAGGTACCTACTGTGTGCCAGGAATGCTACTCAAGATCATGCAGCAAGGCTAGTGAAACACTAGATGTTGAACCTTGGTCTCTCAGACCCTTGGATGCATGTTCCTTATACTACAGCACCCTGACATCCTATTGGGGCCACAGGCAGGCTTAAGAAAAAGACCTTAAACTCTGCTTCTAAAACTGGGAAGGACCAGATTAAGTCAATAATGTACAAAGACAAATTCAGATAAATGGCTGCCAGGCCCTGAGGGGTGGGAGGAGACTAAGGTGAGGAGCAACTGCTTAATAGATGTAGGGTTTCCTTTGGATGATCAAAATACTTTGGGATAGAGGAGTCGGTTGCAAAGCACAGCACATTTTCTAAATGTCACAAAATTGCTTACTTTAAACAATGATTATATGAGTTTTACCTCAATAAAGAATAAAATGTTGAGGATCACAACATTTAGGTAGATATGGGCATTCTAGAACATTACAAGCTGAAATACAGAAGGATTACCCAAGAGTGGAAGGAGACAACTCTAGGGAACACTAGGCCCCACAGTAGAAAAGCTCCAATTTTCTCACACTTCTCTGATGGCCTGAAAAGGAGTGTCTGTCTGGTGCAAGGGAAGTCCCTGACACCTGGAGCAGTCAGAGTCCTGACAGAAAAAATATGGACACCTAAGTAAGGGAGATCAAAGAGGTGTGCTTATCAGGGATCAGAGTGATTTTACCTTCCACGGGACATTCAGCAAGGTCTGGAGACGTCTTTGGTTACTCTAACTAGGGGGTAGAAGAAAAGAATGCTTCAGTACACATCCTAGTCTTTGCAACCAAGAGCTATCTAAAGCAAAATGTCAACAGTGCCACAGCTCAGATATTCTGACTTGAAGTAAGTTTGATCAGTCTATTTCATCATGACAAAACTGAGGATCTTCTGGGCATGATGGTGCACTGTAATTCCAGCACTCTGAAGGCTAAGGCAGGAGGATCTCCATGAGTTCAAGGCCAGCCTGAATCACATAGCAAGATCTGTCTCAAAAAAAAGGGAGGCTCCAAGAGGCCTAACTTAAACCTCCACTTGTACTCTGAATTGTACCTCCTCTCTTTTTCCCACATCATCAATTATTCCTTCTTACCTACTCAACTCCAATAGCATGTAAGGATAATATTTTAAAATATAATAAAGCCATGTTTGGTCCCATATGCCCCTCTGGCTGCAGCCACATTTCTGCCTGTCCTATGATGGTCTCCCCCACCCTGTTGCTCTTTCTAGCTCTGGCCTTTAGGTTACAATCTCCTTCACCATGTACTAAGTCACCTACACAGTGGCCAGAGCACCTGCAAACACACACAAATGTACAATAAATGGCTTACTGATATTACAGTGTATACACAATGATGCCGTGTGATTCATTCAATATACCCTGCAAAAACTACAATTAGGACAGCATTTTTACCACACACTGCCTATGTATTCATGGTGGGCTGTCTCAGACAATTTATGATTCTGACTGAGTAAACCTACATCTTTACCACAGACAGTTCTTACAAAAAGCCAGTCAAGCAATATTTTAGGCTTTGCAAGCCATGGAGTTGATTCTGTGACTCCTCACCCACCGCTCTGGTATGAAAGCAGCCACAATGTGTTAATGAGCAGACCACTGCACTGAATGGCACCAAAGTACCACCATTATAGTATGTCTGTGCGCTTGACTAAGTGACTGATGGGATAGCGACTGTACTCAACTGGGCCTCCAAGACTGTTATTAGGATTAAAGAAGGAGTGTGCGTATCTGCTTGCGTATTTGTTGTTTTCCTCATTCCAGAGACTCTCTTTCTGTTACCTTTTTAATCTCCTAGGACACTGAGCACACAGGCATGGATTAGATTGCTTTGTATGTATTTTGGATGGAAAGTTAACTAAGCTCAGCAGACTAAAGTGCCTGCTTAGGCAGAGCACAGGGACAGGGGTTTGATCCCCGGCCCCACAAGCTGTGCCGGCACACTGAGTCGGTGATTGAGACTGGGCATGGTGGTGCTCACTTGTATTTCCAGTTCTTGGGAGGCTGAAAACAGGAGGATTACTACGAGTCTGATCTACGTAGTGAGACCCTGCAGACCCTATACTAAATACATTAAAAAAAAAATAAAAAAGAGTTAACTAGTTGAAGGTACTTCCTGGAGCTAGAATTCTTGATGGTTCTGTGGTATAGGTTCCCAACAACAACAGTAATAATGTCTGACATGTATAAGAGTTCTTTGTATACTGAACTCTGTTCTAGATGTGCCATGTACATTTACTCACTTAATGGTCCTAGGAGGTAGAGCCCTGTCTTACTTTCTCTTTGTTGGGACAAAATACCTGATGCTCACAAGTTAAAGGAGGAAAGGTTTATTTTAGTGCACAGTTTGTAGAGGTTTCAGTCTGTAGTCAGCTGACTTCAAGGCAGGGCAGTATGGCAGACAGGCATGGCAGAGGAGAAACTGACTTGGCAGGATAGGCAGGAAGCAGTGAACTTTCCTTCTTTCCCTTTTTGTTCTACTCAGGATATAGATCAGTTTTTTGCCAGCCACACCCCGGGTGTGTGACTTACTTCTTCAGTAAGTCCACTATCCACACTCAGAAGTATACTAAGCAGTCCATTTCCATATTCATAATCCAGTATCACACAAACATGATCCAATCACCTCCCCAAAGCCACATTTATGAGCACATTAGGTTTGGGGAGGCAGAGCTAAATATAAACCATAAGTCTCTGATGAAGTAGTGGGTGAAGTAGCTTGTCCATGATTGTATGACTAATGGAGTAGGATTCAAACCCAGTAGGATTTATTCCTTCTGCTGTGGAGCTTGAGTGGAGACTCAGACCAGAGATTTGTATAAAAATGTAGAACTTCAAGGCAGCTAGAGGATTTTTTTTTTTTTTTTAATGTATTTGGTACAGGGTCTGCAGGGTCTCGCTACGTAGATCAGACTCGTAGTGATCCTCCTGTTTTTTTGTTTTTGTTTTTTTTTCAGCTTCCTAAATGCTGGGATTACAAGTGCACCCCACCATGCCCAGTCTCAATTGCTGTCTCTGTATGCCCCAGGGGTGGGGGTGGTAGGGCATGCCCGGAGGTTGAAACCCTCTGCCTAAGCAGGCCCTTTAGTCCACTGAGCTATCAAGTTGGTCCCTTGCCTTGGTCTCTTTACTACTCAGATTGCAAACATGTACTCCCACACCTGACTGCCCTTTTCTTTTCTTTTCTTTTCTTTTCTTTTCTTTTCTTTTCTTTTCTTTTCTTTTCTCTTTCTTTCTTTCTTTCTTTCTTTCTTTCTTTCTTTCTTTCTTTCTTTCTTTCTTACCTTGTTTGAAACTAGCCCACATGCTATATACCAGACTATAAGGCTGTGAGGCCAGCTTCAGCATTTCTTTTCCTCCTTTGTGACCACCAAGACCAGTGTTCAGATCTGATGGGAAAGGGAACTGGAGGGCATTTTTTATTTTTATTTTTTAACATGAATCATATCCTTTATTTTATTTTTGGCGAAAGCGGGGATTGAACTCAGGCCCTTGTGCTTATTCTACTGAGTCATCTCCCCGGCCCCCCTTTTCCATCTTTGTTAAAGGTTAAGTCAGTCAGTTATTATTGACTTAATACCACACTTGGGGCTCAGTTGGTAGGATCAGCTCCCTGCTCTTCTCAAGTGGCTGCAGTGCTTGAAGCTGAAAGATTTGGGCCCGGGTTGAGAGGTGCTGCATTCTCTGCTGCCGTATCACCGAGAGAAGGTATTAATTTCTCTGACATGTCCCATGTCTGCAAACTGCAGCAGTAGCAGAGTATAATCTCGTATAGATTCCAGTGCCCTGAGAAGGAAGTGATTGGCAGATAGCCAGCAGGTGGCTCAGCCAGGATGGGAACTCTTGCCTTGTGACTTCTGGCTCAGTGCTTCTCCTTTTGCTTGGTCAGGGAAGTCTCTGGGCACCTCCTGCTGTTAACCAATGGCCTCAAGGCCACCTTGCACCCTGGCTCCTAGTAGACTCCCACTTCTCAAGAACTCTGAGATGGCCAATTCCTCTTCTGAGGTCAGATTTGTTATACTTGAAAGTTGCTTTCTTAAAGAGAAGGATCACAGCCAGCAAGTTTGAGTTTCTGGGTTGAGGCCTGAACAGTCTTTTCCCACATTATGAGAAGAGGCTTTGCAAGGTGAGGAAGAGGAGGTTGTTTAGATCTAGAATAAACAGTAACTCAAATGCCTAGGACATACGTAGAGTCATTGTGCACATCAGGAAGAGTAGGTGTAGCTCAGAAACTGGCAAGTCAGCATCCCTGGGAGCCTCTGAGGAATGCAGAATCACAGGTCCCACCCACCACCCTTTGAATCAGCTGCCTTTTTACAAGATCCCTAGGAGATCTAGATACACATAGAAGTTTGAGGAGCACTGTGGAAAAAAAATTATCTGTGGTGAGATGATGGAAATTACATTCCTTGTTCATTTTCCTCATTTGTTTTTATTGTATTTTTTCTTTTTTT
>NW_004524771.1:4246904-4252698 GCF_000260255.1 Octodon degus | reverse complement strand
TTGGTGTAGAGCTTAGATAGTTATTACCTTAGCACCAGGTCCGGATCTGTGAAGTTAGGATTCTTCCAGGTGGGTGTTGTTTGGATCTGGCTGCTGTGCTCCACTTCTTTCTGCTGCAGCGGTTGGAGTTGAACCCTTTGTGTCTCTCTGGCAAGATGTTCTGCTCCTGAATCAGCTGGGTGGGTCTTGCCTCTAGCATCTTTGCAGGGAGTTCTGCTGAAGGGTTCCTTGGTGGGCCTGCACTCTGGGTCTATTCAGGATCCTGCAGCCCGGTCCTCTCACTCACTCGTATTTTTTCACAGAAGTGTTATGATAAGAAAAAAAAAAATAACAAAGGCAGTTCCTGGGGCAAAACTGTAGTTTCCAATTGGTGTTGTCCAAGGGCAAATAAGGTTAGGTATGGTACTTGGAAAAAGGAACTCAGCAAATTTGCCTTTTCTACTCTGTGTCTTACCTCTGTGTCAGGTAAGAGCAGAAGTTAAACCTAAGCAAAGATCAGGTGTTGAGGGTGGTGTTAGAGAGCCAGGTGAGATCTATACCCATCCTGAGTGATGCTTCTAGTTGGCCTCTTGTCTGGAAGAAATGGGGTGTAGTCTTTCCTTTATCAAAACCTCTTCCAGGAAGAGTGATGACGGTAACATTTGAGGAGCCAGTGTTGCAGTGTGTGTTGTGGGGCACCTACTCATTGGTATTATTTCCAGTCTTGGGGTAAGACAGGGGACTTGTGTTGTGGTCCCAACACAGCCTTTAAAGAGGAATGGTCTTGCATCACAGTTCTGTAGGGTGTGGTGGCACACACTTGTCATCCCAGCACTTGAGAGACTGAAGCAGGAGGATTGCCATGAGTTTAAGGCTAACATTAATCTACAAAGTGAGCTCAAGGCCAGCCTGGAATACTTAGTAAGACTTTGTTTAAAAAAAAAAAAAAAACCACAAAAAAATCCCCCCCAAAATCATAGTTCTACCAAACCCTTTCTCCCAGTTTACAACCTCTTCCATTGTTAGCTTCTGTCTGCTTTTCTGATCTTCCCCCCCTCCCCTTTTTTGTTTCTTGATTAAGTCACAGTAGACTTTTTAGTTCTGGAAGATCAGAAGCTGAGCTTGAACATCTCTTCCACCTGTTTTCTCTGTTCATTATGCTGCCTTTCCATATATTTCTATGACTGACCCTGCTCTTTATGAAGGGATCAGCTCAAATGTCATCTTTGCAGATGTTCCTGGGATTGTACTTGCTAAAGTTGCTGTTTCTTCCCCTCTTCCATCTCATCCCTTTGTTCCAAGTCTAACACTGACATTGTTTATCAGTGTACTTACATACTATTTGTTTCTTCATAATAAAAATTTAGCTTCATGAGAAGATGGCCCTTTTTTGCTGGTTATTTTCTGTGTCCCCAATAATTAGAGTGTTGCTTGGTGCTTAGTAAAAGTTAAAGAAAATCTGAGTGCATCTGTACACATATTATTTGATACAGCTGTTTTATAACTGTAGTGTACGATTCTGACTTATAATGTGATTGTGAAGATTAAGAGAAGATTTAGGCGTAGAGTGCTCAGTTTAGTGCCAGATGCACGAGTGCTCAACACACAGTGGAAGTTGTTTTCAACTGGCTGGCCCTAGCCTGACTTTCAGGAATCACTGGCTGTGTCTGGGCAGTGCCATGCTGCTCCTTCCTCATGTTGCTCACATCGGGTTGGCTGAGAGAGAAGCAGCTTAGTGGCAATTTGAAGACTGTGACATGGCCCATCCTTAAGATTGAGTATCCTGTGAAATGATTGTGCTCTGGGTTTGGTGCATTGTAACTCACAGCCTTATCTCTGTTGATTGGAATCATTGGGAATCTTGTGCAGTTATTAGTTGTTTGACAACAGTCCACTTGATGTCTTGCAGTCCCCTTGCCTCTGACCATCTTAAATGGAAGTTCAGTGTATGTTATAAGTATCCCTTGGGAATATATTTAGCTGTAAGTGGCAGCCCAGTTGTCTTAGTTACTTTTCTTTTTGCTGAGATGAAATACCCACCACCCAAAGTTAAGGGAGGAGGGGCTGGAGAGATGGTTCAGTGGTCTAAAGCACTTACTTGGAACAAGCTAGGCAAAGCACAGGGGCCACGGTTCGATCCCCCAGCACCACATGCCAGCCAACTGTGCCCCCTGGTGGGCTGAGCTGGCCACACACACACACACACACACACACACAAAATAAATAAATAAATGTTTAAAAAAAAAAAAAACAAAGTTAAGGGAGGAAAGATTTATTTATAGCCTCACAGTTTGTAGAGATTTCAATCCATAATTGGGTGGGTTTGGCATGGCAGAAGGGCATCCCAGAGGAAAAACAGTTTATGGCAGCAGAACATAGCAAAAGCAGGCAAGGGAGAGCAAGCCAGACCACTTTCTGTCTTTTATATTGTATCCAATCTAGCTGGACTAGGGCAGTGCCAGTCTAACCAGTGCACTGATCCAGCCATCACCCATCCTTACTCCCAGCTCCCTTAATCCCAGCATCACCCCATGAGTCAATCATATGCTCTAGATTCAGCCATCTCTGAAAAAAAAAAAAAAAAAAAAAAAAAACCTATGAGGTTTTTTATTTGGTGAAAGTTAGGTTGTTTTTAGCATTGGCACAATAAAAGGGCTGGTGTCTTCGTGCTTCTCGTGGTTTTTCCCTCATGGCTTTGTGGTGGCAAGATGTTCTTCTGGCTCTACTCAACATGTTTTTGATGAAAGACTGGGGATAGAGGAAAGCATGATGCCTTCATATCTTTTCTTTGTATGAAAAGGCATCATGTGATTCCTGCCTATAATCTCAGCTACTTGTGCTGGGACAGCAGACTTGTAAGTTGGATTGCCAGGCTAGGTAGTTTAGCAAGACCTGGTCTCAAAAAATAAGGAGTTGGGTGTGGTGGCACATCTGTAATTGCAGCACTCTGGAGGAATTTAGTGACTTAGTGAGATCCTATTACTGGGTGTGATGAGACACATCTGTAATCCTAGCACTTTGGAGGCCAGGGAGAAAGATCACTGAGTTTGAGGCTTCTTGGCCTACATAGTGAGTGAGTTCAAGACTAGCCTGAACTACATAGCAAGACCATCTAGAAAGGGGGTAAAACTAAGGCTTGGCTCAAAATAAAGAAGTAAAAATAGGGCTGGGAGTATAGCTCAGTGCAAAAACCCAAGGTTCAACCTCCAGTATTCATAAAACAAAACAAACTTAGCTTCTTAGAAAGGGAGTAATTATGCTTCTTCTGCTTGGATTGCAGAGGTGGGCATGGGAAATGGATGTTGGAGATGATAGTAAGAATAGTCAGCAAGCAGTACCTGCCATTTTAGGAAACTTACATGTTGTGCTAGACTGCTGCTTGTCATTTGGGGGCAATTCCCTGCTTGTCCTTGTTCCTCAGGAGATGTTTTTACAATGTCTGGAGACAATGTTTGTCATAACTCAGAGTATGTGTGCTAATTTTATGTAGGGGGATGTTGCTAATTATCTCCTACAATGTCCATAATTCAGAAGCCCCTAGGGCTCTGTGGACATGTTTTCAAATTTGGGGAAAATTAATTTCGTTGTTTTCCTGTGATATATGCTAAGAGGCACATGGCCAAAATTCATTGTAATAATCTCGATTATTGGTACTGGCTTTGCTACTGATTTTGTTAAAGATCAGCAAAGGACTGATTATAGTTGGGGACAGCCATATACTATAATGTCAGAAAGTCTTAATAGTAAAAGAAAGAAAGAAAGAAAGTCTTAATAGAAGGCTAATGTCCAACAGAACTAATTAAGCCTCATTGCATTTTAGGATCACAGAACAATGACAAAAGACAATTTCTTCTGGAGCGACTGCTGGATGCAGTAAAACAGGTAAGAAGAGTGGCCTTGGGACTGAAAGTGTCATGTAATCAGTGTAGCAGTCATTTCTTCCTTTTTGTATATATAGATTTAATTTCTGTTCTGGGAATGGTGAAGGAGACTTTTTTCTAGGAAGTAGTAGAGCAGGAAAGGCAGGCAGAATAGAGTTACAGGAGGTACTATGACCCTGTTCTTCAGTGATGTCCCTTTGAGAAAGGTACCAGTGTGGGTTTCAGAGTTTTAGGGCCACTCTAAGGGTATAGAAATGGTGATTTGCAGGTAGGATCTTGTAAGCAAAAGAGCAAGACAGGGTGGGCTCTTCTGTGACTTCTTGATGCTGCTCCTCATAGCCAGCTTCTATAGGGGTAATAAAGGGAACCTGGACAAAAGATTGCATTTTTTTGTTACCTGCATGTAACAAATGTGTATTATTGTGGTCATATGTTCACTGTGTGCTATCTTGCTGCAAAGTGCTTTACATTTACTTTTTTTTTTTTTACTATTACAGATTTTTTAATTTTTATTTCATTTTTTGCTACTGTAGGGCTCAAACCCAGAGCCTTGTTCGTACTAAGCAAGTACTCTACCACTGAGCTGTACCTCCAGCCCACACCATGCCTTATTTTATTTTATTTCATTCTTAGAAATCCTTTGGGTTCTCCCTGGCTATTTATTTATTTATTTATATTTAAAAAATATTTTTATTGAGAAACAAATAGCAATGAGACAGTTTCACAACCGATTACTAGTACATTTTCAATAATTAATATGTTGCATATTGTTGTCTTAGGGGTTATTCATTGTACATGATGCAGACCTGATATTCTGTCTCAAACACTATTAGAACAAACCTTTCTATTCATTGAATTAAGAGAATGGAGCTGTATATCTATCCTAACTGTTTTGAATATACAGATACAAAGTGGTCACTCATTTGACCACAATAATACACGTTTGTTACATGCAGGTAACAAAAAAATGCAATCTTTTGTCCAGGTTCCCTTTATTACCCCTATAGAAGCTGGCTATGAGGAGCAGCATCAAGAAGTCACAGAAGAGCCCACCCTGTCTTGCTCTTTTGCTTACAAGATCCTACCTGCAAATCACGAACCTACCTGCAAATCAACCCTTTTTTGGTTAGTTTTGCAGAGAAGGGCATTGCAATGTCATTTAAATACTTTAGATGCATGAATTCAGCAAAATATCCCAATGTAGTCCAATAGTTCATAATAGTAGTGGGTTTTCCCTAAGATTGTCGATGTCCTAAATTGTTCACTTGAGCATTTTACAGCTTGTCATATTAATATGGCTTTACTTTTTATACTTCATTTTCATACTTTCCTGCTGGATGGTTAAGACCAAGGAAGAGCAAGACCTATATAACAAGAAATGTAACTTTTGTATCTGATAAAGTTAGTCAAATCCCCTCAGGATTTAACCTGAAACCCTGTATCTCAGTTTGTAGATTTTGTCAGTGTCAGCCATATGGATGAGTCACAGCCATTGCTTGACCAATTTGCTCTCTGTGAAAGCTTGAGAAAATGTTTTCTCTCCATGTGACTTTCTTTAGGCACATTCTACATCATTGATCACTTTCCTCTGTGGCCCCAAAATCTCCTTGATCAGAAAATTTGGGACATAACTGAGCTACAGGATGTTACAGTACAGGTTCTCCTATTTCCTGAGTCCTTACTGACCTTGAAAGGCTAGGGCCAAAATATTGGCTGTCCTTATAGTCCTTCTTTTTCTTTAATTTTTGGTCTGCAAATTTAAGTTGTTAACCCACCAGAAGAGAAGCTTAATGATATTATTACTCTATAACATAGGCAGTTAAGCTTAACCTCACTGTCTGAATATCAAACATCTTAGACATAACATGGAACATGTATTTTCCATCAAGTATTGATATGTTAAACTTCAAGACCCTCCAGAATATGAAGAAAAA
>NW_004524771.1:4235429-4246746 GCF_000260255.1 Octodon degus | reverse complement strand
ACAATATACAGCCTTGTAGCAGGACAGTCCTGTGTTTTTTGTTTTGTTTTTTTTTGAATCAAAATTTCACTCTGTATTCTAGGCTGGTCTTGAACTCATTTTATAGTCCAGGCTGGCCTTGAACTCATGGTGATCTTCTTGCCTTAGCATCCTGAGTGCTAGGATTATAGGTGTGCACCACCATGCCTGGTTTGCATATAATTTTTCCTGCAATGCATTTCAATTCCAATTCCAATTTCAATCTTCCTCCTCTTCCTCCTCCTCCTCCTCCTCCTCCTCCTCCTCCTCCTCTTCCTCTTCTTTTGAGCCAATGCCTTACTATGCAGTTCAGTATGTCTTTTTACATTGTTTTGGTACTGGGACTCAAACTCAGGACCTCATACATGCCAGACAGGTGCTGTGCCACTGAGCTATATCCTCAGCTCCAGGCTGCCCTTGAAGATCTTACTACATAGCTTGGGCTACCCTTGAATTCATTGCAATCTTCCTACCTCAGCCTCCTGAGGGCTGGAATTACAGGTATGTGCTGCCAAACTTGGCTTCTTGCAGTTATTTTCATTTTACAGATGAAGAAACTGAAGCTTAGAGAGATTCAATAAGTAGCTCAAAGTGCCATAACTTAGTGTGCTACTTTTCCATCACTGTGACAAAATACTTATTTTTTATTTTTTTTTTGGTGGAACTGCGGATGGAACTCAGGCACTTGTCCTTGCCAGGGAAGTGATTATTCCACTGAGCCGTCTCCCTGGCCCCAAAATTCTTATCTTGAAGGAAAGTTTATTTTAGCTCCTGGTCTCAGTCCATGGTCAGCTGACTGTAGTGCTTTTAGGCCTGCAATGAGACAGAAACGTGACTGGAGAGTGTGGTGGAGGACAGTGTGCCTGTCTTGGTGGCCAGACAGAAAAAGAGAGGGGAAGAGGTGAGGAGAAAGTACACCCTTCTAGGACATGCTCCCCCAGGGACCTGCTTCTTCTAAGTAGGCCTCCCCGCCACAATTTCCACTGTCTCCTAACAGTACATTTAACTATGAATGCATCAGTGGATTAATCCATTGATAGATCAGAGCCCTCAGACTATTCATTTCCCAAAAGCCCCACCTTTGAACATTGCTCTATTGGGGACCAACTCTTCATATGAGCTGTTGGGGGAACAATTCTATGTCCAAACCATCATAGCAAGTGACAGAGCCAGGATTCAAACCTGGAGTCCAGAAAGCTCACTTTTTAGAAAGGGTAATTGATAAATGTATGTATATAATGACAGTCCACTGAGACAACAATGTGCAATATATTTATTACTGAAACTGTCCTACTGATCGGTTTTGAAACTGTCTCATTGCTATTTGTTTCACAATAAAATTGTTAAAAACATAATCACAATATAGAAAGGTAAATATTTACTCGGGCTATGAGTTATGTATTGAAGTGAGCCCAGAGAATTTAGCATCTGCCCAACCCTTGAGGCAGTTTGGTAGGATGGAAGGGCACAGGCCTGAGGCTCAGCCATAGCTGTAGGTGGGGTTGAGTGCCAGCTTTATCACCTCACAGCTGTTTGCACTGGAGTGACTCATCTAGCTCCCTGAGCATCTTTCTCTTCTGGAACCAGATCACTTATATCCATGGGGCTACTGAGAAAATTAGACTTGTTAAATTTAGGTAGAGGGTCCAGCCATTGCCTAGTCCGTAGTCAGTCCAGAGTCGAGTTGTTTGTTTCTTTTTTCTTTGATTCAGAAGTGGAAAATGTAGCAAGAAGATGAGGAGGCAGGTTTAACCACTTTAAATATGGCAGTTAAATAGAAATAAATTAGGGATTCTACTCAGAGCTTCTGCTTGAAGAAGCTATTATTTTGGGAGGAGTTAAAACATATATATATGTGTGTGTATACGTGTTTATATATATATAAACTTTATTGATGTATACTTTATATATAATAAAATATACTGCTGGGCATGGAGAGACATGACTATAATCCAATGCTCAGGAGGTTGAGGCAGGAAGATTGCCATGAATTCAAGGCCAGTCTCGGCTACTTAGTGAGATAAAAACCAGCCTGAACTACATAGCAAGACCAAAAAAACAAAACAAAACAAGACAACAGCAATAAGATATTCCATGAATTTTGTAAAGTTTCATGAGTTTTGATAAGTGTATCATTTAGCATTATCCGTATTTTTGATCATAAGTGGGCATTTGCAAAGCTGCTATCTATAGCAAGGCTTCTGTACTTTAAAAGAGAGTATTGATAATGGTGATGATTGTGTAACAATGTGAATTGACTTTTACAACCAAAAATAATTAAAATGGTAAGTTTTATGTCATCTCTGTTTTTACCACAATAAAAAAAAAGTGAGAGGTTTTGTTTTGGTTTTACCTACTCTGGATAAATTATCATTCAGCACCATTGGGTGACTTCTTTGAAGTTTGATTTATGTTATTGCAGTTTTCTAGCCAGTCATAATTACTTTGGGGTCCTGTCACAAAGGAATCACCTTGGATTTGTGAATATTTTAATTATCGCCTGTTAAGAGCGCTGCGGTATGGTCAGCTGCTGACGGATATGAGCAATTTCCCAGATAATTTATAGATGGCTCTGTGCTTTGTTTTCCTGTTAGCACTGTTTTCCCACAGGCTTACTTCTGTACAAGTGAGAGATAAGAGTTTCCTTTAAGTGGCAGTTTAAAGGCTGAACTGTTCACCTTCTTGACTCTTGTGTACACACACAGGGCACAGAGCATCCTGACTCAGCAACTGGAGTTTCTGGCCCTGTGTCTTACTCCTGACTCTGACCTGTGTGGACTGTGTGAATGCTTTAGAGTCCCATCCCTGCAGCTGATCTCAGCAGTTTCTTTTTCTGTGCAGTGCCAGATTCGCTTTGGAGGGAGAAAAGAGATTGCTTCGGATTCTGATAGCAGGTAAGTATGTCTTTATCACGGCTCACTGTCCAGACCAAAAGGTTCTGAGAAATGGTGAGCTTCTGTATTCTGCCTCTGCAGCCAGGAGGTGTAGGGATTGAATTTGGGTCAACTGTGGACCATCTATGCAATGACTGCTTACCTAAAATTTTTCTAGTTTCTTCTACTTCTCCTTTTGGGAATGTGTTCTGGAGGAACTCACTGAAATGGCAAAAAGTTATTTCTGGGATAATCGAGGCTTTTTTTTTTTTGAGACAGGGTCTATGTATTTCAGGCTGGACTTGAATTTACTGTATAAGCCCAGGCTGGTCTTGAACTCAAGGTGGTCCTCTTGCCTTAGCCTCTTAAGTGCTGGGGTTACAAATATGTACTCCCATGCCTGGTTCAGTTGAGAACTTTGAAAATTCAGAAACCTAAATACTGAATACCTGGAAAAATCATTGGTCAAGTATAGTACCTTATTGGAAAAGAATATTCTATAACAAAATTGATGTTCATGTAGAATTTGTTTTAAGGAGAAAAATACATGTGTATTAACTAAAACTTTTATATATAATAAACTTGCAAAAAAATTAAATCTGCATATTTTATAACAATGAAAGAAAGAGATAAAACTTTGTGGCTGCAGTGTGGTCTTAGATTTCTTATTTTGGTACCAAGAATCGAACTCAGGGCCTTGTGCTTGCCAGGTAGGTGCTGTGCCACTGAGCTATATCCTGGTCCCTTAGGTAGGTTAAACAGTAATGGCAAAAACCACACCAAAATGTGAACAGAGGTAGTATTGGGGGTAGGAATATTTAAAATCTTTATGTTTTTAGGTTTTTTCATATTTTTTACTGTGGTCCTGTACTCTTATGATAAAAAAGTCCTAAAACTTGCCATTGATGTGACCCAGGAGGGGTTGACATGATCGTGTAAGTTTATAACATGAGCAGAACACATGGATTTTGGCAGAGGTGAGACATAGGCATTCAGGCCTTGCTGGAAATGCACTGTGGTGCAGTCAGGGCTAACTCATGTACTGTGGCCCATGCAGAGGCTGGAGGTGCACTCCTGCTTAGCCTTCGTCCAGCAAGGAAACCGTCCGTGTCCACCCTTCTACTCCAGCCTACTGAATAAAGTCACTCATTCCTCCACTGGTCCTTTCATCTCTTTGTTCTGCTGTGAAACTTCAACAACTGTGAGCACGGCAGATAGAGCCTGGAGAAATTCTTTGAAACTGTTGCAAATTGAAAATGGCGCTCCCACTGCCTTTCTTCTTTGCTTAGGTTTTCTCCCTAATACTTACTAATATACTATACATTATGCTTTTTAAATTTTGCTTCTTCTATTTCTCCAGCTTGATATATTTCTTTTTTTTTTTTTTTTTTTTTTGGCGGAACTGGGGATTGAACTCAGGTCCTTGAGCTTGCCAGGCAAGCGCTTATTCTACTGAGCTATCTCCCCAGCCCCTTGATATATTTCTCATGCCAAAAGTATTTAGAAGTTGCTCAGTAAAGATTTATTTATTTATTTACTTAGTTTTTTGGTACAAGGTCTTGCTACGCAGCTGGGTCTCATAGTTATTCCCTGTTTCAGCCTCCCTGGAGCTGGTATTGCAGGTATGCACCACCATGCCCAGTTTTGGTGGCTGGTACAGTGCAGGGCTGGCACAGCATGTGGTACCAGGGATCAGACACAGATGCTTGAGCTTGCCAGGCAGGCACTTAGACCACTAAGCTATCTCCCTGCCCAGTAAAGATTTATCTTGATGAGTTTTTGTTTTTTTTTTTTTTGGTATGAGGAATCAAGCTCATGACCTCAAGCTTGCCAGGCGGGGACTATACCACTGAAATACATCCCCAGCTCCTATGAGTTTGTGTATAGCTACACACTGCTATATAGTCAGGAATGTAAAAGTCTGTCACTGTCATCAGGCTTGTGAGCTTTGAGGGCTGAAGGTCTGCTTCTCCTTTTATTTTATTTTTTATTTCTTAGCATTTTATACAGATATTTTTTGCCTATCACATATTAGAGTTTCAGTGTGTGTTTATGACATTTCATTATCAATTAGGCTTTAATAGAGGCCTACTTTGAGGCCTGGTCTCAGTCAGAATAGGGCTCCTCATTTTGGGAAACATGATCCAGCTGCATCAGAATCGCTTGGAGGCTTATAAATTAATGGTGCAGATTTAATATCCCATTCTCCATCTTCTGATTGAGGATGTATGTATGTGCACATGAGAAAAAGAGGGAGTGTGTGTGTGTGTGTGTGTGAGAGAGAGAGAGAGAGAGAGAGAGAGAGAGAGCGAGAGCGAGAGCAAGAGAGCGAGTGAGTGGTCAGGCGAGTGAGCAAGTGGCAGGGGAGAGAATGAATGAATGAATGAATGAATATACATTTGGGGAAGTATAGCTTGGGAATTTGCATTGTCATTAAGCTCCCCAAGTGATTCTAGTTGTCACCAAAGCTAGTCTAATCATTGTGCCAGGCCTTGGGATGCAGAGTTAATTAAAAAGGGCTCTTGTGTCCTGGGCCAGGTTGGTGTGCCTGTGTGTGTATGCCTGTGGATGTGTATGGTATATCATCTGGATGTATCCATGATTTTATTACTTTTCTTTGTAATTGTGTCATCCATTTCCTGAGAGACAAATGTTAATATATTCCTATTTAATAGAATTCACTGCTATAACTTTTATTCTGTAAACTGTGATTTTTTTTTTTTAGGTCCTGGGAATTGAACTCAGGGCCTCATGATTGCCAGGCAGGCACTGTGCTGCTGAGCTACATCCCTGGCCCTCAGCTACATTCCTAGACTCACAATCACTGTTGTTTATGGTTAAACAATAATCATATAATCGTAATAATAATATTAACCCAGATCAGGGGTTAATACTAAAAATATTAATTATTGTTTGCTTTACTTTTGCTACTCTGTATGTTCCTGCTTAGTGTTTAGGACAATTTCAGGAACAGTATTGATAATTTTTTTCTTTACTGATGAGAAAACAGTCTCAAAGAGACAAAATAGTGCTTCCTAGATTAGACATTTTTTTGTTTGCTTGTGTTTTTATTTTTGTTTAAAGTATGTAGGAGTGTGTGTGTGTAGGTTATATGAAAGGGCTTCACTATGTAGTTCAGACTGGCTTTGAACTCACTTTGTAGCCCAGGCTGGCCTTAAACTCACAGCAGTCCTCCTGCCTCAGCCTCTTGAGTAGTGGGATTACAGGTGTGCGCCATTACACCTGGCAGGGTTAGACTTCTTGCAAGTATTAAACTTAGATGATGGACCCAAGTCTCCTAGACTCCACAGTGTTCAATTGGTCGTATGTATCTCTGCATTCTTCAGCTGTGAATTCAATGACTGCATAGTAAAAATAATAAAAAGGGCTGAGAATAAGGCTAGAGTATATATACTTATCTTGTGTGGGGCTTTGGGTTCTAGCCCTGCACCAAAATAACTACAATACTGTACTGCACTGTACAAACTTTGTTTTGGGCCATTATTCCCTAGACAAGCCATTATAATCACTATTCACCTAGCATTTTTATTTTCTTAGGTAATACTAGTAATCTAGAGATGACTAAAAGTATATAGGAGGGGGCTGGATCCCCCAGGAGTGCCCCGGATTTGGAGCTGAGGGCCTCCTTTAAACACACACCTGTAGCTTGTTTTCTTTCTTTCTTTCTTTTTTTTGGTGGAACCGGGGATTGAACTCAGGCTATTGTGCTTGCCAGGGAAGCACTTATTCCACTGAGCTATTTCTCCGGCCCCTGTAGCTTGCTTTCTACAAAAGATGTCAAAGAATTAAAAATGCAGGTAACACCGGAAACTCCAGGAAGGATCCCTGTTTTAAATCCTTTTGAAAGCCCAAGTGATTATTCTAATCTCCATGAACAAACTGTTGCTAGTCCTTCTGTTTGTAAATCTGTAAATCTGTGAAACTGCCAACTCCAGGAGAATTTAGATGGTTTATTGATCAACTAGCTGTAATAAATCCTGTAGAAATAGACCCAGAAGAGATTCATCGTCAGGCCTCATACTTAAGTCATTCTTGAATAAAGATGTGGAAGACAAAAGACAAAAAGCCATTGACGAGTTTTTCACTGACGATATCATTGTACCCTCTTCTTGGACTGATCATGCAGATAAACAGCTTTCAGAGTATCATCCCAGTAAATGTGATAACAAAAATAGTGACTCTCCAGCTGACAGAAGCTGGCCATTCATCCTGAGAAAAGCAATGCTGCTTGTAAGACATTGCTGTCTTCCTGTGGATTTTAATTTAGAAAGTGTATTAGGTGACTATTTTAGAGCTAATGAATTTGCCGATCAGTCTCCTGGAAACCTCAGTTCCTCATCGCTCTGAAGAAAGCTCTTTTTAAATGGGAATGAAAGTATCTCTGACTCCCTACTGTCAGCTTCACTCCAAAGTCCTCATGGCACTGCCCAGGCCTCGCCTGAGGTGTTTAATTCAATAGGTTTATCTCCTGGGACCTCTGCAGACCCCAGACTTGGGGCAGTTTTCTTCTAGTTCTATTCAAGGTAGTGCAAAAAAGTACAGTTTGGGGAGCATAAAGAGTCCTTCAACTATTTCTTCACCCACTTTCTTACCAGTAGCACTTCAGATAAGAAAGACACCACTCTCAGAACAAAGGCAGTTTACTTTGCCCTCTTCTGATGCCTCATCTGGAATAAATTCTAAAGGAATTGCTAACCCATGTAGCAGAAGTCCTCATATAGATGGCTACTCCCCCATTACAAATTGGTCTCCTATGAGTCTAGAGATGTGCAGAGGCGGGCCTCCATATTGGACCTCCTTGATCCGAATTCCTTTTGCTCTGGAGACTCACAGTGAAGATGAGGAAGAGAAAGAAAATGTTCCTGCCCTGGATGCCATGGATGCCATGGGAGGGCCCCTGTGGCTGCTGATGAGCGATGCTTCCACCCCCAGGCCCTACTTCATGGTGACTTCTGTGTTCATTACACAGCATCCTCCTGGTGCTTCTGGGAAAGTACTAGCTCTGCAGGATGTGGAGCGCGAGAATGACACGGTGGACATGGGTGACCCTGCAGAGGCAGCAGGTGAGAACTCTTGGAGTAAGGAGCCCACTGATGATGGCAGTTTGCCTGTGCCTGATTTTGTGAGTGGAATTAGCTTTGGCATTGAAAACAAATGTGCATGTTGCCGCTTGCTGAAAGCAGTCTTCTTCCTTGTGAAAGCAGTAATGTGCAGATGGATAGTGGCTACAGTACACAGACTGGTGGAAGCAATATTATGGATACTGTTGTAGTAGAAAGTTACTGCAAAGAAAGTGATGCACAAACCTTGGAAATGGAGACCAAATTTCAAGTTTGTAATGCAAAGTAAGGCCACAGAACAGAGTCATTAAATGAAAGTATCAAATCTGTCTTGTGCAACAGCCCGCAGAGTACCTCTGTCAGAAGCAAAGCCTGCTGCTGAAGCTGCTCGCGTATTATTTTTTGCAAAGGGTCAATAATGTGATGGTGACTGGGAAAAAACTGCTTCAAGTATCATTTTTAGTTTCATTCCCTCCTTAATGTGAAAAATCAAGGGCTTAGGGATACAGAAACAATAGAAAAGATCCTATAGCATGAAGTTGCTGGAATATAGTTCTACTTTTTATCAGTAAATATTTTTGTACAAAAAAAATAAAGTATATAGGAAGATCTGTGTGTAGGTTATATGCAAGCACTGCACAGCGTATGCAAGGGTTTGAGCACGCTGAGATTTTGGTGTCCCCTGGGTTTGTGTGTGTCCTAGAACCAATCCTCCACAGGTAATGAGGGACAGCTATACATTATTTCTCTGTTCATGTTTAGTAATTACTTTGGTTTCACGGCTGCCTTATAAGATTTTTTTTTCCCTTTGTGGAATTCTTTCTTGCTATAAATCCTGATCTTATTTTTAAAATGTTAAAGGTAGCATTACTTTCATGTAGCAAAGGCTGTATCATCATCCCATTTGGTGAGAAAGTTTCACTCAGAGAGGAAAAGCCAGCGAACATTTAAAGATAGCTGTTGTGAGGTCTGAAAAGGTAGACAAGTCACCTTCTTCCTCACTTCTGATAAGTGGTCCAGTTCTGGAATGCAGTTTAAATCTGCTTGATTCTCTGCAGTCCTGTATCAGTCACAAGCATTTCTCACAGTTGGTTGCTATTGTAGCTTCCAGGGTGGGTCCCCTACTCTTGTCCTGCTTCCACGGCATGTGAGAGATTCTGCAGAATGTTGATTCCCTCACCTCATTTTTTGATTGACTCTTCAGACAGACAGTGTGTTGGAAATTTGATTCCTCAATGAAAAGTGTTGGGAGGTGAGGCCTAGAGTCATGGGGCAGAACCCCTGGTGAACGGATTAGTGCCTTTTTCTTAAGAATGAAGTAGCTGTGGAGGGAGGTCAGTCTCTCCTTGTATGTGCCCGCTTGCTCTTCCACTTTCCTCCTTGAGTTGAGGAAAATGAGGCCCTGGATGGCACCATGCCCCACTCTGTGGAGCCATGAGCTGAAATAAACCTTTGCTTTATAAATTACCCAGTGTAAGGGAGCATTTTGTTATAGCAATAGGAAATAGACTAAGACAGTTGTGTGCTGGTGTGTCACAGGGCTTTTAGTAACAAATAACAGAAATATGTTCCAGCTGAGGGTATTATAAGCTTAGAGCATCCAAGGCCAGCCACCTTTGGAAACAGAAAGGAGTCAGGAACCTTTCCAAGGCTCTCAAGCCAGAAGCAAGAGCTGCAGGAGTGGCCCTAGGAGGAATGTCCCTTTGCTAGAGTAAGTACCAGTCGCCTTCTGACTCTGTTCAAGATTGACTTTGTAGAGAGAAATCTACTGGTGAATCTCAGGTCACTTGGCCACCAGTTGAGGACCTTTCTGGGACCCCATTGCCTTCTGCCTTTTTTTTTTTTTTTTTTTTTTTGCGGAACCACGGATTTAACTCAGGTCCTTGCACTTGCCAGGGAACCCATTGCCTTCTGAAGTGAAAAGATATTAACCTACTTCACCATCCCACCAAGGTGGTAGGCAGCAAGGAAGCAAAAAAAACCTTCAAAACAAAATATGGCTGCATTTGTAAAGGTGGAATGAAAAAAGGTGGCTGGATAGGCCAGTGGTTGTTTGGTATGTTTACTGTTATAATGATTTCTTTGGTTGTGATAGCACTGTGCCGTCTTGCTTAGGTCACTAGCTGTTGTTTGACCTTGCTACCATTCCAGGTTGTAGGCAGGCAAGAGAGGGGTATTTTCCAATTTCTTACAAGTATAAAACTTAGGGCTGGTCACTTGGGTAGCAGGTGCTGGGATTTATTGTCATCTTCTAAGCACTGATGTGGACCTCTGGTTCCCAGTGTGGTTCTCACTCTTTTTTCTTTTTTAAAATTATTTATTCACTTATTTGGTACAGGGTCTCACTATGCAGCTTGGATTTGTAGTAGTCCTCCTGTCTCAGCTTCCCCTGAGCTGGGATTACAGGCATGTGCTACCATGCCCTGTTTTGGTGGCTGGCATGGCATGCGGTATGGGGGATCAAATCCAGGTCCTTGAGCTTGCAGATGGGTGCTTAGACCAGTGAGCTATCTCCCCAGCCAGTTCTCATTCTTTAGCAATGTCTTTGTTGTCTGTCTAGCACTACTTTGCCAAAGTGAGATTTGTGTTGCTGCAAGTATTTGACATCATTTTAGGTGTTAAATGTCATGGTGTCGGTTCCTCTCAGTTCTTTTGCAGAAAAGCAATATCAGAGGGAATGACTTGGTTTGGTAGTAAATTGGATTAAATGAAATTCAAAATCTCTGATCACTTTTTAACCCACAAAAATGGCAGGTTGTTCAAAGTAATTCAAAATAATGTTTCTTATACCTTTTCCTTATTTTCAGCAGAACGTATACAGTTTTCAGTCTTATTTTTCTTCTGGAAGAGTTAAAGTTTAATACTTCAATTGTATTTTCTTTTTTAGGATTTTTTTTTTTTTTTTTTTTTGCTCTGAATGCCTTCAGGGCAGGTTTGGCTGGCTGAAGTTGTAGGGATCGAATCACAGCAACCTGAGCCTGATTGCTTTGTCGAAACAGCCACTTACAGAATTGAGCTAAGGGGCAGGCCCCCTTCAATTGTATTTTCTTAAAAGAAAATGTACTCTGTGTTACATGATGCTGCTTACAATAGCAATAGATTCTTTTTTCTTTTAACAACCAGAATGTTTAAGTGAATAAACTGATTCAAATTTAAGACAAGAAAGTGGTTGTAGGGGCTGGTGAGATGGCTCAGTGGTCTAAAGCACCTACTTAGAACAAGCTTAGCAAAGCACAGGGACCATGGTTCGATCCCCTAGCACCACATGCCAGCCAACCCCTCCCCCAGGTGGGCTGAGCTGGCTACACAGACACACACACACACACACACACACACACACACACA
>NW_004524771.1:4229494-4235329 GCF_000260255.1 Octodon degus | reverse complement strand
TGTGACAGAAGTTGCTGAAGTGTTGGTGAAGACTTTATTACTGGGGGAGAGGGCTAGCAGGACTGAAGCTGAAGAATTTCTGGATTTTGGGGCCCATGCGATACATAGTATTCTGCTAATATCTGAAATCCAGATGCGGAGGAGGAAGAGACAAGGGGAGAGAAGTTTGTTTAATCTTGTGAGATTGAAGAAGTTTGTTTAATCTTGTGAGATTGACACAGCACAGTGCCACAGACCTCATGTGAAGCATTAATCAGCACCTAAGGGAGATGACAGGTAGGCCTTGTTTCTTTCTCCAAGTATGACCCCAGCACCCCAATGGGAGGAAACAGAAGGCATCCTCTGGGCCTTCTCCTGTGTACTTCTCAGCACTTTCTGTTACTGTGGCTTCTTAGTTCTGTTTTTCCCTAAGAACAAAGACGCATAGTCATGGTTCATTGCAATCATTCCATGTTCTGACAGTCAGACTGGCCTGTGGTGAGGCTTTGAAATAGCTCTTGATTGTTTTGCCTTCTAGAAATAATGGCCCAATAGCTCAGCAGGCCTGGAAGGTACTTCAAAGTAGAGATATGATACTGTTCCACAGAGGCATCTTCTTCCAAGTAGAAGAAGCTAGGCAGTTTTCTCTAGAATTATAAATAGCAATAAAGACTGAAGAGCAATAAAATGAACATGGGATTTGGGCCTCAGGGTTTGAATCTGGATGTTGCTAGGTGGGGGGAGATAGTTCAGCAGCATAAACATTTACTTGGATATTGCTAGGTGTGGGTCATGTGATTTTGGGCAAGTTTTTTTCTTGAGCCTCAGTTTCCTTCTCTGTACAGTGGAGATAATGCTAATAATAGTCATGTCATTGAACTGTCAGTTAGCTTGTATGCAGCCCTGAGACCATGGTGTGACAGTAATCTTCCAGACATCGTAAGCTGTTGTTGTAATCATACATAATTTATCCTCACCCTTGGGAGGCACTCACTGCACACTGGGTCTCTGTTCTTATGAGTGGTAATGAGTTGACCTTAGGTTTTCATCTAAGAGGGATTTTTTTTTTTTTTTTTTTTGACTGGCTCAGGCTGCCTTAAAGGTGGATCTGGTGAGGCATGGGGAGCTGGGGATCAAATCACGGTCCTCTGCACCTGACTGGGTTTGCCCCAGCAGGTGCTTAAACTGAGCTAGCCAGCATGACCCCTCATCTAAGAATGTTTAGAATTTTTTTTATTATGTTTTATTTTTTATGTATTTTATGTATTTTAGGACAGAGTCTCACTTCATAGATCAGATTCGTAGTGATCCTACTGTTTACAGCCTCCCAAGTGCTGGGATTACAGGCAGTTGCCTCCATGCCCAGTCTCAATCCCCGTCTCAGCGCGCCCCAGGGGTGGGGCCAGCATGGCAGGCCCAGGGATCCAACTCCTGGCCCCTGCGTCTGCCTAAGCAGGTGCTTTAATCCATTGAGCTATTTGGCTGGCCCTTAGAAATTGTTGATACTTGTTGGTCTTTCAGGTGACTAGTTCAGAGGCAAATAAATATCAGGGATTAAGTTAGATTAAATAAAATTGCAAATGTTTGATCATTTTTTGAACTATAAAAATGTCAGCTTGTTAAAAATAATATGTTTCTTATACCATTCTCCTATTTTTTCTTGTCCCCCCCCCCAACTTTTAAGATGAATCTTGCTGTATAGTTTAGACTGGTCTTGAACTCACTGTGTAGTCCAGGCTGGCCTTGAACCTGGCAATCCTCCTGCTTCGGCTTCACAAGTGCTGGGAGTGCTGGGATTACAGGGGTGCACCACCAGGCCTGGCTCTCCTGTTTTCAAGAAGGGAGATTTCTTCCCCTCTTGAAGCAGGTCAGGAAAAGAGGGATCAAAGTTTTTTGGGGTTGGGGTGACTTTTTTTGTTGTTCTTTTGGAGGAATTAGAAACAGGTTTAAGTTTTTCAAGAAGCTAAAACAAAACTTTTGGTAATCCCTCATGTAGTTTGTAACTGTCACATGCATTCCTCTGGACACTTATGAAACCAATTGGATTTTTGTCAGGGATATTTTTCCTCTTTTTAATGTCTCCTTGTGTTCATCATGTGATACTTTTAAAAAAATTCTCAATGTGTCACATGTTTCTTAGCCTCTTTTTGGTTTGAAGTCTTGATGGATATTATAATCTTATTATCCTGGCAAGAACTCCTGGGGTTTGTTAATTGCATTTGCTAGCTTTCCTACCCTGACTACTTTATTTTGAGGTTGAGGTCCTGCAGTAGATGGTTCCAAATGTGTGCGTGTGCGTGTGTGTGTGTGTGTGTGTGTGTGTGTGTGTGTTGCCCAGGATAGAACCTAGGGCTTAGTAACTGCTGGGCATGCTTTCTCACTGAGCTACTTTCTTAGGCCTAAACTGTAGAGATTTATTTTTCTGTGTTGATCAAATTAGCCAGTTTGTTTTTGGAAAACAATTATTTTTAGCAAATGTTGAGCTCTAGGACACTTAACAAATCTGAGCACTTTTCCATACGTGAGTTTAACATGTTCCTGCCAGCCTGAACCACCGGTAGCTCATCATGGTGATCCTATCAGGTGCCTTGTACCACTGGTGGTAGAAGTGGGACATTCATGCTTGTACCATGGTGGTTCATGATGCCTAACATCAAGACATATGAATTATGACCCTGTTGTGAATGTGTTAAATAAGTACATATATATGTATTTTACGTATGTATTTATAATACATATGTATGTATTATATATGTATATATAATTTTGTATATATTGATAGTTTCTGAGAGAAAACTAGTGTGGCCCATAGTAAACATCGTTAGCACTGATTCCTAGCTGTGTAATTTTAGGCTTCCTTAGCCTCTCTAAGCCTATTGCATCATGGAAAATCAGAGCACAATAATGGTACCCACTTCCAAGGGTTATGGTGGATATTAGCTGTAGTAATGTGTGCTTGGCAAATCCAGTAAGAGCATAATAAAATCTTTCCTTTCTTCCCCTGGAGATTGAACTTGGGGCCTTTCCACTGAGATACATTCCCAGCTGTCCACACCCCTTTTTAAGTTTCGTGATCCAGTCCTTGGGAGGCTGAGGCAGGAGGATCATTGTGAGTTTGAGACCATTCAGAGCTACAAAGTGAGTTTAAGGCCAGCCTGAACTCCATAGTGAGACCCTGTCTCCACCCCGCCCCCAAAAAGAAAGAAAGGAGGAGAAAAAAAAAAATAAGGTGACTCCTTTATGAGTTTTTACTAATATGTTGCATTGTTTTCTTTCCACTTTCATCAGTGGCTTTATTTTTTGGGGGATAAGAGGATTCCCTTTTTGTCTCCTATATTTCTTCCTTCCCTTTTTTCCTTTGGGTAATTTATGTTAATGAACCAAGAGTTATTTGCTGTATTTTGTTTTGTTTTTGGTGGCACTGGGGATTGAATACAGAGCTGTGTACAGGTTAGGGAAGTACTGTATTGCTGAGCTACATCTCTGGCTACTATTTGCTACCCTTCTCCATATAATCAGTTACAAGTGAAACACAGCACATACACACACACACACACACACACACACACACACACACACAGCTTTTATTGCCATTCCACATCTTTATTTTCTCTCAGCATCTCATTAAAACCTTTCCAAGTAATAGTTCTAACAATTGTTTTTTAAAGGCTACAATGTATTACTGCCTTTAAAGGAAACCTGACTTTGTTTCAGTTTTGACTGCTCTGGAAAGGGAGGCAGTAGAAATCTTTTAGCATCTTGCCTTAAATACTGAGGAGTTTGCTTTTTTGGTACAGATTTACAGGGGTGGGTTGCTGGGTCAAAGAGAACAGTTTGTAGCTTTCTGAACATTTCTACCAGCAGCATGTGAACCTGCCCCATTCTTTTTTCTTGCTAACAATAGTCTTCAGTGTTGTTTTGACTTTTTGTCAGCCTGATGGGTGAAAATGGTGGCTCACTGTCACTTTATTTTGTAGTTCCTTGATTGCTAGTGCATTTCAAAGTCTTTTAAAAAGTAGAGTGTGTTTTCGGATTGTTGGGCTTTGTTCTTTTGTGTAAAACTTAAATGTTATTTATTCATTTTTTTGATTGTCAATTTGTGAGCGCTCTTTTTTTTTTTTTTTTTAATGTGTTTAGTATAGAGTCTACAGGGTCTCACAGCGTAGATCGGACTCCCAGTTTTCAGGCTGTAAAGCTCTGGGATTACAGGCACAGGCCACCACACCTGATCTCAGTTGTGGTCTCAGTGAGCCCTGGGCGGCTGGGCCTGCAAGGCATGCCAGGGATCCAACTCTGGCTGCTCTGTCTGCCTAAGCAGGTGCTTCAGTCTGCTGAGATATTTGGCCAGCCCTCTGTGAGAGCTCTTTTTTTTTTTTGGTACTGGATATTGAAAGCAGCACCTCACATATTCTAGGCAAGTACTGGACCTCTTGTTTTGAGATAAGGGTCTTGTTAAGTTTCCCGTGTTGGCCCTCGGTTGTGGTCCTCCTGCCTCAGCCTCCTGTGATTGTAGGCATGTACCACCACACTTGGCAAGAGCTCTTTAGTATATTATAGTAACTAACCTTTCATCTATTGTCTGCATTGCAAATACTGTTTTCAAGTTATCTTTGTGAACACAGATAATGGTGTGTATTACATTATTCCTTGAACATTTTTTACAGCCAGTGATCTTTTTATTACCTACCTACCTGTTTACCTTCCATCTCCTGCATTTTTAACATTTAATAAACAATCTTTCCTGATGTCAAATTTGTTTGTTTGTTTTAGAAAGGATCTCGCTTTGTAGTTCAGACTGGCCTTGAACTCACAAAGTAGCTCTGGCTGACCTTGAACTCATTATGATCTTCCTAGCTCAGCCTCCCAAATGCTGGGATTACCAGTGTGCACCATCACACTTAACTTTTACTTTTTATTTGTTTGAGACAAGGTCTTGCTAGGCAGTTCAGACTGACTTTGAACTCATTAGGTAGCTGAGAGTAGCCTTGCACTTGCAGTGATCCTCCTATCTCAGACCCCCAAGTGCTGGTGATACAGGGAGAGAAACTGATCTTGGGTGGGTGACCTCCAAATGATATAAGGAACCTTCAAATGACATAGGGAAAAATGATCTCCTGACATGACTGGCCAAGTTCGTGTTCTGTAAAACCGAAGAATGAATTTTAGGAACAAATGGAGGTTATGAGCAGAATATATTTATTGAGAGAAAGAAAGCTCCTGTCCAAGAGAGGGACAAGAGGGTGGCCCGAGCAGGGAGTTCCCTGGGAAGTTGTCTCTTCCAGGGACTTTTATAAAGGAAAACCATGTGGTGAAGCAGGACTAAGGTGATGGAGAACATGGGAACTTGCTTAGTTGTGCATGAGGTGGGACAAAACTTTGGTCAACCAATGAGATTAGAAGCACCATTGCTCAGGTAAAATTGATTAAATCCAGGACCAAATTGGGAAGTGAGTCACATAGCAGGTGGGCATGAATATGGGACAGGGTCTCTTCCTGTTGGGGGTTGGGCTAGTGACTCATTTGGGCTCTTTCAAGGTGATTGATATCTATTTAGAATATCAATCCCTGATGCCCATGTAGGGAAGTATGTAGTTGTGTTTCCTCTTTTTGTCTTGGTCTTCAGGTGTGGCCCATATGGGAGTGTCTGTTTCTTCCCAGTTGTAAAATCTCCTTGTCTTCCATTTTGTCTCCTTGAGGGCCTGGCCCTGTCTGACTGCCTGTAATATTTCTATCTAACTTGGCTGCCTGCAACACTGGGATTACGGGCATGTGCCACCATGCCTGGCCATCTCATTGTTTTTAAATGCCTATGTAATATTTTTATTTTTTCCACAATTTTATTGATAAACAAATAGC
>NW_004524771.1:4228111-4228564 GCF_000260255.1 Octodon degus | reverse complement strand
ATGTGGATGAGTCATGGCCATTGCTTGGCCGATGTGCTCTCTGTGAAAGCCTGAGAGAATGTTTTCTCTCCATGTGACTCTCCTTAGGCACACTCAACATCATTGATCACTTTTCTCTTTGGCCCCATAATCTCCTTGATCAGAAAATTTGGGACACTACTAAGTTACATGGCATTACAGTACAAGTTCTCCTATGTCCTGAGTCTTAATTGACCTTGAAAGGCTAGGGCCAAAATGTTGGCTTTTTTTGTGGCCCTCCTTTTTCTCTAATTATGGTCTGCAAACTTAGGTTGTTAACCATCCAGAAGAGAAGTTTATTGTTATTACCATATAACCTAGGCTGTTAAGCTTAACCTCACTATCTGTCTGAATATCAAACATTTTAGGCATAACATGGAACAGGTATTTTTCATCAAGTATTTTTTTTTTCCATTCATCAAGTATTGATATGTT
>NW_004524771.1:4198665-4203861 GCF_000260255.1 Octodon degus | reverse complement strand
TGGGTTTTAACATTGTGTTCTGAGAAAAGAAAAGCTGAACCTCAAATTAATGGCTGACCAGAATGTTACTGTTGAAAATCACCGCATAGTAGGTGATGCTTAGTGCTTCCAGGGGCATGACTGCATCTGATCCTCTGGGCTTAAAGTTCTTGGAGAACTGAGTTTTTAGAAACTTGCCTTGGACTGTGCTTAAAGGCTTTTTTTTTTAGTTGTCAACAACTAACAATTGTGAAATTCAATGTTGATTTATGGGTTCCAGTTTTTTTTAAACTATAGCCTGTGCCTCTGGCCCCTCATTTGTACTGAGGACTTTGGTTCGAGGAGGATACTGCCTGCCTCTGTAGCTGAGGCAAATGTGCTCTTGTTTAGCATAGTAACCACTTTTCCCTATCGTGCCTGAAACTTAGAGAACATTGGTTGCCTTTTATTGTTACACAGTGCTGTGTTTTTCTTGTTAGACTTAAGAGGAAAATACTTCTTGATTCCACATCTTGACATTTTGCTTTGGCCATTTTAGGTCATGACTCAGGAGAAAAGGACTATTTAAATTTGTTATAACTCACTTTATGGAGTTCCACTGAATGAAGGCAATGTTTTTGTTTTTTTTCCCCTGCAAGGTCTCACTACACAGTTTGAATTCATAGTGATCCTTCTGTTTTCAGCCTCCTCAGCACCGGGATTACAGGTGCACATCAACCATGCCCAAACTCCATTGCCATTGCCGGCTCAGTGTGCCCGGAGGCAGGGCTGGTGTGGCATGTGGTGTCAGGGATTGAACCCTGGCCCCTGCACTTGCCTAAGCAGAAGCTTAGTCCACTGAGCTGCGTTGCCGGCCCTTGAGGCATGATTTTAACCTAGACTTCTATAAGTGTGTAGGTGCCAATAAATGCACAGCTCATAAGTGTGTGGCTCAGTGTGTTACCACTATTCAATCCATTCATGTTACTATTTAAGATGAAGGTATAGAGTATTACCAGGATCCCAGAAGCCCCCTCATGCCCTCTCTCAGCTACTTTGCCCACTTCTTCCCCAAAGTTAATTACTGCCTTGGCTTCTTAAACCATAAATTTGTTTTGCCGGATTTTGAATTTAACTTAACATGTCCACATTTGTGTCTGGTTTCTGTTACTTGTCATTGTTTTGTAAGATTCTGTGTTGTTGGTATTCCAGTAGCTCATTTGCCTTCACTGATGATTAGTGTTTTGTAGTTTATCTACTTTATCAATAACATCTGAGCCATGTCCAATTTGGGGCCATTATGAATAGAGCCATTAGGATTGTTTCTGTACATGCAGATTGGTAAACATATACACATTTTATGTGGATCTGGGAATGAAATTTTTGACTAGAGGGTTCACATACCGTGAGTGTCAGCCATGCCCATAGCACATCCCATTTCCATCCATTGCTGTCAGTCTGTGCCAGAGCTGTGATGCCCCACATCCCTGCCACCTTAATGTTGTCCTGAAGGGTGTGTAGTAGTTCATTGTGATTCTTTCATTTCTTGAAGACTAATGCTGTTAACCCCTGTCTCGTATGTTTTTTTTTGTCATTCAATATCCTCATTTGTGAAGTAGTTGTTCAAATATTTGGCCTATTTAAAAAAAAAATGATTTGTAAAAGTTCCTTGTATATTTCAGACATAAATCCTTCATATACAAGCACTGCAAACATATTTTCTCACTCTGTGACTTATCTTTCATTCCTTATTATTTGTTGATGACCAGAAATACTTCATTTTAATAGTCTAGTTTATATCTTGTTGTTGATCCAGATTTTCTGTCCTGGTTAAGAAGTCTTTGCTTATTCTAAAGTCATGAAGATTTTATGTGTTACTTTTTTAGTTTTTGTCTTAGCTAGGATTTACGTTTATATGTGGCATGTGTTAGAGGGTTAATTTTTCTCCCCTTTATTTATACCAATTGACTGAACACCATTTATTGACTCTTCTTTCTCAAGTGCCTTGAAATAGCACTTTGGTCATAAATCAAGTGTCCATATATATTTGGGTATTTTTCTGAACTTTGCACTATATTCCATTAGTTTACTTATTCTTGTGCCAGTATATTGTCTTAAATACTATATTTTTATGAAACTGTATCTTTATATCTGGTAAGTGTAAGTCTTTTGACTTTATTACTAAGGTTATTTGCCTATTCTTGGCCTTTTGTATTTCTATATGCATTTTTTTAGTCACCTTGTCAATTATTTGGATTTTTATGTTTTATTTTTTTGGTGGTACCAGGGATTGAACTCAGGACCTTGCGCTTGCCAGGCAAGCACTTATTCCACTGAGCTATCTCCCTGGCCCTTATTTGGATTTTTAGAGGTATAATCATGTTTTTCCATTTTCTTCTTGTTTCACAAGTGGTGAATTTTATTTCTTCCTTTTCAGTATTCTTTTTTTTTTTTTTGTGGTACCAGGGATCGAACTCAAAACCTTCACTTGCCAGGCAGGTGCTTATGCCGCTGAGCTGTCTCCCTGGCTATTATTCTTTTTTCTTGCTTTATTATACTCTGTAGGGCCTCTAATATGCTGTTGAATAGCATTGAAAACATGGGCACTTCTGTCTTATTTCTGATCTCAAAAGAAAAGATTTATCTAATTAGGATAGCTCCATTCTATAAGTCACTGCTAAGAATTTTTTTCTTGAACAGATGTTAGATTTTATCCATTGGATCTTTACTTGTGTCTCTGTGTGTTAAATCATTTTTATATGTCTAGAATAAGCCCAACCAGGGAATAACATGTATTTTAGATTTGATTTTAAGATTTTTGTACCTATGTTTGTGGAAGAGTTTATTTTCTTGTAATTTCCTTGTCATAATCTGGAGTCAAGGTTTTTCAGGCTTCGTAAGATAGGTTGGGAGGTGTTTCCTTTGTTTTCTTTTCTATTTGTTTCATACAGTTGACATTTTTCTTTATCAAGTAGAATAGTTTACTGGTGAAGATTTCTTTGCAGAAAGGTTTCCTGATATAGATATGCTGTCTTTTTGGTCCCGGGAATCAAACTCAGGGCCTTGTGCTTGCCAATCAGGTGCTATGCTGCTGACCTACATCCCTGGCCCTACTTTCTTTAATAGACACAACAGAATTTTTATTTTCTATTTCTTCATGTGTGAGTTTTGGTGAATTGTGTTTTATAAACACAATGCCTATTTTTTTTTTTTTTTTTTAAACATAGCTAGTACAAGGTCTAGAGTCTCACTACATAGATCAGACTCAGTGATCCTCCTGTTTTCAGTCTTCTAATTGCTGGGATTACAGGTATGTGCCACCACATCCAGTCTTAGTCTCTGTCTCAGTGTGCCCTGGGGGTGGGGCTGGCATAGTACTCTGGGGATCGAAGCACAATGTCTATTGCTTTTAGTTTTATTTATTTTTATTAGTACTATTGCTTTTTAAAAGTTCAGATTTATTGGAATATAATTGTTTATAGTATCCATTAATCATTTTAAGATGATTTTTAAGTGTGTGTCTATTTTTTTTAAATTAAAAATTGTTACTCATTGATTTATTTTGAACAACAGAAATATATTTCTCGCAGGAGCCAGAGTCTCAGGTCAGGTGCCAGCAGGGTCATAGTAATGGCCTTTTCACAGGCACAAATATTGACTCCTTATTGTATCTTGTGCCCTTGCTTGATGGAAAACAAGGTGGTTACACTTTTGAAAAAAATTTTTTATTGGAGTTTAATTTACTTTTTATTTTTGTGTGCTGGGAACTGTGTCTTAATTTTCTCACTGCTAGAACAAAATACCTGGCACCCACAAGTTAAAGGAGGAGAAATTCACTTAGCTCACAGTTTGTAGAGGTTTCAGTCCATAGTTGGCTGGCTCCAAGGCAGGGTGGCATGGCAGGCAGCTAGGAAACACAAAACCTTTTGTCTTCTTTGCCTTCTTATTCCATCCAGGCTACAAGCCTATTGGTTGATACCACCCATATTCAGGATAGGTCTTCCTTCATCAATAAGACCTTCCCACACCAGAAGTATGTTAAGCCTGTCAGTAGACTAATCTAGTGTCACACACCAAATTGGTTTCTATAATACTGCATCATTTTATATTCCCAGTGTAGTGTGAAATGCACCAGCACTGCACAAGGGTTTTAATTTCTTCACATCTTTGCTAACACTTGATGTTTTGTCTGTATTGTTAAATAATGGCCATCCTATTATGTATCAGCTCGTGTCTCATTGTGGTTTAATTTATTTTCTATTGAAATTTCACATCATTCAAAAAGTCATTTGTGAGCTCCTGACTTATGTGCCCCAATGAAAGTCCTGAGCTTTTTGTCATCCAGCCTATGAGCAGTGCTGCCTGTTCTCTTGACTGTTTTCTTTCTCTTGAAGGTCAGTGACTGGGTCTGTCCTCACTCATTGTTGAAGTTCCAGTTTAGTGCAAGGTACTTGGTTATCCACACAGTAGAGGCCACTTAAAGACTGTTCAAAATGGTGGTTTTAGGATATGCTATTTACTTTCCTGGGAAGTCAAATCCCTGCCCTCTGCTTTCTGTACACATCTTCAGTCAGCTTGAAGCAGGTGTATTAATATACGCCCTGCTATAAAATTAGATAGACTGACTTCCGTGTTCCTCAGTGGGGATTTTTGAAAATGATTGCATTTAGTTCAAAGCAGAGTCTATATTTTGCTTCATTGAATCATGTCGGCTAACAATTTCATTTCTGTAGAAAATTAATTTTGGAGGAAGCTACTTGTGTCTGGACAGCCCATCCTTTAGATTGTGAGGGGAAGTCCACTCCTTTTCCTTCCCTCCCTGTAATGCTTTCAGTTCCCTCTTGGTGTTTCTCTGTTGTTGTTATGACCTTGTAAATCTACTGGTGAAAGAGATCTTGTAAGGATGTCTATCAAAGGTGTAGAGAAAATGCTATTCAGGGGTGATAGAAATGATTAACAGCTGGTGGAGAACAGCTGACCTCATAGAGAAAGTCAGAAGCTAGGGTACTATTCTTTATGGGTTGAGTGTAAACTGTGGATTGTTAGGGTATGGAGATGTCCACAGGGTCTGGGGGAAGATCTTTAATATGTAGGCTGGCAGAAAGCTTGAATTTAGGATTGTGTAAGAGACATGAAAGTGTTCTAGCATGTTAAGATCTGGTATAGCTAGACTAATGCTTGTTGGGCAGATGTGACCTCTGGATGCTTCAGAGATGTTTAATCTCTGTCTGTCTGTCT
>NW_004524771.1:4192347-4198565 GCF_000260255.1 Octodon degus | reverse complement strand
CCTTTTCACTAGCTGCACCAGCCTCTTCAAGATCTGAAACTCTGTCTTCACTTTCACTTAAACGGTTTTGCAAGATTGTGATTGAGATTTCAAGTTCCTCTATATCTTTTGACTCTGCTTTATGTGATCTATTTCTTTCTTGTTCTGCTCATTCATGGAATCTGTCATTTTTCTAATCTCTATTTTTTTTTATCAATGTCTTCTTTAGAAGCAATTACTAATTCTTTTACTGCAGTGTTTTTTTCAGATTGAGTTTCCTCCTTATGTTTCTGTAGTTGATTCTTTACTTCAGATGCTATGAGTTCCGAGAATTCTTTTTCTATTTCAGAACATTCTGCTCTGAGTTCCTCTATAACTTTCTGTTGTTGCTTATTTACTATCGACTCTATTAATTCGTACATTTGAGCTGAGCTAGTAGAAAAGAATTCCACTCTGAGATCCTCTATGACTTTCTGCTGTTGCTTATTTACTATTGATGCTATTAATTCATACAATTGAGCTGAGCTAGTGTCCTCTGCACTTGTCCTGGGTGGGTTTTCTCCATATGTTTCTGCATTTGATTCTTTACTGCAGATGTTATTAATTCAGGGATTTCTTCTTTCATTTCCAATCTGAGTTCCTCTATACCTTTCTTTTTTTTTTTTTTTCCTCTATACCTTTCTACAGTTGTTTCTTTATTTCAGAAGCCATTGATTCATTGATTTCAGCTGTGTGATTCCCAATTTGTTCTGTGTTAGTGTCCTCTACACTTGTTATGAGTGGGTTTGGGGTCTGAGATTGCATTTTGCTCCTTCTCATTGTCATTTTGTGTCGCACTGTCTTCTGACCTTTGTTGTAGAGCTTTATTGCAGTTATAACCTTAGCACCTACTGAAGTTCAGGTGCAGATCTACAAAGTTTGGATTTATCCAGCTGTGCCTGGCTTGGGTCTGGCTGCTGTGCTCGACTCCTTCCTGCTGCCACCCTTAGGAGCGATCCTGTTGTGCCCCTCTGGGAAGATGTTCTGCTCCTGGACTAGTTGTGTGGTTCTGTTCCCTACTCTCTCTGTGTCGATTGCTGTTGCAGGGTTTCACTCCAGACCTGTGTGCCAGGCCTGAGCTGAGTCTGAAGGGGACAAGGTGGAGTAGGCGGGAGAGGAAGCTCTCCCACACACTCACCAGGCCTGGGCTAGGACTGGATCTGGAGGTCCCCAGAATGCAGCAGAAATTCTCACTGGGCGCTCAGTGTGGGGTGGGGTGCTACGGAGTGGTGCTGGGGCATTCCAAGGGGGTGGGAGAGGATCTCACCCATGCTGCACCTGGACTGGGACTGTAAGGTCCCACTGGCACAGGGTGGCCAGAAACTCTCCCACACACTCACTGGGCCTGGGCTAGGACTGGATCTAGGGGTCCCCAGAACGCGGCAGAAATTCTCACGTGGCAGGTGGGGTAGGGGGGTGCTGCGGTTGTTGGGGTTGGTCCCAAGTGGTGGAACGGTCTCACCCACGCTGCACCTGGGCTTGGACCGGCAGATCCCTCCAGCACAGGGTAGCTGGAACCTGTATAATATTTTAATATGGATGTATATGATTATATTAAATTATTTTTGCATAGTTCAGGTGTCTTTTTACTTACCTACTTAGCTATCAGCTTCTAGATTTTTCAGTGCTTCACCATATGAGATTGTGCATTTACTTGTGCTGTTTCCTTGTTCATGGATGTTCAGGTGTGTTTCTACCTTATTTTTGTTCTTGCAATTTTAAACAATGCTGTAGCAAACTTATTTGTGTATGTGTAAGTCTTTGCCTACTAGTGCTTTTGTGTTTATTCAGTTAAATTCTTAGATTATGATAGATTCACATGCACTTGTGACAAATAATATTGAGCAATACCATTCTCCTTTCCCCTAGTTTCCTCCAGTAGTAGCATCCTGTGAAAACCCTATGACAATTTCTCACATTTCTGCAATTTTATTTGTATATGTGTGTGCATGTGCCTCTCTGTGGTTTGGTGCGGTTTCATCATCGGGGTCAGTTGTGTTTCATCATGGTTCCATTATCACAGGATCTTTCCGTTGTTCTTTTATAGCCATACTTACCTTCTGTCTCTTACTCTTTGTGATCATGGATCTGTTTTCTATCTTTTTAATTATGTCATTTTAAGAATAGCATATAAATTGAATCATTAAGTATGCTGTTTTATGATTTTTGTCATTGGTTTTTTTCCATTGATCATACTTCCCTTGAGGTTTACTCAGGTTGTTGCCATTATTAAAAGTGTTTCTTTTTATCTGCTGCTGACTTTTCCATGGGATAGACACAATCCTATTTGATCATTAACACCTTGAAAGACATCTGGGTTGTTTTTAGGGTTTAGCTATTGGAAATAATATTGCTGTGAATATTCATATACAAGTTTCTCTCTCTTTCTCTAGAATAAGCACCCAAGATGCCATTGCTAGATTGGATAGTATTTGCAGTTTTTGTTTTTTTTTTTTTTAAAACAACTAGAGATTGAACTCAGGACCTTGCACTGCTAGGCAGGCACCTGTATCACTGAGCTATCTGCCTATCCCTGCGTAGGTTTATAAAAAACTGCCATACTCTTTTCCAGAACATCTGTACCATTTTACATTCCCAGCAGCAATGTGGAGCTGATCCACTTTCTCTGTATTTTTGCCAGCATTTGCTGTTGTCATATCTCACTGGGGTTTTGCTTTGCATTTCCCTGTAATTAGTGCCCTGCTTAGTTAAAAACATGGCCTTAATTCATTAACTTAGAAGGAAACTGTAACGTGAAAACATACCACAGAGGTAGCCAGCGTGCATCATGAAGCCAAAAAGCATTTAGCAGAGTACATTCTGAGTAGCAGTCGGGACTAAGCTGAGAAAATAAAGAGCTGCATGAAAGCAGGCAGTTATTTTGCAGAAATTATAACTGAGCAAGTTAGGAAGTAGTGGAAAGCTTAGGGCAGTGGTAGAGAACCTAGACCATGCATGTCAAAGTGTGCTCGTTATATCATTGAAAGTGTTAAAAAGTTTGCCACTTAGGATGACATGGCTGACGGGTAGGTGTTTGTGCTGGGACAAGCGTATCTTCTGATTCTTTACTTTTAGCTGTCTTAGTTTTGAGTTACAGATTATATAAGATCTCCTCAGATGCATCTCTTACTAAAATGTACATTAAGTGTGTAATCTGTTATCTGACATATAACCGTTTGGTTGCAGAAGAACACAGAACAGGAGGAGACAGCTTTCCTGCGCTGTAAGTCATCATTAGCAGAGAGAGTGGCAAGTTCTGCAGTAGAAAGAGGCTTAGAATGAGGAAGTACTCAGGAAGTCTTCCTTGAGGAGGGAACATTTGAGAAATGTTGAATGATCAGTAGACAGACATGAGCTCAGATCAGACAGGGGTGTAAAGAGGGGACACAGGAAAGGAGTTTGTTACATAGGGAAAATGACTGTTAACCAGCAGGTGGTGAAATGAGCTAATTATACAATAGTGCCCACCTGGGGTTTTTCTGCTATTGGGTTAGTTCTGACCTGTGATCAGTAGTGATGATGTAACCCAAACCTCAGGGACTGGGTTTGTGCTGCTTGCCTGCATTCCATTCCCCTTAGGGGCTGGGTTTCATCTAGAGTTAGCTGGGCTGGGAAATTGAACTTGTGCTTTGGATCAACAAATCTGTCAGAGATTGTTAAATGTATTGTTGTATTTGCTCTTTTAAACATAGAGGCTTTGGTTAATTACAGAGAAGTCTGAACACAGTCCAAGTGCACCCTCTCGCATTTAGGGCAGGTCTTACATCATTTTTACTTAACTGTTGGATTCAGGTAATTTTGGTAGGTGTCGTAGCTTTCAAGAAGCTCTCATATACATGCCATTGTAGATATATAGAGACCCTAGCAGATGAACATCTAATATTTAAGAGTGACATGTGCCTGACAAAGAGCACATTGTGGGGGAGTATTTCGAGGCGCATGGTTCAAGGTTAGTTCACCCAATTACCTACCTACAGGAGCAGCATTTGTGGAAAACATGATCTGTACCAGGTTCTGTGCTAGTGCAGAGAATCCAGGAAAGACAAGAGGTAGAAGCTAGATAGGGGTAGTTGAAGCAGACTGTGAGGTTTAATTTCCTCTTGGGGTGGGCCAGTTCTGATCACTCGGCAGTGGTGACCTAGAGTGCTGGGGTGGATTAGTATGCTATAGCACAGGGGCAGAGTAAAAGCACTAGTACTGTGTATTTGCTGATGCTGTGTTAGAATTGGCTGGTGTAGAGGGAATAATTTGAGTAAAGATTGTGTATAGGAGTGGCACAACTTCTATCGTAGGACAAAGGATGGTTGTCTTGGTTGTATGGATTGTAATGGACCCGTGTTGGGTGGTGGGCCTGGAGTACTGACATAGTTGCTTATTACACACTGTCTTCAGGAGGTCCCTTAAATGTCTTTAAACCTTAGTTTCTTCAAATATAAAATGGAGATAATAACACCTGCCTTATCTATAGCATACTGTTGGTGGGAGGAGCTAGTGAAATAATGAGTCTGAAATAATGGGTATGACTACCCACAGAGTGACAAACAATTTAACATTATTACTACAGATCTGGTGGCAGGTGGAGCAGGAAATCCTTTGTAGTTAGCAAAGTTGAGCCAGATAGTATTGGCTTCAGGGCTTTAGCACTACATCTGTTTAGTTTGCTAGTTGTTGTCATATCCATATCATAACTCCAAGGCTGCTTCTACTTAGGCCACAGAATCTAAGCCTGACCTCGCTCTCTCTCCACTTAATGTCCATCTACCGTGAAATCCTCTTATTTTCTCCAAGGTTCTCATTAACAGTAGTCTGGTTACCTTGTTTGTGTATCTCTCCCTGCTAAAACAGTGCAGATGTGGTAGAGAGCTTTCCTGACTCAGTACCATTTTTCTATCCCTAGGGTCCAGTATAATGCCTGACACAGGGGCAGTACTCTTCACATTGGTTGCATGAGTAAAGAAGTGAAGGGTTTTGAGGCTAAGACCCAATCGGCATAGGCCTAGAAGCCCTAGGAGGATTGCTAAGAATTGAGTGTAGTAGCTGTGACTTCATCTCTCTCTAGACATGTTCCTGAATCTCTCATTTCTTTGGTTATTGATAAATCAATTAAATGCATAGAAATTATAACTTAATTGAAAACTCTGGATCTTAGTTTGTGTTATAATCTCTTATATAGAATAAAGAATAAGAATCAGAATTCCAGTTTGTGTGTGTGTGTGTGTGTGTGTGTGTGTGTGTGTGTGTTGGTAAGTAACGGGCCATGAAATTGCATGCTGTTTCCAATTTGGCAGGCTGGTGGATTCAATCTCTGTAATGTAATCTTGTTCTTTGAACTACATGTGATTTGAATTAGATTTGCAACTTGTGAATTGGAAACAATTAATACCCAGCCCTTCCATACAACAAACTGATTTTTTTTTTTTTATACCAGGAATTGAACTCAGGGCCTCACATTTGTCAGGCAGGCACTGTGCCACTGAGGTATATGCCTGCTCCAAACTGACTTGTTTTTAAATTGGTTTTTCTCCCCCTATTGGCTGGCATCAATTCCCTTTTCAGAGTTTCTCTCTCATATACCATTACAATACTGTGTGTTTGGAAGTTTGATGAATATGGCAGGACTGTGCCTGGCATTTCTCCCTGACTTATGTGAAATGAATGTAAGTGGAGGGGCTTGTGGAGTGGCTCAGGGCAGTTGTGAGGCCCTTGCCTGTAAACCCAGGTGTCTCCTGTGTACCTCCATGCTGAGCCTTAGATTTGGTGATTCCTTGGCTCTCTGGAGGTGGTGGGGTACCCCTGCTTGGGACTCCCTTCACCAGGTGTACTGATAAGTCTCTGCTTCTCTTGCAGGGTAACCTGTCTGTGTGCTCAATTTGAAGCCGTCCTGCAGCATGGCTTGAAGAGGAGCCGAGGATTAGCACTCACAGCAGCAGCGATCAAACAGGCAGCAGGCTTTGCCAGCAAAACTGAGACAGGTACTTTTCTGCATTCTGGGGTCAGAGAAGCAAGCTTAGCTTCTCTCTTGCTCGTTTTGTTTTCTTTTCCTTTTTCTATTTTCTCTCCTTTCCTTTCCTTTCCTTTCCTTTCCTTTCCTTTCCTTCATCCTTTCCTTTTGCAAACCAGTCATTGTGTGGTCTGGGTTGTGTGACTTCAGAAATCCATGCCTTCTTTGTAGGTAAAAAAGTAATCATATCACCTAGCAT
>NW_004524771.1:4191499-4192247 GCF_000260255.1 Octodon degus | reverse complement strand
GTGATAGAGACTGGGTGTGGTGTTGCGCGCCTGTAATCCCAGCACCTAGGGGGCTGTAAACAGGAGAATCACTACGAGTCCAAGCTACAGAGTGAGATCCTGTAGACCCTGTCAAAAAAAAAAAAAAAAAAAAAAAAAAAAAAAAAAAAAAAAAAAAAAAAGTTCCAGTGGGTCCTTTATTTTGCTCCTGTTTGGATGTAAATGGATCCTTAGCACAGGATGGGGGCATGCTCCCAAGAGGACATGAAGCACACATTTCAGAAATCCTAGTTTTCTTTGCTGATCAATATATTTCCCATTTAAACAAATTCATAAAAGTTATAGTACTAATTCATGCTATGAAGTAAATGAATCTAAAAACCACTATTCAACATGTAAGAAGCCAGACATAACAGGATAGCACTGATCCTTTATCCCATTGGCACGGACTTACTAGCTTTCACCATTGACCTTTGGGGCTTCTCAACACAGATCTGTGAAGCGTGCTTGCATGAGATGTTGTCATGGGCTCTAGGCCTCTCGTTGACTCGTGGGAGGCATTGTTATGGGCTCTAGTATTTAGCTGGATTCAAACAGAACATTACCATGGAATCCAGGCCCTCAGCTGGAGTTTTGGGTCTTTAGTGTGTGGACAGATTTCCTACACTTTTTGTATATGATTCTCTGGGTGATTCATTATAAAGTACTTATAAAATATGTGTTCTGTATTGTATTGTTCCTCTTGCAAAACCCTGAACCATGACAAAAG
>NW_004524771.1:4188709-4191399 GCF_000260255.1 Octodon degus | reverse complement strand
GTCCCTTAAATGTCTTTAAACCTTAGTTTCTTCAAATATAAAATGGAGATAATAACACCTGCCTTATCTATAGCATACTGTTGGTGGGAGGAGCTAGTGAAATAATGAGTCTGAAATAATGGGTATGACTACCCACAGAGTGACAAACAATTTAACATTATTACTACAGATCTGGTGGCAGGTGGAGCAGGAAATCCTTTGTAGTTAGCAAAGTTGAGCCAGATAGTATTGGCTTCAGGGCTTTAGCACTACATCTGTTTAGTTTGCTAGTTGTTGTCATATCCATATCATAACTCCAAGGCTGCTTCTACTTAGGCCACAGAATCTAAGCCTGACCTCGCTCTCTCTCCACTTAATGTCCATCTACCGTGAAATCCTCTTATTTTCTCCAAGGTTCTCATTAACAGTAGTCTGGTTACCTTGTTTGTGTATCTCTCCCTGCTAAAACAGTGCAGATGTGGTAGAGAGCTTTCCTGACTCAGTACCATTTTTCTATCCCTAGGGTCCAGTATAATGCCTGACACAGGGGCAGTACTCTTCACATTGGTTGCATGAGTAAAGAAGTGAAGGGTTTTGAGGCTAAGACCCAATCGGCATAGGCCTAGAAGCCCTAGGAGGATTGCTAAGAATTGAGTGTAGTAGCTGTGACTTCATCTCTCTCTAGACATGTTCCTGAATCTCTCATTTCTTTGGTTATTGATAAATCAATTAAATGCATAGAAATTATAACTTAATTGAAAACTCTGGATCTTAGTTTGTGTTATAATCTCTTATATAGAATAAAGAATAAGAATCAGAATTCCAGTTTGTGTGTGTGTGTGTGTGTGTGTGTGTGTGTGTGTGTGTTGGTAAGTAACGGGCCATGAAATTGCATGCTGTTTCCAATTTGGCAGGCTGGTGGATTCAATCTCTGTAATGTAATCTTGTTCTTTGAACTACATGTGATTTGAATTAGATTTGCAACTTGTGAATTGGAAACAATTAATACCCAGCCCTTCCATACAACAAACTGATTTTTTTTTTTTTATACCAGGAATTGAACTCAGGGCCTCACATTTGTCAGGCAGGCACTGTGCCACTGAGGTATATGCCTGCTCCAAACTAACTTGTTTTTAAATTGGTTTTTCTCCCCCTATTGGCTGGCATCAATTCCCTTTTCAGAGTTTCTCTCTCATATACCATTACAATACTGTGTGTTTGGAAGTTTGATGAATATGGCAGGACTGTGCCTGGCATTTCTCCCTGACTTATGTGAAATGAATGTAAGTGGAGGGGCTTGTGGAGTGGCTCAGGGCAGTTGTGAGGCCCTTGCCTGTAAACCCAGGTGTCTCCTGTGTACCTCCATGCTGAGCCTTAGATTTGGTGATTCCTTGGCTCTCTGGAGGTGGTGGGGTACCCCTGCTTGGGACTCCCTTCACCAGGTGTACTGATAAGTCTCTGCTTCTCTTGCAGGGTAACCTGTCTGTGTGCTCAATTTGAAGCCGTCCTGCAGCATGGCTTGAAGAGGAGCCGAGGATTAGCACTCACAGCAGCAGCGATCAAACAGGCAGCAGGCTTTGCCAGCAAAACTGAGACAGGTACTTTTCTGCATTCTGGGGTCAGAGAAGCAAGCTTAGCTTCTCTCTTGCTCGTTTTGTTTTCTTTTCCTTTTTCTATTTTCTCTCCTTTCCTTTCCTTTCCTTTCCTTTCCTTTCCTTTCCTTCATCCTTTCCTTTTGCAAACCAGTCATTGTGTGGTCTGGGTTGTGTGACTTCAGAAATCCATGCCTTCTTTGTAGGTAAAAAAGTAATCATATCACCTAGCATTTTAATTTTTAATTTTATTAATTTATTTTGGCTGGCTCAGCCCGCCCTGGGGGTGGGGTGGGCCTGGCGTGTGGTGATGGGAATTGAACTGCAGTCCCCTGCGCCTGCCTAAGCTTGCCTAAGCAGGTGCTTTAGACTGTTAAGCTATCTCTCTGGCCCTGACATTTTAATTTAAGTAAAGTTATTCTTTGTGCTGATTTCTCAGAGCCACAGGTCACCCACTGCTCAGGGTTTGGCAGCTTGCAGCCAACATGCTTATTTCACCAAAGTGTCATGGAAATTTTCAGGAAAAAATGGGAATTACATGATGTTTTATGATTAAATGACTTCAACAGTAACAGATATCCCACAGGACTGTGAGCTTTGAGTTTTGCTGTTATTTTAATGTTGTACAAACATCCCTGAATGATAGGGATAATGCTGCTAATAATAACTACCTATGGTTGGTGCCTGTTGCAAACCTGGCCATTAATAGTCTTTGATTTAAGTTTACTTCTTCAGTTCTCAGGTCAACCTCTGGAGTAGTAAGGACCTTTGCTATCTCTGTAGCATGGATGGAGAAACTGTTATCAGTGATTTGCTCTGGATCTGAACCTGAGAGTGAATCATGTCATACAAAAAGGCCCTGTGGTCTCCTCCCACATTTCAAAGGGCAGGTTTTTTTCCTTATCATGCTGTGGCTGCTGCTCTGAATTCTTGAGTCTTTTTTTTGTCCTTGTGTTGCTGTTTGTTACTGCTGCAGAAACTGTTACCTTTTGCTAGTTCTTTCACAGCAAAAAGTCAGAGCTGGTGTGTTGGGTGGAGATGTCTGTGGAAATCCTAACTTAATTTTAGCTGTCTTCTCCCTTGGTTGCTGTATTTCCTTTCTCTTCACTCAGCCATTCA
>NW_004524771.1:4166355-4175624 GCF_000260255.1 Octodon degus | reverse complement strand
TATATAGATATATATTCTGTAAGTTCTATTAAGTGGCTCCTATTTAAACCACAGTCTCTTTAGATCAAAGGGCATGTTTAACTCAGTGAAGAAATCTAATAGGAATTGAGCTGGACTGGTGTTCCCTCATTTATGTTTCTATCAGAATAGCTTCTCCCAAGTCTTTCTAGAAGGGTGCCTATATGATAGGGGGAAAAGAACCATAGGTGGTTTCAGGTTTATATCATCATTAGAACCTCTAATTGTAGAACAAAAGTCAGCCAACTTCCTCCCTTCCTAAAGGGATCAGATAGTACATATTTTAAACTTTGTAGACTATGTGATATCCATCATAACTACTCAGCTGTATCCTTGTAGCAGAAAGGCAGCCCCAGATGGTACATGAACAAATGGGTATGACTGTGTTTCAATAAAACTTTACTACCAAAACATGTGCTGTTAGCCAGGCATGCTGGCACACACTTGTAATCCCAGCACTCAGGAGGTTGAAGCAGGAGAATTGATGTGAGGCTTGCCTAAACTATACAGCAAAACCTTGCCCTCCACCCTCCCTCAAAAAAAAAAAAAAAAAAGCTCTGGAATAAATCTAGGGCATCATTTTCTAATAGTTTCAGAAAGACAGCCAGGGCTCATCTTCTAAGTGGTCTAGGTAGAAGTCGTGTGGAGGAGACTGTGGTTTAAGACTAGGACTAGTGTGAGGTCAATTAGACTTTATGGATCTTTAAATTTAAGGGGTAACAAAACCTCAGCAATCAAGATACATGACATTTTCACATAGTATTAAAAAAATCAAAATTAGTTCAAAAAATCCATAATGAACAAAATATAAATAGGGTTAGATTGAGGATGAGAGTTGGAAGTCTGCTCCCTGCTGTAGCCTGGTATTATCAGGGGAGGAGGATGAGAGTGATGTAGTGCTGGAGGCCACTTCCCAAGGAACTGAGTACAATGCTTCTGATAGGAAAAGGGGTGCTGTTGCCAGAAGAAGGAAAGGGATGCTGCTTGCTCGTCTTGTGCCTGGGCTTTTACTTCATGTTTTACCTCATGTACAAAATCACTTTGTTCCCACTCTCTACTTCTCTCAAACTAGCACAGGAGAATTTGGGGTTTGCTTCATGCCTGAGCCAGCAGCAACAATGTGTTTTGAAATACTCATGCATTAATGATATTAAAAACTATTTCCCATTAAATGCTAATTATATGACACACAAGTTAATTACAGCTAATCTGCAGCAATTTTTGGATATACACTGTATGTATTCTTATTTTCTCATTTTTTCTGTGATAACATCCCTTAGAGGTATTATATTATATCCGTGTTATTTTTTTTAAATTTTTTTATTTTTAGGGAAAGGTGTTCAGGGTCTCACTACTAAATAGGACTTGTAGTGATCCACCTGTTTACAGCCTCCCAAGAGCTAGGATTACAGGTGTGCGCCACCATGCCCAGTCTCAATTGCCATCTCAGGGCACTCCGGGGGCAGGGCCTCCATGGCAGGCCCAGGAATCAAACCCCCAACCCCTGCGCCTGCTTGCAGGCGCTTTAATCCACTGAACTATTTGGCTGGCCCTATATTCCTGTTCTATCGATGAAAAAAATGAATGACAAGGTAAGTCATTCAGGGTCACACAATGCCTCAACTACTATTTGAGCCAAAGTATTTGTCTTTCTTTTTTTTTCTCTTAACTTTATTTATTTTTTAAATTTTATTTATTTGTGTGTGTGTGTGTGTGTATGTGTGTGTGGCCAGCTCAGCCCACAAGGGGGTGGGGTTGGCTGGCATGTGGTGCTGGGGGATTGAACCACGGTCCCTGTGCTTTGCTAAGCTTGTTCTAAGTAGGTGCTTTAGACTACTGAGCCATCTCAGCAGCCCCTCTCTTAACTTTATTGAAAATCAATAAAAAATTTATTTACAAGCTTAATATAACAAATAAAAATGAAGAATTTACAGATCAGTCATATAATAGTTTACTCTGTGCTAAAATCAAGAAACTTATATTCATATAATTAGAATTCTCAAATTAGAAAGGAGCAGGCAATATTTAAAGATTTAAAATTTCTGAATTTAGTTCAAATTATACCACCACATTTCCAAGAAAAATGAACCTTTTTCACAAAAAGTATGAATAAAATCATACCAAGACACATAAAAATGAAATTGTCCAAAATGAGTTTTAAGGAAAAAAAATCATTAAAGCATATACATAGGGGCCGGGGAGATGGCTCAGTAGAATAAGCGCTTCCCTGGAAAGCGTAAGGGTCTGAGTTCAATCCCTGGTTCCGAAAAAAAAAAAAAGCATATACATAAAAAAAAATTAGCTGTGGAAGAACAAAATTAAATAGCATCTTATTCCACATTAGAAAAAAAAAAAGAGCAAGTGGGCAAGAAACTAGACTAATTAATTAAAAGAACTGAAAGAAAAAGATTTGTCCTCATTGAATTTTATACTTAGCAAACGTATCTTTGAAAACTAAAAGTAAAATATTTTCCATTTATACAAACTCAAACTGCCATATAGAAAATGACAAAGAGCATAATCCAGAAGGCAAGATAAGTTGTTGTATAGTCCTGGATAACGAATAAAGAGTTCTCCAAATGGTAGTTATGCAGAACTATGTAAAACATAATTATATTAGATGAACCCATTTAAAAGGTCATTGACAATTTCCACAAAACAGTATCAATTTATGTCAGGTTATATGCATATTTTTTCATATATGTGTACTTGTGTGTGTGTGTGTCTGTGTGTGTGTATGTGTGTGTGTAAAAGACAAGGAAGAGCTAATATAAAGGCAATGGAAAATAGAAATATACTTTTTAAAGTTTCTAATGCTAGGAGAAAATATCATACCATGTCTTTGAAGTAGATTGTAAGTCAAAGAACAATATAAATCTTAAAACAGAAATTAAAAATTAAACAATATTCAGAAAATAATTAAATATTAATTCACAATTAAATTAAATATTTCAAAACAATTTTCTAAAATTAAAATTAAATTGTGAGTCCAACTAAGAGGCCAGAATGTTGTGTATCATACGTACAAATCTGTGATCAATTCAGAGTGTTCACATAGTATTTGAATAGGTTAATATATGCAAAAATATCAAATAAGAAAAAGTTTTCATGATAGTAAGGAATTACTAAGAATAAATCATAACAAAAATACTGGAACGGCAAATATATGACTAGCACTTCTAATAGTTGGGGGATAGGATACTGCACAAAGTTCTAGTATGTGGTAGATGTGGACAGTGTCCATGACGATTACTGGTGGCCAGGTGTCACTTGTGGGACTGAGCTACTGCTATTTCCTTGATATCCACCCTGTAGAACTGGACAGAATCATGACCCATAGATGCAGGAGAAGTCCATTTGTAGAGTGTGCTGATGGAAATATTTTGCTGCTGTATACAAAAGAATAATTGAAAGAGTGCTGCTCTATACCTCTTTTTCTCCTGTGTTTAATTGTTTGCCCTACTTGTTGGGTTCTTTCTGTTCTCACTCATGGAGTTGTGGTCATTTTAGTTCCTCTCTAGAATATCTTTTAGTTGTCTGTGTACGTTTTGCTTTGTCGTCATGAAATTCTTTAGTTGTTCGTTGTCATGGAAGTATTTCACTTCTCCAATATACTTGAAAGTTTTGAGGTTATAACAGTCCGGGTTAGAATTTGTTTTCTTGCAAGATTTTTTTTTTTTTTTGTTTCTGAAGTGACTTCCATTTATTTTGATACATCTTTTCCCCATGATGATTTACAGGATCTTCAAGCCAATATAAATACTTTATAAATATTTGAATTTTTGGGTATACACCTGCGCAATACCTCAGCAGTATCTTTCAGCAAGAAAATATTGAAGAGTAAATAAAGGCTAGACACAATTACTGGGTACAGTGAAAATCTGCTGCAAATATTTCTGAGGTAAGAAGGCACCACATACCTGTTCAACTAAGAAAACCACCCTTACAACACAGGATGATTTTATTTTTACATAGGACCTAGAACACTTAAGCTGCCAATTAGGTACTGAATGGCAGAGCAACATCCCCAGTTTATGCCATGAATTCATAGGGAATGGGTTCCAACAACTCGGGTTCCTTTCCATTGGTCCTCACAAAGTGTGCTTCTCTGGGAGAGGCAGGCTGGCGTTTCAGCTGAACCCAGGTACCTTTCTCCTTGGCTTCCTTCTTTTTCTGATCATTTTCCTTGACACGTTTCAGGAAGCTATCACGACTTTTTGAGTGTTTAATATGCTCGATACGCACATTAATCCTCTTGGCAAGTATCTTGCCCTTAACTTGCTTGTTTACAACAATGCCAGCAGCATGCTGGGTAACGTTGTAGACTCTTCCCGTTTTGCCATGGTAACATTTGTGAGGCATTCCTTTTTGCACAGTACCCATTCCCTTGATGTCTACAATATCACCCTTTTTGTAGATTCGCATGTATGTAGCCAAAGGAACAACCCCATGTTTTCTAAAAGGCCTGGAAAACATATACTGGGTTCCCCTCCTCTTGCCCTTTGTGTTAAGTCATTTTGGCAAATTACTGGAAGATGGCGGTTCCGGCCGAAAGGTTTCTTGCAAGACTTGAAGTATTTTGCTCCATGCTCTTCTTGACTTGATTGGTTTGTGAAGAGAAATCTGCCGTTATTCTGATGGGTTTTCCTTTAAATGTGACATTTCTTTTCTCTAGTGGTTTTTAGTATACTGTTCTGTGCTGAATTTCTGGGATCTTGATTATTATGTCGGGGTGTGGTTTTCATTGGGTTGATGTTATTGGGAGTTCTGTATGCTTCGGTTACTGAATGTCAGATTGTTGCCCCATATTTGGGAAGTTATCTGCTATTACTTCTGCCCATATTCTTTTTATATCATTTGTATTGACTCCTTCTTTCTCATTGATGCCTATTAGTCTCACATTGTTCATCTTTGCATTGTCTTGCAGATGTTGAATTATTTTTTCCTGCATCCTAGTTGTTTTTAAGAGATCTTTTCTTACCTTTTCACTAGCTGCAACAGGTCTTCAAGGTCTGAAAGTCTATTTTCACTTTCATTCAAATGGTTTTGTCAGCTTGTGTTTGAGGTTTTCATTTTCTTTATATCACTTTGAATCTGCCTCATGCATTCTATTTCTTTCCTATATTGCTCATTCAAGGATTCCATCATTTTTATATTCTGCTCTTTTTTTGTTAGTGTCTTCTTTAGAAGCACTTAGTATTTCTTTCATTATAGTTATTTCTTTTTTTACTTCAGAAATTATTTCTGATCTGATTTCCTCTATACCTTTCTGCAATTGTTTCTTTACTTCAGATGCTATTATTTCAGAGATTTCAGGTGTGAGATTTCCGATTTCTTCTATGTTATTGTTTCCTGCATTTGTTCTGGGTGGGTTTGGGGCCTGAGAATGCATTTTGCTCCTTCTCTTTGTCATTTTGTATAGAGCCTTGGTAGAGTTATTACCTCAGCACCAGGTCTGGATCTACCAATTCGTCCAGGTGGGTGTGGCTTGGGTCTGGCAGCTGTGCTCCACTTTTTCCTACTGTAGCCCTTGGAAGTGAACCTGCTGTGTCACTCTGGCAAGATGTTGTGCTCTTGGATCAGCTGGGTGGTTCTTATTTTTTTGGCTGGCTCAGTCTGCCTTAAGTGTGGGTGTGGTGTTGCATATGGAGCTGGGGATTGAACTATGGTCCTGCAAGCCTGACTGGGTTTGCATAGGTAGGCGCTTAGACAACTTAGCTAACCTGCAAGCCCTGAGCTGGGTGGGTCTTGTCTAGCCTCTAGAAGCTGCAGGCTTCTACAAGGGCCTGTCTGATGGAGGAAGTTCCACACACAGGCCTGGCCTGGGCGCTGGCTAGAGTGAGGGTCCAGTGGGTTCCGGGTGGTCCCACTCACACTGGGCCTGAGCACTGGCTGGAGTGAGGATTAAGCCGGCCCCAGTCGGCCCCACACACATACTGGGCTTGGGTGGTGGCTCGAATGAGGATCCAGTGGGCCTGGGCTGCCCCACTCACACTTGGCCTGGGTGCTGGCTCCGATCCTAACACTTATGTGATTGACTATGTGAATGACATGTTTTGCTGTGATAAGAACATGGAGCATGATCTATGTTCCATAACACATTTTCAGCCCAGAAATGGAAATTATTGGCCTGAACTGCTGGGTTCCAAGCCACATAAAAACCCGGAGTTTTGACACAGTTTGAAAGAGTAGGCAGCTAGCTGTAGTAACTTGTCTTTCTTACAATCTCCAAAGTGTATTCTTGGCATTGTCATTGGAAGCTGAGGCCTCCTGAATAAGCCCCTTGGTCATTCTCTGGTAACAAGTATCCTGTGGCACTGTAGTCCTGGCACGTGCTCTTTTGGGCAGTTGCTTTAGGTGGTTTGAGAATCAAAGGCCCTTGCATGCTTTTTGGAAATTACCCCATGTTCCAAAGCAGATCAATATATATTTCAAAATTAAATTATGGACACTGCCTGCTTTAGATGGCAGGTAATCTGCACTTTAAATAGACCACATTAATTCTGGCAATGCGAGCAGAGCCCTGCTAGGATAATTCTTATCAATGTCAGCATCACTCCAACAAGCTTTAAAAGGATTTTGCAGTGGTAAGCAATTTGCAAATTTGAAAGGTGAAAACACTGTAAAGTGTTCATGTGCACTCAAGGTCAGAGGGAGGTGACTGCATTTTCCAAGAAAGGCAGATGCGGGTGAGAGTCACTTGATCTGAAATGTGATGGAAAAGCAGGTGGTTGTCTGAGTGTTCAAAACACATTATTGGCTCCTGGCTCAGGGCATGAAGCTCTCCTCCAATTCCCTTCCCAGTTTGAGAGAGGGAACAAAGCTGTTTCACATTGTTTTGTGCCTTGGACTGATCCGACAAATTTTGGAAGGGGATTAATTTCACGTGTAAAGGTTGAGACAGGAGACAGTTCTGAGAGAACTGCCCCATTGCTGGTTTTGTCAGTTATTCTGAGAAGTTTATTGTAAAGAATCCCTAAGGGTGGCTGGATCCACAAATACATAGGTGCACTTATACTTATGTATACATTGAGATGCTGTTAAGAGTAAAAGAGGAGGGGCTGGTGAGATGGCTCAGTGGTCTAAAGCACCTACTTAAAACAAACTTAGCAAAGCCCAGGGACCGCGGTTCAATCCCCCAGCACCACATGCCAGCCAGCCCGCCCCCTGGTGGGCTGAGCTGGCCACACACACACACACAAATAAATAAATAAATAAAAGAGTAAAAGAGGAATGTACAGATATGTCCTCTTCCAGGGAGGTAATTATTAAGCACAGTGGTTGGTCATCATAAGCTGGGCATTATGCTCAGCATTGGATCTCCCCGTTCTCCAGTTTCCCCAGTAACTCTGGATGTGTCTACACTTTTGTATTTATGGGAGAGGCATCCAGAGGCTTAGCATAGCTGAGTGAGTTGCCCAGAGTCATTCAGTTGAATGATCTCTTCACTTGTTTTTCTGTTTACTAGACTGGAAGTGCTCTTAGGGATGAGACCTTATTGATACCTGATACCCAGGGCCAGCCCAGTTCCATGGCTCACAGGAAGAATGCATTCAATTCTTGTTTAGTTGAGTCAGTGCCCAGTAAGCCTGTGTCTTAGTTACTTTTTACTTGTTGCTGGGACAAATACCCGACACTCAAAATGAAGGAAGGAAAGGTTTACTTAGCTCACAGTTACTGGAGGGTTCAGTCCATATTCCGCTGGCTCCAAGGCAAATGACAGCAGTTCATGCAGCAGAAAACAATGAAGAGCTGAGGAGAAGCAGCAGCTGCGGTATCCATCAAGCCTCTCTCTTCCTTCTACGCTCACTGCGAAGACCAGCGCTCCACAGTGAAGATCAGAGCTCCTCCAAAGTGACGCGGCTGCCAAGATCAAGCTCCTCCAAAGACAGACTTCTCCAAGGAAGCGGGGCTGGCGGGCAGCAGGAAACCAGGCAGGACAGCTTCCTGCCTTTCTCAATTCCTGGGCCCTGGCGCGCTGTGGGGCTAGGCCCCCATGCTGAGAGCTGCTGGAGCTAATTCAGCCAAGTTGACACAATGTATCAACTAATACAGCCTGTTAGCTCATGGACATGAATCTGGATCTTGCACTGGAGCCCACACTATTAAGCAGTTATGAACATGCTCCTTATTAAAATTTTTAAATTAAATATTTGCAATACATGATAGTGATGCTTATTTGAGGGAATTGGTGCATGCATATAACAGGTCTGTTTATTTTTTATCCCATACCCCCAAATTCTGCCACTTTTGAATATGCTCATTTTGAGGAAGATCAAGTTTCCTTAGTACATAAGGGAAAATGTATTTGGTGGTTTGAAGTTAACTCTTCAGTTGTCTTCAGTTGTACTATCTGCTAGCCATGTACAGTATTGTTGTATGGGTTCTTCATCAGTCCAGGCCTCATCTTTGATGTGGGAATGGCCTTGGTCAGATGTACAGTGTTGGGTGCAATGGCTGGTATATACCTGTGGCTAACACTCAATGAAATGTAGCTACTGCAAGTGCCCTTACTATTGGCAGCATGAAAATTGATGAGCCAATGTTAAGAGAAGAAAATAGATCACAAAATTAGGTATACAGTAGAGTTACTGTGGAAAAAACTGTGTATGTGGATAAGAAAAGTGGATTTGAGGAGGTTATAAGTAGTTTTTTTTTTTTTTTTTTTTCTTTAGCTAAAGAGAATATAAAATAGTTAAAAAAAGCAACCCCCCACAAAATAATCCCCCTAAAATATTAGGAATGATACAGGGGCTGGGAAGATAGCTCAGTGGCATAAGTGCCTGCCTAGCAAATGCAAAGTCCTCAGTTTGATCCCCAGTACCAAAAACAACAACGACAACAACAACAACACAAACTTTATATCTAGAAACAATACAGAGGAGTGAGTTGACCCGGGGTCCTCTAGATCCTGAACAGACGTAGAGCGCAGGCCCGGCGAGTGAGTGAGACGACCCAGGCCGCGGGATCCTGAACAGACCCAGAGCGCAGGCCCCGCGAGTGAGTGAGACGACCCGAGGCCCGGGGAACCTCATTTGACCGAGGCTGCATGCAGGCCCAGCACGGAACCCTTCAGCAGAACTCCCTGCAAAGAGGCTAGAGGCAAGACCCACCCAGCTGATTCAGGAGCAGAACACCTTGTCAAAGGGTTCAACTCTAACACCTGCAGCAGAAAGAAGTGGAGCACAGCAGCCAGATCCAAACAACACCCACCTGGAGGAGTCCGAACTTCATAGATCCGGACCTGGTGC
>NW_004524771.1:4108561-4164700 GCF_000260255.1 Octodon degus | reverse complement strand
GTTACTCTCCTAAAATCTTGTTTTGAGATTTTGTACCACTGCTTTTTATTTTTTTCTTTCTTTAAAATAAAAATAACTGATGTCAAAAAAAATAAAGATAAAAAATAGAAACAATACAGAACTTCACCAAACAAAGCAATAGGAATTTGACAGTGATTGCTATATTGCATAATGTTGACTTCAAATTAATTGTTCATATTACCAGATGTACACATGCAAAATTGGTTAAAAGAGTTATAAGAAATTAAAAAGGACAAGGAAAAAAAATTAAACATCAGCGTCTTCCCTCTGTAGACCAGCAGAAATCAATAGTAGAATTATCCAAGCCATCCTCCATACATACATAAATATATCTATCCCCCCAATCTTTGTTTCCTCATCCTAAGTTTTCTTTTCCTTTGAACAGATTCTTTCCCTTTCACAGTATCTATTGTACTTTTCAGATTTTATTTACTATTTCAGGTTCCTGTATCAGCAACATAATACGATGTTTGCACATGTGGGTCTAATTTATTTCATTTACAGAGATGGATTATTATTATTATTATTATTATTATTATTATTATTTTGGTGGAACCAGGGATTGAATTCAGGCCCTTGCACTTGCCAGGGAAGCGCTTATTCCACTGAGCCCTCTCCCTGGCCCCAATTTTTGAGACAGGGTCTCCCCATGCAACTCAGGCTGGCCTTGTGCTCACTTTGTAGTCCAGGCTGGTTTCAAACTCTCAATGATCTTCCTGCCTCAGGCTCCCAAGTGCTGGGATATAGCCATGCACCACCATGCCCTGATTTATTTCACTTATGAATGTGGTCCCTAGTTGCATCCATTTACCTTTAAAAAAACCCCATTTTTATAGCTGAATAATACTCTATTTTGTAAAAATACCACATCTTTTTTTATCTACTCCTCATTCATGAGCATTTGGGCTGTTTTCAAGATTTAGCTATCACAAATTGCGCTGCTTTAAACATGTGTGCACATATATCGCCGTGGTATGATATTGGTTAATTTCTTTTCTTTTCTTTTCTTTTTTTTTTTTTTGCAGAACCGGGGATTGAACTCAGACCCTTGCACTTGCTAGGGAAGTGCTTATTCCACTGAGCCATTTCCCTGGCCCAGGTTGATTTCTTTTTTTTTTTTTGTTTTTAGCTGCTTTTTCTGAAAATGTTTATTAAAATATATAGGAAAGGTCTTTAGTGTAAGTAAAAGTGCCCCAATATAATACGTATCATGCTATAATCACCATTATTTACAATATTATTTTCAGAGAAAAATGACAATATTTGAATAAAATGCAAGAAAGAAAACATCACATTTTAAACCCTTGATATTTCTATTGATTCTTCACATTCTGCGATTGAAAGATAGTTCCCCAGGTTTAGTTTTCCTCTATCTATTCCAGGAGATTTGCTTTGAAATTTTTTTTTCGCCATTAAAAACTGTGATTCTCTGTGGGACCTTTTCAGCTTTGCCCGCCGGTTTTGGAACCTAATCTGGATTCTGTCTTCCTCTAGATTTAGTTTTTGAGCTAAGTCTTCTCGGATATCAATGCCAGGATAGCAGTTTACTCTAAAGACATTTTCCAATACTTCAATCTGGTTTTGAGTAAACGCAGTTCTTGGTCTTCGTCCTGTGCACCAACTCATCTCTCTTTTCAAGGCCAGTCTTTCCGAGGTTGAGAGGTAATGTTCACGGTTTAAAACTCTTTCTTCTGTCCCTGGGTGATCCACTGTGCTAGGCAGACTCGGGGCGGGTAGACACAGGTTACCATCTTTCCCTGAGGAGCTGCAGGCATCTGCCCAGGGCCTGTGAGGCTTCAGCGGCGGCACCCCGTCCTTCTTCTGGTCCAGTCCTAAGATGCGCTCAATGGAAAAGGAGCAGGGTGCGGGTTTGCCTTCCCTCAGCTCCCCAGGTTGATTTCTTAATGATAACCATTCTTTCTGGGGTGAGATGGAATCTCAATGTTGTTTTAATGTGCATTTCTCGAATGATCAATGATATTGAACATTTTTTCATATATTTATTTGCCATTTATATTTTTTCATCTGAGAAGTGTATATTCATTTCAGATGCCCATTTAGGGATTGGGTCTTTGAATTTTGGAGGCTTGATTTTTTTTTTTTTTAACATGTTCTAGACAGAAGTCCTTTGTTGGAGGAACAGTTGGCTATAATTTTTTCCCAAATCTTGAGGTTTTCTTTTTACTCTGTTGGTGATTTCTTTTGATGTGCAGGAACTTTTCAAAAAGATGAGTTTCCAGTTGTTGATTCTTTGAAGTATTTCTCATGCAGTTTTGTTTTTGTTCATGAACTCTTTACCTACCCCTATGTCTTTAAGATTTCTACCTACCTTTTCTTCCAGAAGATTTAGTGTTACTGTTTTAATATTTAAATCTCTGATATAGTTTGACTATACTTTTGTGCATATATAAGTAGTTATAAGAATATCTTATAAGGACTTTTAAGATAAATCTGATGCTGGCAAAATAATTTAATAAGACTATTTATGGTACGTATTAACAAACTCTTAAGGTTTTTCTTAAAGCCTTAAATCTGTTCCTATTCCCAGACCTAGAAATTCAGCCTGTGAAAATCTCTTCTAAGAAACTAGAAATGAGAACAATTATTTATGTGTAAGAACGTTATTTGCTATGTAGAGGAAATATTGGCAGTGTATCATATTCTTTATAACAGAAATAGCTAGATTAAGCTTCACTGGGAAGGCATAAAAATCATATTTGAAGACTGTTTTGGTTTTTTTTTTTTTCAAAATTTTATTGATAAACAGCAATGAGACAGTTTCAAATCAAATCGGAAGTGTTTTGGTTTTGTGTTGTGTTTGTTTGTGGCAGGTTGTGCTTTTTAGTCCAGGCTGGCCATGAGTTCACTATGTAGCCTAGGATGGCCTTGAATTCATGATCTTTCCACCTCAGGCTCCCAAGTACTAGGATTACATACATATGCCTGAAGATTTAATTGTAGAAGGAAAAAATTTATGATCTAGTCCAAAAGTGAGCCAGGATACAAAATTTTAGTACGATACACTCTTTTTTTTTATGGCAGATACAACAATTACTACAAAGTTGATGGCTATTTATTTATTCTGGAGATAGGGTCTTGCTTTTTGTCCAGGCTGCTCTTAAACTTGGGTTTAAGTTATGTTCCTGCTTTAGTTTTTTGAGCAGCTGGAGCAATAATATGCCTCACATAATGTGGTTTTCAAACAACACAGATTTATTCTCTCTCAGCTCTGGAGACCAGAATTTCAAGATCAGTTTTTGGGACAGGCTAGTTCCTAACCCTATGGAGAATGGAGGCTGCAGAGCAGAACACATTCTTGCCTTATCCAGCTTTGATTGTCTGGCACCATTCTTTGGCTGTGGCCACATCATTCTGATTTCTGCTTCTCTGGTCATACCACCTTCTCCTTTTCTGAGTCAAACCACTTTCTGGCTCCGTAAGATACTTATCACAGCATGGACCCATAGAGATTAGGTAAAATAACCGTTCCATTTCCAGATTCCTAATTTATTCGCAATTACAAAGGCTTCTTCCCTGTGTTTAGTACCATTCATAGCTTCCAGAGATAAGGTATGATTTTTTTCTGAAATCATAATTCAGCCTGTCACAAATACTGATTTTTGTATAAAAAGATAGGTGCAAGTAAACAGATTGCAAGGACATTCTGAAAGATGTTAGCTAGCAGTGATGCTATCTGTATGGTATGTTTTATAGTTTTTTTCTTTTCTTTTTTTTGAGATAGGTTCTTACTATGCAGTTCAGGCTGGCCTTGAGCTCACTGTAGCCCTGACTGGCCTTGAAATCGAAGTGGTCCTCTTGTCTCAGCCTCCTGAGTACTGGGATTATAGGCATATGCCACCACACCCAGCTTGTAGTCATATTAATTTTTGAATATTTCTCAGTATCTCTCACCTTCTCTATGCTAAAGAAGTAGCTCTTTTCCAATCCAAGAAGTTGCCTGGGAACAATTGCTGTAAAAAGAATGAGTGTTACAGGCCAAGTGACACAGCCCACCACCCTCTCTCCCCAGAGCCTGTGTTCTGGTACTATGTGAAGGAGGTCCTCAACAAGCACGAGCTGCAGCGCTTCTACTCCCTGCGCCACATCGCCTCGGACGTGGGCCGGGGCCGGGCCTGGCTGCGCTGCGCCCTCAACGAGCACTCTTTGGAGCGCTACCTGCACATGCTTCTGGCCGACCGAGGCAGGCTCAGGTACCCAGTGGGATAGATTCTTGGGAGGGATGTGGTGAAGTCCAGGGATGAAGATGACAGAGTCCAGGCAGAGTCACTTCTCCTGTATTTTCAGCCCAGTCCTGACCCCGGCGTAAATGGGTCCCATCCTGCAGCTTTAGTCTACTCAGCTGTGCTATGGGGACACTTGACAGGACAAGCCGTGTGAATGCCTGTTGAAGGGGTCTGCATGGTATCTGCCTATAGCAGCACTCATCAGTGCTTATTATTGTCAAGGCTTTGGGTACAGAGAGAGCATTTTTCTTACCTTGGTCTTCTTCATTTAGTAGAATTTTAATTTGGGATTGTTTTATGTACTCAATCCCAAGCTGACTGAAGGAAGAAAATAGGAAGTTTTAAGTTAAGGAAGAAAGTATTTTGTTTTTTAAAATTCTTTGTTTTTTCCCTTGGTAATAAACATAAAATTCATTCTCTCTACAGATCAGTGACAGACAGCTCAAAAATTTCAATGAGTGCAAACTCGATCACTAGCTCTGCATGATATGGCAGGAGCTAAGGGAACCAGGTTTGCTAAAGTAATAGTGGTGATAGAATGTACTAGCCTCAGAAGCTCCTGAGGTGCCCTTTCTATCCTCACATGGTGTAAAAAAAAAAAAAAAAAAAATTAAATGACATGAAACAAGCAAGTTATTTATTTCTTGTACTGCACATCTGTGATAGCAGGGTATTTGCATCTCAGGGATTCAGGATGAACCTAGGCTCTTTACAGACATTTCATTTATGAGGCATGTATAGAGTCAGGTTATGAATAGGAGTTTTTGGTTGAACTAAGCACTGACTGGTAAAGCTTCTCCCCATAGGCATATTTCCATTTTTGTCTCATTGACTAGGGCAAGGCACATTGCCAGGCTTGGCAGGATGGGAGGCATAGTTAACCCATAGCTGTGGGGGGTAGGACCCAGTGATGGTATGGTCAGCCACATTTCCTTAAGAGCAGTTGAAAATGTTGCAGAACCCACTAATCATTTATAATTTATACATGACTAGCTCTAATATGGCATTTTTTTCTTGTCTTTTTTTTTTTTAACTTATCATATTTAGATCTCTCTACTTTGACTCTGGCTATTTCCTTCTGAGAATGGGAGACTAGGCATGTTTTATGTCACATGATGGTACAAAATGGACTGCCTTATTTCCTTGAATAACTTTTTCTTTTGGTGGAACTGGGGATTGAACTCAGGCCCTTGTGCTTGCCAGGCAAGCACATATTCTACTGAGCCATCTCCCTGGCCCCTTGAATAACTTTCATATCATCAGTGCTCTGGTCCTTAGTATTGAGATTTCATTTAATTCTACAAGCTGGCACTTATCAGCACCATGGTGCAGTCACTTGATTTTGTGCCCTGCCAAGTGTTTCCGGTCCAGGTCTCCCATTTTGCTTGTGTTGCTGTGGTTACTGCTGTACCAGTAATTCCTTTGTGGTTCTGGGGTCAGGTATTAGGGCTCTTAAAAAAACCCATGAGGAGGAAGAAAAGAAAACCACTTGATTTGATTTTCCTATTGATATTGCCTGTGGCACTTCATCCAAATGTGTGCTCCAACCCTGTGGTTGTGAAATGGGAGCGTTTGAAAGCCAGTTGGGCTCCTGTGTGCTGCTCAGGACCAGTTAGGAGGCTGAGGAAAGTCTATACTTCTGAACACTAATGCACTTTAATTAAGGAGAGCATATACAGGTTTCTTAAAATGAATTTTTGTAAAGTACTTTCCAACAGGTTATTTGTAAATAATTCACCATTGTATCCTCAGAATAAAGTTGAACTTAACAGTGGGAAGTTGAAGTGAATTTCAATTAAGAAATACGGTGGACCTGAATCACTAGCCACTTACTAGCTCAGTGTAGGTAAACCAAATTCAGCCTGCTTGAAAATGGGTGCATATTTTCAAAGGGTCACAATTGTGAGAGTCAGGTACATTTGAAAATACTAGCTTGGCCACAATTGTGGTTTTTGCTTCTACTAACATTTTGCTGGGTAAGTATATTGGAAATGATGTGTCTCTTCTCTTTTTCTGTTTGTTCGTTGCATTCAGTCACATCAGCAGATAATTTTTTCCAGTCTCTCACTGAAATACAGGCCACTCAACACTCATTTGGCTGTAGTAATTCAATGACTTGGTGGGGGAGTCATGGCATTAAGGATATTTGGTTGTTATTGCATTATAGGGAGTCATATAATGAGCATGGAAACTGGACTTGGGAAATAAGATGTGAAGCCCTGATTGTAGTTTTTATTGGCTGGATAACTTTGAATGGGTTGTATAAGCTTCTGTGACACTTTCTCCCTGCAAGTGCTCTTGAGATTCATGGGGCTTTTTAAGTCTACTAGTCTTTTTTTTTTTTTTTTTTAGGGATATTTGGGTTTTGGGTTGGTAGCCCAGGCAAGTACTATAAGTGAATGCTATGGTTGGTGGAGCCCTAGTGCTAATTTCTTTTTTTATCAAGTCAGGTAAACCCTGTTGGCCAGTTTGGATTTCCTGTTTATCTCTTGGGGATATTGCTTGAGTGGAAGTCACCCTTCTGTCTTCTACTTTACTGCCTTATAAACATATTTACATGTCTATTTTCAGTACTCTTAACCCCGAGGTCTCAGAGGAACAGTGAGGAAGTTCTAGGATATATGCTTTCAGACCTCTGTGTATAATCAGAAGCTTCAAGCCAGCAGAGACCTCAGACATAGTGTTATCTTCTCTGGGATGACTGACCAGATACAGATTTTACGAGCAACTACCTAATGAAATTGTCTAGATAGTGGATGCAGAGAACTATTAAAAACATTTTCCTTTTTTTTTTTTTTTTTGACTTTGCAGCACTTTTTATGAAGACTGGTCTTTCGTGATGGATGAAGAAAGGTCTAGTATGCTTCCTACCATGGCAGCTGGTAAGCCTGGCCAAGGCCAGGGGTCCTGGGAAACTTGGTCAGCAGCAAAGGATGTCTGGGAATGGATTTGTAGCCCCAAAGGATGCTGTGATTTTCTCTGTCATGAATCAACTCAATGAGTCACTCACCATTGTCCTTTTAGTATTTTGAGTGTGGGGTACATTTATCTAGAACTTGATATTTTGGAAGACAGAGTATAGGATTAAAGGGTTTTGGTTGTGACTGAGTAGGTGTAATGTAAAGAACCAGGAAATTAGCGATAGGAATCTTCCTTTGCATCCTGGCTCTGCCCCTTTTTGGTCATATCCCATCGTATTTGTTACCTTTTCTTTCTTCTGTGACATAGGGATCCTGCTATTTCCCCAACCACATGTTTAGGATGTGAGAATCATATGAGGGTATGAGTCATGTACATGCAATGTCAGTGTGAAAGTCCTAGACCGATGTTACTTGGTGATTGTTAAGTTGTTTGGTGTCTGACTTTTCCTCAAAGTATGAAAGATCGAATCAACCAGATGAAAGTGGGTGGCTTGTATCTTTCTTGCAAATTCTTTGTTACTTCCTTTTTAATTTTTCTCTTAAAAACTTATACTGAGTCCCACATGCTGAGGACTATGTTAGCCTTATGTGAGGATCAGAAAAAGCCACACTTTGATGATGGTTTCCTTTGTAGCCTAGTAACCCGTGTAAGTTTTTGCCTAATGTGATTATGGTGATAATATTGGTTCATATTTTGATTATTAATTGAGCTAAGTGTTTCTGGCAGGTGATTTTTTTTTAATACTTAAAATGCTGTGAGGGAGATAATATTGTCTTCATTTTATAGCTAAGGAGACTAAAGCCCAGGGAGATTGTAAGTTGCTTGCCCAAGGTCTTGAATTAGTAAACGGTAGTGGTCAGATTTATCCTATGTGGTCTGATTCAGGGGATTGTGTCTTCATCCACTTCTGGGTGATTGTAGTTGTCTTATAACTTGCAGGGAGGGAACTTGGAAAGACTCAGTTCATGTGGAAGCTGGGGTCCATTGACCCATTTTGTGGAAGGATTTTATAAATGTTTGAAGATCAGTTCATGGCTTTTTATGTGCTATGTTGTCTGTGCCTTGTTTCTCCTGATGAAGGTATATTTGCTCATCAGACACTTTAGACTTTCTCTTTCTTTGGGCAGGTTTGAACTCCATACTTTTTGCCATTAACATTGACAACAAGGATTTAAATGGGCAGAGTAAGTTTGCTCCCACTGTCTCCGACCTCTTAAAGGAGTCAACGCAGAATATGACCTCCTTGTTGAAGGAATCCACACAAGGAGTGAGCAGTCTTCTCAGGGAGATCACGGCCTCCTCTGCTGTATCCATCCTCATCAAACCTGAACAGGAGACTGACCCTCTGCCTGTTGTATCTAAGAACGTCAGTGCTGGTGAGCAAAGATAGGCACTTGGGTCACATGGGGGTAGGTTAAAGGGAGAACAGAGTGGCAGAGGGGGACACCCTTACCATCTGAAAGTCATTCCAAGGAGAATGGAGTGTGATACATTTGCCTCTTCAGTTTACATTTGTATTTATATTTCTGGTTCATAATCATGCCAAAGGAAATCAGACTGTCTCACTTAGAAGTGAAAATAATGGAGAAGAAAAACAAACAGTTCAGCCAGACAAACTCCAATAGATATAAACCAGTAAAGAATGATAGAAACCGAGATAGATTGATCCTCATTTATTCACTCACTGTGCTCCATGTGCTTATAAGTAGAAAGATTGCCAGCTTTTACCTCAGAGTCTCCTTCAGGGTGAGTGAGGGGAGATATTTAAATACAGAGTATACAGATAACTTACTTTCTTATGGTAGATATAGCCAGATATAGATAGAGTGCTTTGGAGATTGAATACTACAGGGTTTGTCTGTTGGAGGGATGACATTTAAGCAGAGTCCGGAAGAAAGTGATGTCAGCTTTGATGCTAGGTTATATAGAAGCAAAAGAAAGTTTGTTTAAGTAAGAAGCAAGTAAGCAAGAAGTTTGTAATTTCCCTTGAGCATATAGAAATACTCAACATTTTGTAGAGTAGAATGGGAAATTTGGGGTTTAGGTACTAGTCTCTAGTCCCAAGTCCCTTAAGGTGGTAATCATGGCCTCTCTTTAGAATTATGTTCCTCAGTTTTAATTTTTGGGTCTCTCACTTTTTTTTTTTCTAATTTTAATTTTTCTTTTCTTTTCTTTCTTTTTTTTGCAGTAGGGGGATCGAACTCGGAACCTTGCACTTGCCAGGCAGGTGCTTATGCCGCTGAGCTATCTCCCTGGCCCTCTTATTTTAATTTCTGTTAGTACATGTTTTCAGTAAATAATGATTACATCCATCATGGGGAGTTGATACATGTACTAACACATCTTACTCTTTGGAATTATTAATGACAATGAAAACTCAAAATGCCACGGGCTTATTAGTATACAGAGACCTGCTTGTTTTACTCCCTCTTTCTAGAGCAGAGATCCCATATGAATGATGTAGGATAGGATGGTTGAGAGCCTTGTGTAACAAAGACACTGAAATTTAGATACTGAAGGGATTACCAGTCCTAGGCATTTTAGAACTGTTATCCCCCCTCCCCTCCAGTTATCTCAGAGTTGTGTTCCACAGTGTGATACTACCAGGCCATACTTTGGTTTATATCTATTGGAGTTGTGGGAAGTGGCTTACTGTGTCTCACATGAGAGTTCATTATTAAGAGAGGTGAGCAAGTGGTCTCATCTCAATTTTGATCCTTAAGGCAGTCATTTTATTTTAAATTTTTTATTTAAATATTTATATAACAAGAAAAAACCCCAACAAACTCAAATCCATAGGTTATTCAAGTTCTTTCCCAACTAGTTTTTGTAGTGCTATGTAGATAATTTGTACTTTATCAAGCTTAACTTTTTTTTTTTTTTTTTTTGTGGAACCAGGAATTGAACTCAGACCCTCACACTTGCCAGGCACGTGCTTATTCTACTGACCCATCTCCCTGGCCCTTAGCAAACTTAAATTTTAAGCTGTTGATTATAAGTCCCAAAGCACCTTTTGTATTATGCCTGATTTATAAGAAAATGCCAAAATAAATCAGATTATAAGTCAGGCAAATATTGCCATAAACGCTGGTCTAAGGTTAGTTATTCTTTAATATATCGTGCAAACAGTTCAATAGTGATTATATAGACATTTTTCATAACTGTAGCACTAGTATCCCTTCAAATTTGTTTTTTAAATTTAATTTTAAAATTCATTTTAATGAGAAAAATAATAAAATAGCAATGAAATAGTTTGAAAACAGGTTACTAGGACAGTTACAATAATTAATACATTGCATATTATTGTCTTCATAGTAGTTATTCAGAGGACAAAATACAGACATTTGTCTATGATATCTTTGTCTAAACAAAATGCAGATATTTGTCAATGATATCTTTGTTTAAACAATATTAGTACAATCCTTTCTTCTCAATGAACCAAGAGAAAGTAGCTGTATATTTATCCTATCTTGTGTATACATATACATATATATGCATATATATATTTCTTTTACAGCAAAACGTTTATTTATACTTTTGCAAAGTTAGTAACACATGGCACTAGGTTGCCTAGCAACTAATAGCAGACCTTAACTGGACAGGATGTTTATCTCAGGCCCTAAAAGCAGTCTTGATTTCAGTTTAGCCTTTGCTATATATAATAAATGACAACAAAGGTTGTGGCTTTTTCTGGTGGTACTCTGGATTGAATTCAAGGCCTCATGCCTCCTAGGCAAGTATTCTACAACTGACCTATGTCTGTAGCCCACAATGTAATCATTTTAAAACAATTCCATGAGTAGGCATTGCGGTACTCTTGCTAGTTTCCTTCTAGCTCGCTCTTGTGACTAGCTGCTGGCTAAGTTGGATGATCTCTTTCTAGAGCAGAGATCCCATATGAATGATGTAAGAAACAGGATATGGGAAGGTCTCATTCATGTGCTTAACAGTATACTGAGGCCTCAGTGGTACATGTGGCTCTCATCCTTCAGTGAGTTAGGCTGGCTCATTTAGGGAGTGGTATGAGATAGTGGTTTAAGAAGACAAAAGCAGAAGCTGTCGAGCCTCATGATTCCAGGAGGCTAGAATGCAGTGTTATTTCTGCCATATTTCATTGATCAAAGCAGAGTGCTACAGCACCATAGGGGAGAGAAGAATATATGGATAGGGAATGGGATGGAGAAAGGGTGGGAATTTTGTTATCCAGGTGGCTTTAGGATCCTAAGGATTAGAGAAGGATGGCACTGGGGAGGCCTGGTTGGGTCTGATTTGTATAGGAGTTCCCTATAGATAAATTATGGGGCCCCCAACAACTATCCCCTATGTAATGGCTGAGTTAATATGTAATCAACTGCATTGTATCTGATGCCTTGGAACTAGTCGGGTGCTCCCCGCATCTAATACAATTTCTTACTCTCTAATCCTACCTGATCTTTAACAAAGCATTAATAATTCTAAGGATGATCTCTATTTTTTTTGTCCTTCTTTGTAACTTTTAAACAACTCAATTAGTACTGTTAAAATAAATAAAGCAGAGTGCTGCACTAAGCTGGGTTCAAGATGCAGACTTGGATGCCACTCTGACTGTGGGGGAAGCAACACAGTCCCAGTGTAAGGGTGTGGTACAGAGACAGGAGGGATTTGTGGCTGTGAAACAGTGGACTACAGCCTGTCTGTCAGCCATAAGAGTATTTAGTAAACAATGATAATTTCAGTAATGGTGACACCCTTTGAATTAAATTGACTACAAGAAGAAACAATGTCAATTTATGTGTTGTATTTATTTAAATCAGAGGTAGAAGCCCGTATCCATTTTGTTGTCTTCTGTAGAGATATTTAGGATTTAGAAAAATTGGAATGTATCTTACAGTTGTTTTTCAGTAGAATACTAGAGGATTTTCCATGACCTAGTGGTAGAGTAGTTCAATCACTTTTTGACTTGCCTACTTTTTCTTACACTGTATCTTTCTTTTGCCAGATGCCAAATGCAAAAAGGAGCGGAGGAAGAAAAAGAAAGTGACCAACATTATCTCATTTGATGATGAGGAGGATGAACAGAACTCTGGGGACATTTTTAAAAAGATACCTGGGGCAGGGGAGAGCTCAGAGGAAAACTCAGACCGCTCCTCAGTCAATATCATGTCAGCCTTTGAATGCCCCTTTGGGCCAAATTCCAATGGAAGCCAGAGCAGCAACTCATGGAAAATTGACTCTCTGTCTCTGAATGGGGAGTTTGGGTACCAGAAACTTGATGTGAAAAGTATCGACGATGAAGACGTAGATGAAAATGAGGATGATGTATATGGGAGCTCACTGGGAAGGAAGCACATGGGCCACTCAGGGTCACCAGAGAAGTAAGTTCCACTTGAGCTTTTAATGCAGGAAGTTACCTGAACCACTTTCTCCTTCTATGGTAATGGATGAGACAAGAGTGTAAGTTTTATATTTGTATAGGGCATTATTCACTTTTCATGTCTTTATTTAGGAGGAGGGATTGTTAGCTTGGTATTCTCCTAAGAACTAATAGAGGGCAAGAGAACTTAGTTGAAAGTATTTAATACCAAATGAGGGTCAAGTTTGTGTGCCTTGAAATTCTTGCTTTGTATTAATGACTTATTTTCTTTGCATCTTTAACTCAGTGCTAGTGTAGAAAGTTCTAGAGGAAGGCAGGGTTAGTCTGGAAGATAGTTACAGCTGGTAATTCTTATTTGTCTTCAAAACTGTTGATAAGGTTACTTGCCTGTACTTATCACTTTAATACTAGTGTTGCTGTTGATTTTAAACTGTGGAGGGGGCTTGGTGCAGGTAAAGAGAATAGAAAAATGTAATTAATAACAATCACAGATATTAGAGTCAAGATAACCTGGGTTTTTGTTTTCTTACTGTGTGACTTCACTTGGACTGGTTGGGGCAAATTGCTTTACATCCCAGAGCTTCCTGCCTCAGGTGACACCTGTTTGGATAGCAGCCCCTGCTAATATGGGTGTTGTAGAATCAACAAGATACTTCACATGAGGTGTTTGGTATAGGGGCTGGCACACTGTATGACACAACACAGGTGAGCTGCTGCTGCTGTTGTACTACTCTTGCTCTCTGTCTTCCTTTCTCTTTTTGTTTTTTTATTTTTTAAAAAAAAATTTATTTATTTATTTATTTATTTGTGTGTGTGTGTGTGGCCAGCTCAGCCCACCAGGGGGCGGGGCTGGCTGGCATGTGGTGCTGGGGGTTTGAACCCGGTTCCTTTTGTTTTGCTTAGCTTGTTCTAAGTAGGTGCTTCTATAGGTGTCACTCATCACCAGCCTCTCTTTTTGTTTTTAAGACATGGTCTCACTATATAGTTCAGGCTGGCCTTAAACTCAATATGTAGCTTAGGCTGGCCTTAAACTCAATATGTAGCCTAGGTTGGCCTTGAACTTGTGGCGATCCTCCTACCTCAGCCTCCTGAGTGTTGGGATTGCCGGTGTGCAGCACCACATCTGGCTTGTATACTTCTTATCCTCAGTCTTACTGTAACATAGGCCAGTTACATCTAGGCTTTCAGATACACAGTGTCATGCTGTTTGTGGCAAATACCACAGTCTAGCCAATGAAAGTATAAAAATAATACATATAAATGTACTTTTCTGTGTGCCCAAAATGTCTTAGTGTTATTTAGGTGCTCAGTATGTCTCTAGCCCTAAGCTTTTGATATTCATATTGTTTTAATATTATTATTTTTCTTTCTTTTGAGATTGTGCCTATGTTTTGCTTTTTCCTTTTTGCTCTTAGTCACATGAATACAGTATGTATGTATTAGTAGTAGTCTTACCTCATGGATCATCTCTGATGCCTCTGATGTTGCATGGTACTTCATCACAGAGTGAGAGTGACACCTATAGAAGCACCATGGGGTTAGTGGGCGTCTGAATTTACAGATGGGAGAACAGGAGTCCATAGGTTTAAGGTTTGCCAGAGCATTTGACAAAACTGCGAGTTAGGTTCCTTTATGCTACCACCAAAGCTTATACCATAAAATATTTTCTATATTCTATAGATGCCAGTTATGTAATTACGGATATCATTTGGTTGATACGATGATTGATGTGGTGGTACCTTGACTGGGTCATTGCATATGCAGATTAAACATTTCTATTGTTTGTAAGGAAGTTCTGAGTGAGATTAGCATTTGAACTGATGGGCTTGATGCCTTCCTTCCCCAGTATGGGAGGTGGCTAGTCCCCTTAAGGTCTGAATAAAACAAAACTCAAGGAAAGGAAGAATTATATCCTTTCTGTGTGTGAGTTTGAGCTGGGACACTGGTCTTCTTATGTCCTGGACAGAAGTTCCTTTCTCATTGCTAGAACACAACACCTGGCAATTTAAGATGGAAGGTTTATTTTAGCTCATAGTTTGTTGAGGCTTTCATCCATAGTTGGCTAACTCCAAGGCAGTGCAGCATGGCAGAGGATGAGGCAGAGGAGGCTTGCTCATGACATGGAAGGTAGGAGGCAGAGAGAGAGATCAAGGGAGGAGAGGGGGAGATGGCCCTTCCAGGCCTTGCCTCAGTGACCCACCTCTTTCCACCAGGCTTCGCCTCACGGTGCCACACCCAGCTGTAAATTCATCATCGCAGACTAATTCAGTGACAATAATCATTCCCTCATGATCCAATATCCAGAATCCCCACCTTTGAGCAGTGAGGTTTTGGGGGACAACAGAAGAGGATGGTACCATCTGCTGTCCTTGTTCTTGGGGTTTAGACCTGAATTGAATTATATTACCAGCTTTCTTGAGTTTCTAGATTGTAGACTATAGATTGTGGAACTTTTTGTCCTCATTATTGTGTAAACTAGTTCTTCATTATAAATTTGTATTTATACTAATGCCTAGCTATACTCATCCCCAGTGGGCATGTTTCTCTGCAGAACCCTAATACAGTTGTTATTTGTCAGATCAATGTCATGACTAGGGGGCTGGGGAGATGGCTCAGTGGAATAAGCGCTTGCCTAGCAAGTGCAGGGGCCTGAGTTCAATCCCCGGTTCTGCAAACAAACAAACAAGCAAACAACATGTCATGATTTACTAAAGGTTTTCCCCATTGTTGAATATTTAGATAGTTGGTATTTTTGTTTGTTTTGTTGTTAGCCATTTTGAATGAACATTTTCATACACAGGGGTGTTTTCTAGTCCTAAATTATATGTGAGGGAAGCTTTTATGTAGTGTTCTTGCTCAGAGGGTATGAATGTTTTTGTACCTAGGACCTAAAGTTTGTGACCTGCTGTATTATTCAGGTTCTCCATAGAGACAACTAGTTGGGGGAGGAAAAAGAGATACTGAGAGCTTTTTTGCTTCTTCTTTCCCTTGATCATTCTGTCTGTCTCTACTTCTTTCTCTATCTCTGACTCTGTCTCTTTTTCCTTGATTTGTTTTAAGGTGCTGGCCCATAGGATTGTGAAGGCTGGCAAGTCTAAAATCTGCAGGATAGGCTGATAGTCTGGAGACCCAGGGAAGAGTTGTAGTCCAGAGGCATTCTGCTGGCAGGATTGCTTCTTCCCTTGGAGAAGTCATTCTTTTTCCTTTTGGAGCCTTTCACTCATTGGATGAGTCCACCCACATGTGCAGGGTCATCTACTTTACTCAAAATCTACTGATTTAAACATCAATCTTGACTAACGTATATCTTTATAGAAACATCTAGAATAATACTTAACTAAACATTTAGGTAATGTGACATAAGCAAGATGACACATACAATTAGCTCTCACAGCTGCCCTTAGTTCTTCTGAGCCTTTTAGGAAATAGAACTTGCATTCTCTGCAGGTGAGTGCCTCTGAATTGAATCACTCCATGATTTTGTGATCTTAAATAGACTCATTCCTTTTCCTGCCCTGCTGGTTTTGTTGAGTAGATCCTGGAGTAGAGGCCAGCTTGCAAGCCAAGGTAGCTGCTGGCATTATACTGTGCGATAGCCTCCCTGGCATACAGGGCCATCTTGATTGAACATTCTGCAGAGCATCCTGGTGAGGAGCTGAGGAAGGATGAGGTGGCCTACTGAGTAATACTTCCATTTGGTTTTAAGCCAGTGTTCACAGGAAAGGTTGAGGGGCTAGAGTGCAGCAGTGCATGAGAGAGTGTGGCAGGCCTGCAGCAGCTCCATGTGGATTGCCATCCCCCCCTCCAATGAAGTCCAGCACTCTGGTTGTCTTTCAGATGATCTGTTGACCAGGAGGAGGGCTTTCCCTGGTAACTGGTAGTTAAACCACTGCCTGAGAAAGACTCTTATCTTCCTTGCTCAATATTAACCACTAGTACTAGTTTCCCTTTTTGTTTTCCTCTGAAGAAAGAGTAATATCTTTATTATAGAAGAGAGTTTTTCTTTTTTAGAGCACTCTATATGTGCTCTATTAACACCAGTAAGGAAGTAGGGGGAAAATATGATTCAAAAAGTATTACAATCATGAAAAAAAGTTGTATCTCATTAGGAATTGGCAAGTGTAGAGTGCGTCAAAGCACCACATCTTACCCATGACATTTGCCAAAATTTAAACTGAGAACAGGATTAAAGGCTAGCTCTGACTTAGCACCGCGGTTGCTGCAAGGGGGCCTGGCTTGTTTCCAGTGGGCTTGGTGTTCCAGGAGTGCAGGGTGTTCAGCCTTTGCATAGTGAGAGAGGCTGTGCACAGGGGCTGTTGATTGCCTTAGGGAAAGCAGTGTGACAAAATGTCAGGAAATGTTTATCCCTCTTGCCTTACCAGTCCCTCTGCTGACAGTCTGCCTGAGGACATAACTGTACTTTCAGCTCAGGGAAAAAGTGACTACAGATAGACACCAAAGTTCTTATTCAGAGAAGCAAAATGCTGGAGCTGACCTCTATGCGCAGCCACTGAGGCTCAGTACCAGCAGCGTATTTCAGAGGCAAGCTTTAACATCTTAACATTGAAGATCTTGAATCTCTTAAGTGGAGTTCCAGAGTATCTGTTAGTAGGAGGCTGGATTATGAATTAGTATTGAATAGGAAAATGATTATAGAAAATTATCCTTGTAGTTTCATTAAAATTATGCAAAGAAGAGGCTACATGGCAGGCAAACAGGACAGCTAGGAGATGGTGTCCTGCCAGTTGTGTTTTGGGTAATGTGGTAGTAGCTGTTTTTCTTTTTCCAGTGTTTTCTAGGATTTGAAACAAGTGTCTTGAAAAGCAACACATTTTTTTATTGGAGACAATGTCCCACCATGTAGTCCATGCTGGCCTTGAACTCATGTTCCTCCTGCCTCAGTTTCCCAAGTGCTGGGATTGCAGGCATGCCCCACCACACCCAGCTCCCATATTGTATTTAAGCTACCCCGTTGCCATATTTGGAGGCCATCTTTACTTCAGAAATCACTTTAATTCATTTTCAGGTGATGGCCTTGATGACTACTTTCAGTTGTATTTGGAACCTCATTGTGTGGAGGCCTGGCTTTACCTTGCAGCCACATATACATACATTGCTGGGAAGTGGCAAGCATTGTTTTTGAAACAAGCAGAAAATCCTTCTTGCCCAGAGTTTATGGGATGGCTGGGGAAAAACTGACTAGTTTTACTGTTCTTTCTCAGAGGGGTGCCCCTGACTACCTCTGCATCTGTCCCCTTGATCCAAGAGAACAGTTCTAACAGATTCCAGGGCACAGCCAAGTTCATATAAGACTTGCCCAAGTTAGGATCCATTCCCAGTATGCAGGTCTGAGTGGCTTACCCTGCTGAGAGTCTCATTTTGTTATTGATGGTATTAAATGGTAAATTTTGGAAAAATCTGTTAGGATTATTTCCTGCTTATGGGCAAACATCTTTCATGACCAAAAGCTAGAGAGGGCCTAAAGGAGAGCATGCCCTTCTGCAACTAGGAATCCTTGTTACATTTTTTAGGGCTATAAAGAAATATCCACATAGAAAAGTATGTCGCAAGCCTAAAATATTTACTAGCTGGCTCTAACGTGTTTTTAGATCTCTGCTCTAAAGTAAAAAACCCAGCCAGGCCTAGTGGTAGAGGCCTGTAATCTCAGCATTCTGGGAAGCTGAGGAAGGAGGATCACAAATTGTAGCCCAACTTGGACAATGATTTAGCAAGATCCTGTCTCAAATAAAAATAATAAGAGAGCTGTGAAAGCTCAAGTCAACAACTTCTGTGGATAACCTGCTACTATTATAGACTGCTGGACTGTGTTGGATTGTTTTGCTGAATTCACGCACCTATAGTATTTAGATACCAATGGAATACCTATTCCTGACAGGACTAAACAAAAAAGAGGATACAAAGGAAGGACCATTTTGTATATGCAGAATAGTTAGGATAGATATACAGTTACTTTCACTTAATTCAATGAGAAGAAAGATTTGTACTAATAGTGGTTGGACAGGATATTCTGTCTGCATCTTGTACTATGGATAACCACTAAGAAGATAACAATGTACAATGTATTAATTATTGAAACTGTCCTATTAGTTTTGAAACTGTCTCATTGATATTTGTTTCTCAATAAAAAAAAATAATAAGAAATAAACAGAATTTTGTTCTGTGTAAAGATCCTGGGTTCAACCCTCAGCATCACCCCACCCTCACCTCGAGTACTTGTAAAATAAAGAAAAAACACATGTAATGCTACTTGGTGGGCAAGAGACTGGAAAGCTTTGTAGTTGTATTTGGAAGACATACATCTTTGGTTCTGTTGTATATGGCTGATGACCTTGAATGAATCACATATTCTGCTTTCTTTTTTTCTCTTTCCTTTATCTTTTTTCTTTTCTTTACACAGTAATATGGCTATGATTTGCTTTGATCTTTTTTTTTTTTTTTAATGTATTTTGTACAGGGTCTGCGGGTTCTCACTACACAGATCAGACTCGTAGTGATCCTCCTGTTTTCAGCCTCCCAAACACTGGGATTACAGGCTTGCGCCACTACGCCCAGTCTCAATGCTGTCTCAGCATGCCCTGGTGGTGACGCACGACACACCAGAGATTGAACCCTGGTGCTGCTTCTGCCTAAGCACATACTTTAATTTGCTGAACTATCTGGCTGGCCCCTTCGTTATGTGCTACTGATTATAAAGTGATTTTATAGCCTTTAAAGAACTAAAGAAATAGACCCTGATATTTATTAGTGCTGTGTGACTACCGAGAGGTGAATGCTGCTGTGGACAAATACTCTGTCAAACAAACTCAGCCAAACTAACTTGGTGTTGCAGTGGTTGTGCATGTTAAATCTGTACCTTGTAGATACAGTGATAGTGTAACAGGTCATTTGAGCTTGGTTAGTACTTGATCTGACCTTTCTCAGAAGGGACCCAGACACCACCTGATGTGCTGTCCTTTTACCCATGAGAGTCTGAGATTCAGCAAGGCAAAGCAAAAGTAGTCCCAAGTTGTTTGACTGTAACATTTCAGGACCAGGAACACCCTGGCTTCCTCCTCCTTTAGCACTTTGGACATGCTATGACCTCCATTGTCACCCTTCCTATCCCTCCTCTTCACTCGGGTCCTTGTGCTTCTGTCATCTCCCTCCTCCCTTCTTACAGCAGCTTTCCATGACTTTTCTGACTGGCTCTGTGATTACAAGCTGCTGCATTGCCTCCTCTTTCAGGGTGATTTGATTGATGATTGAGCTCCCCACCCAACTCAGGTCCATGAGGGCAGGATGAGCACTTTGCCCCATGGTGAGTATAGTGCCTGGATTCTGTAGAGGCTCAGTAAGCTCTGGTGGAAGAGTTAGTGTCAGAGGTCTGATCCGAACTCTTGTCCTGACTTCCAGTGTATGCCTCTTTTTTACTTTATATCATCATGGCCTGGGATGTACTGTGGAGGCCCAGCAGAGGCTTGTAGTGAGTCATGAGTTCTCAGGTCTGAAAGTGGTCATGCAGCTGTATTCTTTTACCTTAGGCCACTGGATGGGGATGCCTGCCTCTCCCAAGTGCACAGCTGGGCTCCATTGCAGGTGCTACATGGTGACAACGATGTCCTCTTCCCTGTCAGTGGAGTGGGCTCCTGTGGTTCCACAGGTGAGTGTTTCCTGATTTTATTTTTCCTCCCATCAGAACTTCTCATTCTAGGTACCAGCAGGAGGAGTATCTGAATTACTTGTACAGGTAGGAATGGGAGCCAGGAGACCTGGGGCTCAGGCAAAGAGGTGCTTATTGTGACCCAGAAGTGAGGGATTGCTTATCTCTTACTGAACTGGAGCATTTGGAGGTGTTCTCAGCTGAGTGAGTTAGGCTGTGCTAGCTTGCAGTCTCCAGGGAGCCTTCAGCCTATGGTTTTCCCAGTCACCAGTGGCTTGTTGAGCTAGGTCTTATCGCAGTTGACTGCAAATAATGTATTATTTGCTTCTTTGAAAATGGGAGAAGGTAACTGAAATTCTATCCATAAAGGTCCTGCCACCTTGTACAGAAAAGTGCTCAGGGCCCAGGAAGTATCTCAGGGCTCAGCCATCTGCCTTTGCTTAGGGTCAGTGTTTCCACATCATTCCACATGGCTGGGCACACGTGTGCATAGTTCCTTCTTGTTTTCTTTAGCTAGGAAATGTCGTCTTGGGGAGGTGTGGGTGTGCCACGCAGCTGACACAGTACCTGACACAGAAGGGTTTGGTTACTGTCGCCATCTCTGGAGTACCATTAATTTGGAGAGGTCTTGGCCTACCTGACTCAGATGGCTTCTCATTTTCCTGGAGACAAATGCTTCTTCTCTGAGTCTCACTTAGGAAGTTGTGCCTGTGCCTAGTTCCTCAAGAAACTTGGGAACTTTGTATTGGACAGGAATCCCTTGCCATCTAGTGAGAAGCAGAAACCCTCTCCCACTGGCTAGATGGGACAGACTGTAACTGGGTCCGATATAGTCCCAGCTCTAGGAAGCTGAGTGAGCGTCTGTAGTTGTGGATGTGAAACAAGGCTGTGGCGGCGAGTGTGTGGGTGAGAGCCCGTGTTCATCCGTGTGGAAAGCGGATGATGGTGATGAGAGTGACATGGTGCTCACCAGGCCTGCTGTGTGTCCAGCGCTGTCATGTGACTCACTCCACATAGCTTGCCAATCTTGCCGCAGCCCTGAGGAGAGGGTGTTACTGCTCATGGCCTCTTTTCCGTTTTTCAGTGAAGGAGTTGCACTGTCAGAGTGGCAGGCATGGGTAAGGCTGTGCTCAGGCAGCAGTGTTGTAATCAGTGTGTGTGGGAGTCCATGGCGCAGGGGTGGGCAGTGGGACAGCGAGGCCTCTAGATGAGAAGTGCTGCTGTCCTTCATTCCTGACTCCTCATACCATCCAGGGACTGTGCTGTTGCCTGTAGTCTGCCATAGCCCTCTCTTTATCTGTACTTGGATGAGAGGTTAACACTCTGGACTCAGCCATGTGACCTGTACCAACTGGGACATTTCTCTGGGTCCCAGGTAAGTCCCAGAGAGGGACAGTCTGGTGGCTTTGCTCCTGCTTGTAGGCCAGACTTAGGAGCCCTGCATCTTGAATCTCCTTAGTCCAGAATGCCAGGAGTTGGGGACAGCCCTCCCCACTGCAGGTCACAGCACTATCACTATGGACTGAGTGTCTGGAAGGGAACTTGTGCTAGCACTGTGCTCACCAGAAATGGTATGTACGGGCCTGTCTGCCACCTTTTAAATTTGCTCTGTTCATAAAGCTGCCAAGAATTTTTGCAAGCTTATGACAGCCTAAGGAGCAAACCTGCTGAGGACAGGAGCATTGCACAGGAAGGCATGAGGCCTGAGGGCTTCACGAAGGTACTGGAATCACTTCTAGAGGAACTATGAATTGGCTGGGATGCCAAGTCATGTCAAGCTCTTCCTAACTGTGGCCCCACTTTTACAGGAACACGTAGGTCAGGGTGGGGGCAGGGAGGCTCTTCCTTGGTGGGTCCTGCCCACATTTTTTTGTGAGACTCTTTTATTTTTGCTCAGTTTCTGACTAGTATCCCTTCTAATTAACATTACTCTAATTTAGAGACACGACTGCATTTCCCCTAATTCTTGCTGCAGAATTATTTTTGTTCTTTAATGTGATTTCTCATAGAGAAGGAAACTGCTCACTTTAGGAGGTTTTTTAGTTATCTTAAAAATGTCTTTGCTTTTACAGTCACTGCGATTGGAGGGCAGAGAAAAAGGGAAGGAAAGAGACAGAAAGATAGGTACGGGTGGGGCAGGATGGGTGTTTTTGCAGCTAAATCTGAGGAGGGAGAAACAAGTGTGAAGGAAACGCTGGAAAGAATGATTATCTTCTCCCATCCAAGTACTAACCAGACCTGACCCTGCTTAGCTTCTGAGATCAGACGAGATTGGGCACGTTCATTGTGGTATGGCTGTAGACAAGAATGATTATCTTCTGAATCTGAGGTGGCAGCCTGTTTATGTGGGTTGTGTGTCCTGGGTTAAAGAGTGGGTCAGAGCAAGGAAATACTAGCCCAGGCTCACACCAGGGGACCTGAACAAGCAGGTAACGGGTTAGACACACAAGCAGCTGCTCTGGACATGTGTGTGAGCTACAACAGGGCAAAGTCAATTTTTTAAGTGTCTCTTTAGTAGTGAGGGAGGAAAAGCTGTTTCTTTCCAGTGAGAATAATAAATGGAGGTGACAGCACCCCTCTTCCTACTCATCTGAGATATAAGAAAGTATTACTTGGATTTTAGCAGATGTATAGCCAGTTTCTGAGGACTGACTTTGGTTCATTTGAAACCTCAGGTCCTCTAACCCTTTATTATCCTGATGGGTCAAAAGTTATCAGCTTTTCGTTGTCTTCCCTTTGGGCTTTTTGAGTAGGTCATTGAGGCCGAGGAGCAATTTTGTGGTGTCACTATGACTTGATATGATGGATTTTAAAGCTAGCTCTACTTTTGCAAGTGTCAAGGTAATACTGGCAGAGAACTGCAGTGTATATGTTTCCTACGCTACTTCCAGGGGACATGTGCCACTTTGGGTTCATGAATTTTATTATTTTCATGCTCAGCTTCCCTGCTCTGTGTCAGACATGTTGCTAGGCTCAGGGTCCAAGCTGCATCCCACTTGCAGTTCTGCATACAAGCCAGGAGGGTAGGGGACATCATTTTAATAGCCAGTGTAGAAGAATGAATGGTTCAGGTGTCCTCTAAATGCTTTCCTCACCCTGCTCTATCTAATTCACCATTATTTCTTGCCTGGGCTATTGAAAAACAGTGGTGTCAACAAGAATCAAATAGTCAGGAATGGTGACAAACGCCTACATTCCCAGCACTTAGGAGGCTGAGGCATGACAATTGCTGTGAGGCCACCTGGGCTATATATTGGGTCCAGCCCAGCCTGAACTATATAGTGAGACTCTGTCTCAAGAAATAAAACCTGGGGGCTGGTGAGATGGCTCAGTGGTCTAAAGCACCTACTTAGAACAAGCTTAGCAGAGCACAGGGACTGCTGTTCAATCCTCCAGCACCACATGCCAGCCAGCCCTGACCCCTGGTGGGCTGAGCTGGCCACACACGCACACACACACACACACACACACACACACACAAATAAATAAAATTTTAAAAAAAGAAATAAAACAAAAACAAGGAATCGACAAATGGGATTGTATCAAACTAAAAAGCTTCTGTACAGCAGCGGAATCCATTAGTAGAGTGAAGAGACAACCTATAGAATGGAAAAAAATTGTCAGCTATTTCTCAGACAGAGGACTAATATCTAGAATATATAAAGAACTCAAATTATTTTTTTGGTCCTGGGAATTGAACTCAGGAGCTCCTGCTTGCCCGGCAGGTGGTGTGCTGCTGAGTTATATCCCTGGCTCGAAGAACTCAAAACAATTCAACTACCTAAAATTAAAGAATCAGTCAAAAAATGGGCAAGTAAAATGAACAGACAGTTCACAGAGAAAGTACAGATGGCCAACAAATATATGAAAAAATGTTCAACATTTCTGGCCATTAGAGGAGATGCAAATTAAAACAACACTAAGATTCCATCTTATTCCAGAAGGAATGGCAATCATCAAGAAAAAACAAAACAAAACAAAAACAACAAATGCTGGCATGGCTCTGGTGAAAAAAGAACCCTCCTGCATTGTTGGTGGGAATGCAAACTAGTACAGCCATTATGGACATCATTATGGAGATTTTTTTAAAGAACTAAAGTTAGAAATTCCATACAACCCAGCTATCTACTTGCTAGATATCTTCTCCAAGGAGCATAAAATATGCCACAGTGCTACATGCATTCCAGTGTTTATAGCAGCACAATTCATAATAGCTAAATCCTGGAAGCAGACTATACTATATACCCATGAACGATGATTGGATAAATAAATTGTGATATTTATATATAGTGGAAAACCACTATGCTATGAAGGACAAATTTCAGACATTTGTAGAAAAATGCATGTATCTGGAAAAATACTATTGAGTGAAATCAATCAGATACACAAGCTTGAATACCATATGATAGCTCTCACTTGCATAAGGCACAGTACAAATTAGGAGACAAATAAAAGGATCACTTGCAGGTGAGAATGGGCCCAGGGGACCAAGGGTGAGGGTGAAGGGGGGGGATGGAGAAGTAGTTAGAGTGAATATATGCTAGGCACAGGATCCTAGTAACCTGAACGAATGTAGACATTGTATGCCATGAACACAAACTAAGATTACTAATATCAACAAGAATGAAAGGGGAAAGGGCAATTAAGAGAGGAGAGGAAGAGGGCTGGGGAGGGAGAGAGAGAGAGAGAGGAAGAAGAAGAAGAAGAGGAGGAGGAGGAGGAGGAAGAGGAGGGAGGGGGAGGGAAAGCGAGGGGAGGGGAGGGGGAAGGGGAGAAAGAGGGAGGTAGAAAGGAGGGGGAGGTGGAAGGGGATTAAAATAAAGAAGTTATATATGTGTACCAGTTCCCCAAGATGATTGTAAAATGCATGTACTGCAGATACTAATAAATAAAGAGAATACATGGAAATAAAGATTTATGAAAAACAAAAACTGGGGGCTGGGGAGATGGCTCCGTAGAATAAGCGCTTGCCTGGCAAGCGCCAGGGCCTGAGTTCAATCCCCAGTTCTGCCAAAAAAGAAAGAAAAACAAAAACCAATCAAACCCAACAGCACCGTCAGCTTCTACCCTTCTCCCTTCTTTGTTTAGGAGCCAGAGTGAGTTTTTGGGACACAAACCGCATCACATTATTCCTGTATTCCAAAATCTTCTAGTGAGCTAAAAGGTGGAATTTTTACCCTGGCTGGCAGGCCCCAGCTGGTGCTGCTGCTTCATTCCTCCTGTGTTCCTTTGTCTGGTGTCCCCAGCCATCTCGGCTTTCCCCTGCTTCCTCAGATGGAGCTCCGCCCTTTCTCTGCACCTGCCACTTCTGCTTTCTACTCTCCTGGCCTCATCCTTCAGGTCTCAGCTGTCACTTCTCAGAGAGGGCTCTTCTGGCCTCGCCTTGGACAGTCAGGATGTGTGTGCCATACTGCAAATCTCCTGTGTCTGTTGCTCTGACCTGTTTGTCATGATGCATTTGTCTAATTACTTGGCAATGCCTGTTCCTCCTGCTGGTCTGTGAAGTTCATGAGGGCAGGACTGTCTGTCTTCAGTGTCACACTGACCAGGTGAGGCTTGCAGCTGGAACTTAGCATCCCTTTGCTGAATGGGTGAATAGGTGGTTGCAATATTTGGAGAGATACATATACTTTAGGGGGTGGATGAGTGGCATTGGAAGAACGATGCCCAGATGAAAGGAAGGGTATGGATGAAGGCATAGAAGCAAAGTGCAGGATATGTAGAGAAATAGGCAAGTCTCAGGTCAGCCAGACAAGAGCCTGTATGCTGAAATTGGAAGGGCTCAGCTTGGCCATTGGGCAGACCAGGGTTTGGATGCTTCCATTTTTGAGTTCTGTGACCTTCCCAAGTCACTCTTAGGGTCCATTTCCTTACCTATAAAATTAAGCTAATAGTAGTCCTTGTCCGTGAGGGCTTGTGACGATGAGTGACTTGCTCTATCCCTTGTGTGCCACAGTGGCTAGACCTACTTTAGATGCTAGCCAGCTGAGGCTTGGGTGTTGGTCAGGCTGAGTCAGCGTCAGGTCTAGAATGCCCACTGCATGATTACTCCAGCCGTGAATTTCCACTATGTGTGTTGGACTCCAGGTTTTGCTTCTGGGTGTGGAATTTGACAGCTGTGCCTGAATCATCTGACACAGAACTGAGGTAACCTGCCACAGAAGGGCCCTTAGGTCCTATGAGCCTTTGAACAGATGTGCAGTAGAGATGAGAGCTATAGCCAAGGCTTTCCTGGCTTTTCCAAGGAAGACGGAGGCATGATTTAGAAATATTTCACTCAGGAATCTTAGAAAAGATGGTTGGGAGAGGCCAGCCAAAGAATAGTTTCATGATGTCTGAGAGAGGAGAGCTTGGGGAAGGGGAAGTGGAGAAAAGGGTTCCTTGGGTCCTCTGAGAGTGTTTTGGCTGATTGGAAGGACAAGAACCTGAGACAACCAGGATCCTTACGGAGCCAGCAGATGCTGACCACCACTCAGCATCCTCAGTGAGCTTTCCGTGTATGTTAAAATGTGATTTAGTGATGTGGCAGGCCTTAAAAAGTGGTGGACACTGTTGTTAGCCCATTCCATAGGTGAGGAAACTGAGGTATAAAGAAGCTAGTAAGTGGCTGAATTAAAGTTGGGGATTGGGAACTTGAGCCCCAGCAGCTGCACAGAGCATGTGGCCCAAAACTAATCCCAGTACTAGTAAGTACTAAGGACTGAGTACTCAGAACTAGAAGGATGGGGAGGCTGAAAAGTAGACACTTTATTTCCTCTTTGATTTCTTTTTTTTTTTTTTAACATTTATTTATTGTGTGTGTGTGTGTGTGTGTGTGTGTGTGTGTGTGTGTGTGTGTGGCCAGCTCAGCCCACCAGGGGGCGAGGCTGGCTGGCATGTGGTGCTGGGGGATCGAACCGTGGTCCCTGTGCTTTGCCAAGCTTGTTCCAAATAGGTGCTTTAGACCACTGAGCCATCTCGCCACCCCCTTCTTTGATTTCTTGAAAGAGGATGGAATAGAAGTTTGATGGGATTAGCAAAGTAGAAGAAAAGTTTACACATCTTTTTCCTCCTCTTAAATTTCCCTCAAGCCCACTCCCTTTGTCACTGGGAGTCTGGCACAAATCCAGGCATAACCAGGAGGTGTGGTGCTGAGGAGGCTGTGCTCCCTTACCTCCATGTCCCCAGGGCCGGGAGGATGGCTGAGTAGAATAAGTGCTTGCCTGGCAAGCACAGGGGTCTGACTTCAATCCCTGGTTCTGCCAAAAAATAAAAAATAAAAGTTATATCTTCATGTCCCCTGTCCCTGGGACGAGTTTTCCAATGGCCACTAACGCTGAGAAATTTCTTGAATGAGCCAGGAAAGCTTCCTGTGTGTGATGTGCATCTTAATGTCACTGCCCAGCGCAAGGCTCATGGGATTGTAATTTTTCCTGGAAGGATATTTGAGCAGCTGCTAATGTGTTTATAAGAATTATTACTGTCGTTTGCCTGTTGGTTATAGAGATTATTTATGAGCTTCCTTCTTGGAAATGCCCTTCCCAAATGCCACCCTTGCAGGGTAATGCTTTCGTAGGAAGCTGCGGACATGGCTTGTGATTAGACTATGCTGCCCTCTAGTGTCATGTATAGGCAGGAGCAGTTTGTCTAACAGCTTTTATTATTCCCAGATTTCTGAGGTTGGCTCTGAATATGGACTTCTTGCACAATTCCATGTCCCTCAAGATCACAAAAGGGACACGAAATGTGGGACGATGGGACCTTCTATCAGCAACTGATAGCAAGTCATTATAGTATAGGGTCTACAAAACTGAAATGAGTAAATTAAAAGCCAGTGTGCAGGTGGGAAATATTTCTAAGTTAGCTGGTTCAGCAGCAGAACAAATGACAAGGAGAGAATGAAATTAAAATAACTTGACTGTCTGTGATTGTTGTCGTGCACAGGTGTGCCTCTGGGAAGCCTGGAGAATGGGACAGCACCGAACAACCACCTTTTGGCAGAGCCTGGGCTTCGGTACAGGTTAATATTTAATAAAGTCATCAGAGCCTTTGGGATTAAGATGTGCTATTAACAACTTGGGTTATATTCTTTTGTTAAAGATAGGGTTATAAGGCAAGGCTTTACTTCACATTTATGTTCAGATTTAGTCTTGTGTCTCAGTGTCCAGTTGCCAGTGGTTCTAGATGATCTTTCCCAGGTATATATTCCATATATGTTTTCAGCCTTAACTCCTGGACTAGGGCTCCTACCTGCCCAAGGCCATGCATACTGTTCTAGTCTCACTCAGAATAGACAAGGTTCTGAACCTCCTGCCCCCAGCACATGGTATCACTTAGTCTGGTGTCAGAAAGGATGGTATCACCAGACTCTTGAGTCCTTATTTGCTATTTATTTTAGCAAATTTGCAAAATATGATGGATGAGAAACACTACTCTTAACCTTTACTCCATGACCTTGAAGATGCTTTGTTGCTTTTTCTTGTGTGTGTGTGTGTATATATACCACATGATGGCCTTGCTATTTTCATGAAAGGTGTTATTATGATACTTTCTTCATGTTTTTATTATAAGTATAGATTTCTCATTTGTATTGGTTATGTTCTATAAAGTTTCTGTGAACCCTGACTTTTGTGCAGAGGGAAAACACAAGATTCTGTAAGACTCTGGACATATCATTTTGACTAGTTGATCAGTGAACAATCTAGTCTTATGTCTGTTCCTGTTTAAAAACACATCGTGTAATATCTATTTTTGGTTCATTAGCATTGAATTCATGTCCAGTGGTGCTGTAACTCCTACCTGAAAGAAGTTTATGTAACACATATTTTTCTTTTTTGTGTGTGGCTGGCTAAGCCCACCCTGGGAACAGGGCTGGCACAGCATGTGGTGCCAGGATTCAAACTGAGGTCCCTGTGCTCTTGCCTAAGTTTGCCTAAGCAGGCACTTTAGATTGCTGAGCTATCTCGCCAGCTCCTGCAACACATATTTTTCTGTAAGGCACATCACACCCTTGTTTTAGGAACACGAGACAGTATGATACTTAGAGGTCATGTTAAATAAAAAATTAACGAGTAAAAAAACCCAAGAATATGAAAAATATGACACAAATAGAACCATGACAATGAACTTGTTTACGGTTATGAGAGTAGAAATAAGAAGATAGATTGTCACCTTGTTTGACCTTAGCTAGGAACATAAAAGTTGATGATGTATATTTTTGGCTTATAAGTCATTTATGAAAGTGCTCAGTGAGTATTGATTTGGAGTTACAAATATGAAGTATGACTGTAGGACATGGTGGTTATTTCAATTAAAAATAATAATAATAAAGAAATATTGGCGGGCTGGGGAGATGGCTCAGTAGAATAAGTGCTTCCCTGGGAAGCATAAGGGCCTGAGTTCAATCCCTGGTTACACACACACACACACACACACACACACACACACACAAAAAAAAAAAAAAAAGACAAAAAAAGACATATTGGCATTAATCCTTCTCAAAATACTCACCTCACTTTGAAAACATTTATCCCATCGTTCTTGGCAATGTGTCTTTGACTATAATAAATTAAAAAAAATTTTTTTTTAAGTCACCATATTTTTAGATTACCCCTTATAAATTTCAGAGAGTAGACAAATTTGCAGATGTGGAATCTGCATATAGTGAGGATTAAATAATTACAGAAAACTTTTCTGTCCCTGCTAGTAATAACCGAATAAACATATTTCCTGCAGTAAAGTTTTATATTTTAAGTTACTGAGTGCAAATTCCCCCTGCCTGCTTTTTCCTAGTGTGGAAACCAGTTCTCCAGGCCAAGGAAGTCCTCTAACCAACCTGTTACCTTCTGCCTCAGTGCCAGAGTCAATGACAATTAGTAAGTACTTTCTGAGCCACCTCCACTAATTGCGGCATGACTGTGGACTTGTATGTTACAGCAGTGCCTTTGTGCACGTTCTTCTTGTTGACTTTGTAAAATGTGAGATAAAGTAAGCAGGTGTGTGCCTGGTTGAGGACTTGAAGCATGGGACATGTAGGCTTTTGGAACCATAGTTTACTCATGGCTCCTGGGCGTGTGCATCCTCGCTAGGACAGCATGAGGTAGAGATGGAAGGGAAGCTGCTTCTGTGCCTCATGGTTTCAGGAGTTGTTGCCTCTATAAGGCAGTAAGGCACAGAGACACCACAGTGGTTGGTTTTCCTTTGTAATGTTGGAGGGATCATTTTTGTAAGTAAGAATAGGTGTTTCTTCAAGGTGGTGAAATGCTGCTTAAAACCAGGTTTTCAACTTTACCACCCAGAAAAAAATGTTAGAGACATAACAATTAAGAACAGGTTTCAATGGTTTTAAATAACACAGGCTGTACCAACTGTGTCTTAACAAGATAGAAACTCATCTGGAAGTAGATAGGCTGGAGCTGGTACATTGCTCTATAGTCATCAGAGCCCAGGGATCCTTGTGTTTTACCTCATAGATGAAAATAGCTGTTTTAGCTCCAGCCATTCCATTCACATCTGAGGTAGCAGCAATGAAGAAGGACAGTGGAGAAATTTTCTTAATTTACATATAGGATTCAGGGGTCTGAATATGGCCACAGTAAAAATGATAACTTTTTCATTAGTTTTTAACTGCAGTTTAGTATTTGCTTCATCTGTGAAAGTAGCCACAAGCCTTAGAAACCACAGTAATGATGATGAAGGGGTTGACTTTGTCACCTAAAATCACAGGCACCTATAACAACCATGGGATGAAGACATATCAAATGTCATTTCTACTTGGAAATATGGTGCACATTTCATGTTATAATGCAGAAATCTATACTTTATTGTGCCATTTTTTACATGTAGATCATTCTATTTCAATATAATTGGGTTGCAGTCATATATTTTCTGTATTTTACAACTTTTTTTGTTCCATAAAAGGAGCTCATGGGTATCGTCTGACTGCAGAATGGGCTTTTAGTAAACAAAAGCTAAAGCCCGAGCTCTAAGGCCCTCACCCAGAAGGTGCCCATAGTATCCCTTTTGTATGTCTGGGGCCAACATTAGTCCCAAGGCCTCCCTTGCCTGCAGAGGAGGAAATGCGTTCTCTTTTCCATGTATGTCTTTATTGCTAAGGAGAGAAGTTTGGAGTTTGGGGGGTACCAGCATTTGCAATGCAAGGGTGAGACTGGGGGAATCAATGGACACTGTGAGGCTGGTATGTCAGAATGACTGTCCCACTGTGCAGTGGGCAGAGTGGTTTATGAGGGTGCTGTCAGCCTGAGTTCAGCTGAGCAGATATTTCTGGATCACCCAGTATGTGGGTCATGTAGAATGGGTGAATATATGTGTTGCTGTTTTTCAAATTTCAGTTATTTATTTACCATTTTACTGTTACTTCTATTGTTTGTCTTTAATGATACACTTGAAATTAATTTGAGTGTTTTTATTTAAAAGGAAACCTTATTTTCATAACTATGAATAGAGAACAACTATTAGTTTGCTTAAATAGTAGGTAACTGTAAAAGGTGAAAGGAGCGTTATCAATATTGACTTGGCCAGTGCTGCTGTCCCAGTTTCTGACTGAGACCCTCCCCAGTGTTCAGAGATGGGGTACAACTTCTGAGTTTTGCTCAGTCCTGTGGCACCTGCAGGTAGGGTAATGTCTTTATCTTCATGTTGCCAGGCAGCTCTGTGACCTCCAAAAAGCGCCAGCTCTTTTAGATTCGCTTCTCATGCAAAGGCCATCATTCTAGAAAAATCAGGGGTTAGGCAAATGCCCAGATTCCACCATCAGGATATGTGTAGTTCCCTACTGATTCAAGAATGTCTAGAAAATTGGCTGCCTTTGTATACAGTGATGGTTTTACTGAGGAAAACAATGCTGTTTGGGTTATTGGATTTGGTCGCAAAAGCCATGTGTTGGTGACATTCCTAGAAGGTGCTTTAAGGTAGCAAAGTAGGCAGTGTCTCTATTTTGGCCATGTACGAATGCAAAGAGGAGAGACTCAGAACATAAATCTTGATGGTGAAACTATAGCGATAGTACTAGCTTTATACCTTCCACCCTGCCCCAAATGGAGACAGGTCAGTGACAATTAAGAAGATGCTGAAGATATCCTAGTACTAAACCCAAGTATTTTTCCTGTAAGTAATAGAAAAGATGGGAGAAATGAAAAAATAACAACCTGTGGCCTGCTGTTTAATGCCTTTCTGACATCTCTGATTCTGTCACTATACGGTAACACCATGATGTGTAGATGCAACTTGATTCTGACTCCAAGGTAGCTACTCTGAAGAGACCATTTTCTGCATTATATGTATTTTTCTAAAAAGGCAATGTCCCCCAAGATGTGAGTGATAGCTTTGTTGGCATCTCTTCTGTTTGCCATTTGCAGGGCTGCAGGCCCCAAACTTTGTGCTCCCTGGGCTGAGTCCCACGTCTTGGGGACAGGGTGCATTGGTAGTTGCTCTTGGTCTGGTCTAGGTTGCTGGTCCTCCGTGGGGTGCTTTCTGTCTTTGAGGAAGTTGCTGGCCAGCTTGTGCTTTTTCACTGAGCATGTTCCTCCAGGCATTCTCCAGTGATGCCAGTAGCGTGATGTGAAGCCTTTTTCCTGTTTTCTAGAAATCTATTTTTGTCACTTGTAATCTTTGGCAAGTGGGGGCATATCCAGAGTTTACAATTTAAATCTCTTAAGGAGAATGGGCAGTTTGTCTGCATTTGACCCTTGACGCTTGGAACTAATATGATCTTAGGGTGATGATTATAAATGGGTGGCTGGGTGGAGCAGTTTTCTGTGCTGACTGCAAATTTAGGAAGTCCTCAGGGTGCAGTATTCTTTTTTTTGGTACTGGGGATTGAACTCAGGATCTGAGCTTGCCAGGCAAGCGCTTATTCTACTGAGCTATCTCCCCGATCCTGCTAGGGTGCAGTATTCTTGTTTAGCCTCTGAATTTCCCCACAGATGTGGGGGCAGGATTGTTATGAATATTGAGTGCAGGGTGATTCCTCCCACTGCTCTTCCCACCATGTGTGTCATCACTGAGAGAAAGAGGAAGGTTGGGGCGCTGTGTATCCAGGCTGTGTTAGTCTGCTTAGACTGCCATTAGCAAAGGATCACAGGCCAGGTGGCTTCAACAGGAATTTCATTTTTGGAGGTTATAAGTCTAAGAGCAAAGTGTTAGTAGAGTTGGTTTCTGATATGGCATTTTTTCTGTGGCTTAAAGTCAGGCAGTTATTTTCGATGTCCACAATGGCCTTTTATAGCATGTGTACCCCTGGTGACTCATTCATTCTTTCATTCTCATTTTCACTGATCTCTTTCTCACACACACACACACACACACACACACACACACGGGATAGAACTCATAGCCTCATGCTAGGTAGGCACTCTGCCACTCAGCCCCCTTCCCCCTTTTTTAGCCCCCTTTAAAATTTTATTTTGGACAGAGTATCGCTAAGTTACCTAGGCTGACCTTAAAATTGAGATCCTCCTGTTTCAGCCTCCTGAGTAGCTTGGATAGCAGGCATGTGTGACCATGCCTGACCCTTTTTCTCTCCTAATAAGAACACTAGACTATTCAATCTTATAGATCTCCATAAAGGTTCTGTCTTCAAATGCAGCCACATTAGGATTAGGTCTTTGTCTTAGTCTGTTTTCTGTTGCTGTAATTAAATGCCAAGATAGGGTGATTTATAAAGAACAGAAGTTTATTTATGTTCTGTAGGTCCAAGAGCATGGCAGTGTTTTGTTAGCTCCTGGTGAGGGCCACATGCTGTGTCACATGGTGGCAGAGAAGTGGGAGCATGAATTAGAGGCTGAGGGGAGGTACCAGCCTGGTTTTTTTTTTTTTTTTATTCTTTTTTTTTCTTCAGAACTGGGGATTGAACTCAGGCCCTTGCACTTGCCAGGGTAGTGCTTATTCCACTGAGTCATCTCCCTGGCCCCACCAGCCTGGCTTTATAACATTTCTCTCTCTTTGTAAATAATCTGGTACCAGGATACTTAAAACTCCTGTGAGTCTTGACTCACTTCCTTGAGAAAAGTGCTAATCCCTCTTAAGGACTAGAACACATCTCAATGCTGTTCTATTGGGGATTGAGCCTCAGCTTGAATTCTGGTGGAGACCATCCACAGCAGGATCAACATACAAATTTGAGGGGAGGTAATGCAAGTCAGGTGCTAGCAAGGCTCTCTCAGGTGCAGGAGTCTCAGAGCAGTTGAAGCTTGTATTAAGACTCCATACCAGCGTACAAGGTACATGCATTTCTCTAGAGCAGATGCTCAGTTCTTGGAAATCCCTCAATGAGTCTGGCAGGGGAACTCATCAGTTCTGAGTCCCCAAAGCCTAATGGTTTCTCTGTCCCATCAAGTGACTTCCTGCCTTCATTTATACTGCACTGCAGTGGGCCCCCAGGTAGCTTGGTTCATCTGGGGAACTTGAGGATAATTTACAAATTCTTTGCGTAGCAACTGTCCCCTCCTGGGTGTCTCTGCAGTTATGTAGGGCTTTGTTATGAGGCATTTTGAGAACACATTTTTGGTACTTATTGCCCAAGAGAAGAGGGTTTGCCCAGACTCACATTATTGCTCTCCCTTTCTGCAAGGGTCCTTTGGTACTTAAGAAAATGTAAAGCCTATTATGAAAAAGTATATTAGGAAGCAGTAAAGACAGTTCTGAGCAAAACCTCAGAGCCACTTTGTTCCTGCAAGTTGGTTTGTGGTTCCCAGGCTGGGCTCAGGGAGCTGTGCCCTGTAGGAATTGCAGTATCTCCTGTTGGTGTCAGAGGCAGGGATGGAGGGCATGCTTGGAAGCAAGGTTGCCCAAGTCAGGTCCCAGCTCAGAGGTCTTAAACTCTCAGTGCCTTGTTGCCATGTGTTGGTGTAAGGTTACCTACCGGCTGTGGAGATCAACCTTGAGGTGCTTGGGAAAGTGTGTGCATCAGAATTAAGTCAGTGTCAGCTACTATCAAAATGCTTATTTATGTTCTGCTTGTAAACATCTTGTCGTAATCATCCTTTTCTTCTGTATGTCCCTGGTCATTCTGTGAACTACTGCATAATATTTCATCATTTTTTTTAATTGCAATTTGTTGAATTATTTGGAGTGGTTACTGGTCATTTTTTGGTCTTTTTAAAAGTGAGTTTGTTTATTGGAGGGGAAAAATGAGGAATGCTGCATATAAAGTGCTGAGCTTGTGGGTCAGGACACATCAGAATATTGGCCAATGTTATTTTTTCAATCTGCTTGTGTTCTTTTGGGATTAGTTGCTGGCTGTGGGATCAGTGTGCTAAAGGTCATTTGGTATTTGTGGGCTTGCTGCAATAGCGATTTGGTACTCTGAGTTAGTGTGTTGCCAGCAGTGTGAGGCCTGCCAGTTTCCTGATACTTTACCACCATTAACTGCTCTTGTTTTAATGTATTTTTGCTACTCTAAGAACTGGACAAAATAATTTCTTGCAACTGAGGAGCTGTGCATTGTCCTGGGTAGTTTTTCTTCATGTTTTTGCTTACCTTTTAGTCCATCTGTGTGAGATATGTTTCTGTCCTTAACTTTCAGGGCTTTCTGTCTTGGGTATTCTCTTTGACTTGGAAAGGGGAGAGATGGGACTGAAGTGATTGTTCTCTGGTGCTGGTAGTGTGGGGCCTGGTGTGCAGTTGAAAGAGTAATGGCAGCTCTTGACTGTTGGGGATGTGACTAGTCTGTCACGAGAGCTGGCTGAAACAGTCTTTTCTGTTCCACATCCTCATCTGTTCTGCTGTTAAAATCTGAGGGGCCCCTGGGAGCCTTGTCCCCTCCAGGCTCACTTCCCTGTCTGAAGTTATGCACACAGCTAGTGGCTTCCTTCCGCTTGCTGATTCTTCCTCTGTAGATCTTACTAGCAACTCCTGACAAACCCCAAGCCAGACTTCTGGAATGTGACAGGTTTGTTTAGAAACAGCAGGTAGGAGAAAGGTGTTTATTTCTAAAGACCTCATAAGACCACTTCTGTAATCAAATGTGTCTTGTTATTCCGATTTATTTTTTATTTTTTATTTTTTTATTTTTTGTAATTCCAATTTTGATGATATCCCTGTAAGGTAATAATGTTCTTTGGCTGAGCTTACCAAGGGGCCAAGAACATTGTCATTGTTTTTTCTTGTCTTTCCCTCAACAGTTCTCAGAGATGTAGGTAGTCATTCTCTTTTTGTGTAAGAAAACCAAAACTCTGTAAAGTTAAATGACTTGCCCAAGGCCTCCCTGCTAGTATATCTTTCAAAAATTATTAACTGGACTCTTGCTATGTGCCATGCATGATTCCTAGATATGATAAGTGGTGAAGCTGGCAATGAACCTGTGTTTTCTGCCTGCAAAGCCTACACTTCCATCAATTCCAGGTCCCCCAAGGAGACACACTCCACTGTTACCCACCAGGGTAAGCAGCCTTGCAGTGGGTGGGCATTGGTGCCTTAAATTAAACTTATTATTTTTACTGAAGCAATGAATTTTCAAACAAGGACCATAGGTTTTTCAGGATGAGTGTACCAAACGTGTTTTATTATTTTCAGGAGTACTTATACTCTAAGGACTATTAGGGCTAGAGGGGAGAAAAATACAATTTTTTCTTAATCTTCTTTTTTTTTTTAAAGGCTTTTTAAAAAAAATTTTATTTGTGTGTGTGTGTGTGTGTGTGTGTGTGTGTGTGGCCAGCTCAGCCCACCAGGGGGCGCAACTGGCTGGCATGTGGGGCTGGGGGATTGAACCGTGGTCCCTGTGCTTTGCTAAGCTTGTTCTAAGTAGGTGCTTTAGACCACTGAGCCATCTCACCAGCCCCTTTTCTTAATCTTCTTAAGTTTTTAGCCAGAATACACTCCTGTTAGCAAAAGACAGACTAATAAGAGAAAATCCAGCAATTTTACCACGCTTGCCATGTACATTGCTGGGAAAAAAATCACTTTCTCAAAGTAATTTTCTCAAATCAGTGTATTGGGAGCCTCGCTTAATAGTATTTTAACAAAGCATCGTCAGTTTTAGAGGAGCCAAAACAAAGGAGCAAGCTTTAGGCTCTTGAATGTGAGAACACTACCAGGTGGGCAGTAGTAAAACTGCTCCCACGTCCCTCTGGCCCAGAGCTTTCTCATGTAAAGGGCAAAATTTATTTCAGCTTGAGACAGGGATGCCAAGAGATGGTAGAAAGGCCTTTTGTCTTTGTACATCAGTGTCCTGATATCTGGCAAACAGGAAAAGGCAGAGATCCATAGTATTTTCACTGTCTTTTTTTTTTTTTTTTTTCACTGTCTTTATCTCAACAATCCTAAATATTTTAGGGAATGGCTTGTTATCCAGTAGTAACATGCAAGACAGATTAATAAGAATCTGTATCCACGTACTCCTTGCATGTTACTACTCCTTTGGCTCCCACGCAGTTCACTGTAACACCAGACGTGATCCCTGTAACACCCAAACCACTCCCATTAGTGTAGCCCCTGGTGAGTGACCTAGGGTCTTTCCTGTGCTGCTTCTCTACCCTTCAGCACCTTTCTCCCATTCACACATGAGTTTGTAGCTGTTTGTGTGTTTTTTGTTATAAATTGCTTAGAGAATTTCACCCTAACTAGGGTATCATTTTATATCTGTGTAAAATAATAAATGGTGGTTAATATTAAAATCTTTCAAATTCCTTTTATTTTTTTCCCTTTTCTATTTCAAATATCTTTTTCTGTCTTTTATAAGAATAAAATAAGAATTTAATTTTAGTAGGTAAATATCAAAGTGACTTGTCTAATATGCTGGACTTGAAGCAGAAGAAAGTTTAATATTTCTGAAATGAAATGAAACACTAAGAAATCCATGTTGTTAAACTATAAGGCCTTTAAAAATACCTAACCTAGTCCTTTTCATACTATCTTGGAATTGGTAGGAAATAGTTCTCCACTTTATCAATCGTCATGCAGTTTAAGCTAACTTCTCTCTTCTCTCTCCTCTCTTCTCCTCCTCTCCTTTCTCCTCTCCTCTCTTTCCATTTTTTGAGTCTAGTTCTTACCATGTAGCCCAGGTTGACCTCTTGCCTCTGCCTCCTGAGTGCTCAGATTATAGATTGTGTTACTGTGCTCATTTTAAGCTAACTTTCTATTAAAAAAAAAAAAAGAATTTTGTAATGTTGAGAATTTTATTTTCAACTTCCCAGTTTAAGATAGCATTATTTTAAACTTAATTTGTAGGCCAATATTTTGAAAAAATTTTGGTTATGTAGTCCTGTGAGTCCACATCTCAGGGTCTAGAAAGGTGCGCATGGAAGTTGTAGGTAAGAGAGAAACATTGTGAACTATTATAATGTAGGCAGGTGCTGGCCCAGAGTGATGGTATCTTTCTAGAGTAACAAATATCTGTTTTTAGTTGTGATATTTTAACTCTATAACCAGCAGCTTTAATAACAAGCAAGGTCACTAATACTTAGTATTAATAGATGTGTTTCTCAGTGGAGGTAATAATGGTGATCATGCATTGGAGTCATTAGACAGTGAAGCTGTGGGCATCATGCTTGATGCTGCTCTGAAGGTTTTTTTTTTTTTTTTTTTTTGTGGTACCAGAGATTGAACTTGGGACCCTGTGCTTGCCAGACAAGCGCTTATTCTACTGAGCTATCTCCCTGGTCCACTTCTCTGAAGTTTTCACTGGCTTTATACCAACTTACAGGAGTGGGAATCACGGGCTCATTGTAGAGATGAGAAAATCACTGAAGCAGAGGCTAAGTGTAGTGCTAAAGGTTGTGTAGCTCAACTTCTGACCAGCTCTATTCTCTTTCCCAGGGTGGGACCCAGCAGTTTTTTCTTTTGTATAGGCAGCCTGGGAACCTGATTACTGCTGGCAGTGCCACCAGTGCCTTTGAAATGTGCTTTTGGATGAGGAGATCCTGGGCAGCTAGCTCTTATGTCTGCTCCGAGTGGTGCTGCGTGATATGATCCCCTTGGAGCTGTACTCATTGCCCTTTTCTGCTCTGACTTTGCTTGTCACTCCAGACTGTGTGCCTGGGAAGGATGGATGCCAGCCCAGCAGGTTCTGGTATGTGTGTATGTCAGCTACAGAGGATCAGCACACCTCAGGATGTTACTTCTGGGTCTCACCAGAAGCCTAGAGATTAGAGAAGGTGAGAGCCTCTTGGAAGCCTCCAAAGTACCTGCAGAGAGGCTGCTGCAAGACTCCTTGTGTAGGCTCTGTGCTAGGGGTGCTCACACATTGCCGGAGGGAGGGCCGGTGTGTCAAGTGTTCCTCAGAGCTCTGCAGGATGCTTTGGGAGCATGAGTGCTGCCTTGGGCCACCTGACATACATGTACCTACTTGTTTTTAGACATTATGGAGACTTCAGCCTTTACCCGACTCCCTCAACTCCTTCATTTCTATAACAAGGTTTGGCTCTGGATTTAAGAATTGCCTGTGGCCTCACATGTGGGTGTGAGGAAGGAGGGGGAGAGGAATGTACCTAGTATTTTCAAGGGAGTGCTTTTCTTGATGAAGACAAAAGGAGAGTGTTTTCTTCCTTTTTATTCCCTTTACTAGATGTATTCTTCCATTCAGAAAGTATGCCCACTACTTACCCTATGATAGCCATTGTGCTAGTCTTAGTTAACATACCAGGGAAGAAGAAGAGGCCAAAGTCCTCCTCCAAAGTTGCCAGACCAGTGAGGGGCCAAACAGCAGCAAAGTTAACAGACCCATGAACCCATCCTTGCACATGATATCACATGCTAATATAGCGCCTCTGCTAAGGGGGCTTGTCAGGGAAGGGCTCTCTGAGGTGAGAGTGGAGCTGAGGTTACAGGATGAAGCAGGTTGGCCCCTTGTGCTGGTGGCTGGTGACAGTGTGTGCTGGGTAGAGGTGAGAGGAAAGAGCTGGGTAGGAAGGTGCCAGAGAGGGTGATTAATTGAGAGTTGATTCCATGTGCAGGGGAAGCTGGAGGAGGGTTTGAGCAGTGTGATGGAACTGTGTCACTTGCTCCGGCAGAGCACTCTCTAAAGCCTATGTATGATTTAAAGCACATTTAGCTGCATGTTCCTCGGCACTTTCCTGTGTTTTCTATTAGTTTTCCCATGCACACAGAGTCCTTGAGGGCCTTTCTGGTGTCTCATGGTGTGTGTGTGTGTGTGTGTGTGTGTGTGTGTGTGTGTGTGTGAGTCCTGGATTATATTCTCTCAAGTTGAAGTTTCATTGGTGTCCTCAGCCATGCGATTTAGAGATGAGCTCTGTGCTACAACAGAAAGGTCCTTGGGTGGTGTGGAGGGGCCCTGATTCTTATTTGAAGAATGAGGATACTTAGCTGGCTTCTCAGAGCTGTTCTAAAGATTTAGTGCACTAAGGTACATTTATGTGAAGGTCCACAGCTGAAGTGTTAAGCCAGACATTCTCTGCTGTTGGAGCCTTATGAGTTCCCTAAAGCTTCCACAGCTGGTGAGAGTTGCATCTGTTAATTCTTTTTTTTTTTTTTTGGAAAGAAGAATTATTTTTATTTGTTATTATTTTTAATTTATTGAAAATAGAAATTCAGTCTTTACTTCTAGGACTTCCATGGATCACCATGGATCAGTGGACAATGCCTACCTCCCTCACTAAATGCTGCAGAGCCTTGTCACATTGGCGCTGTCCAGAAGCCATGTGGAAGTGTATGGAGTACATGTGTGGGACCTTTGCTCACAGGGAAGTCACAAGTGTTGTGCCCCTTGTCACAGTGACCCTAAATTCCTGTTGGGTGTGTTGGCATCTGTTAATTCTTAAGAGTCAGGCTATTGCCCAGGAAAGCTGGGACAGTATAAAAGGCAATCAGTGCCAATATCCAGTGTCATCTGTTTGAAAATTTTCAGAAAGTGATATTATTCCAAGCAACAGGCTCTTTTTTGCATTTATGGGATTCTATTTGAGAGTAGGGTGTGTGTGTAGGGGGTTCATCAAATCTCCCTATAGGTTTATTTTTATTTTTGTGGCAAGTCCAGATTTTCCTTCAAAGAGTACCTGAAAAGAGTAAGATTTGAATATATCTTCATTTATTTTGCCTACTATAAACCAAGCTTTTTTACTGCTTAGTTTTGGCAGCATCTCAGAGTGCAAGCCTACTTTCACAGTTGAGGGAGCTGAGGCTTGGAGTGGCTCTTGTAAGGGCTGTGCTTCTAGAACACGGTAGAGCCAGGGTTGACATTTCCTCTTCTCCCTGCTGTTCCTGGGAACCCAAAAGCTTTTGGATTACCCTGCCCTCACAGCAGAGCATTCTGGTCCACTACAGTATTTTAAGACTGAATGTTTATGTCCTCTTAAAATCCATGTGTCAAAAATCCTAACACCCAGGTGATGGTGTTGGGAGGTGAGACCTTTGGAAGGTGATTAGGTTGTGAAAATGAAGCCTCTGTGAAAGGTGCCTCATAAATAAGACCTCCCTTTCACTTTTTGACCTTTTGGCTAAGATCAAGTACATAAATGGCACCCCTAAGAGTTCATCAGCCCCTTTTGACACGTGAGGACATAGTGAGATGTGAACCAGAGGTAAACCAGAACATTGGCCCTTTGCGGACAGCAGATCTTCCCTCGTTTGATTTGAGGCTTCAGTCTTGAGCACAGTGAAAGCTAAATGCTCACTCTTTCTGAGTCGCCCAGTCTGTGGCACTGTGTAATAGCCTCCAGACAGATGAGCTCTACTGCAGAAGGCCTCCCTTCCCTGGCCACCATCTGAAAGAGCTCATCCCACATTCATCACATCACACCACCTGGCTTGCTTATAGCTGTTGACTTTGGGTTTCAGATCCCCCCGATGACCTGAATAGACTTTTTTCATGTGTTTCCTGTGTCCTCTGCTGGAGGGCAGAAGCTAGGCCTGTTCACTGCTGCATTCCTGGAGTCCTGAATCCTGCTTGCTGCATGTTTGTTGCTCAGGAAACATTTGTGTGGAAGGAAAGAGGGAAGAAAGGAAGGGACTGCTGATTATAGTTCTAATGAGGGTGAAAACTGAAAGAAGTCGCCAGTAGCAACAGATGGAATCCAGGTCCCCGAGTGTGGCTTACACAGTCGCTACTATCTCTAGTAGATGTGTCAATGTGAGTTGCTAAGGGAGTGAACAAGTGAGTGAATCTTCGCTTTCCCTTTGTGTCAGAGTGCAGGAAGGTGGCTTTAGAAACCCTCACTTCTTGGTTTTGATGCTGGCTGTACAGGGTAGTAGTGGATCTCTTTTTATTCTTTCCCCCCCTTTTTTGTTAGTATATGTTTATGACAATATATTGATCATGGGAATTAATACATGTATGTGTTGCATCTATTTTTTATTTTGCTCTTAGATTATTTGTACTTTGGGTTTCTCATATAAGAGGAACCATGTGATATTTAACTCCCTGTGTTTCATTTATTTCACTTAGCATTAAGGTCTCAAGGTGCATCTGTTTTCCTACTGGTGACTCCAATTTATCCTTCTTCATGGCTCAGTGATACTCCATTGTATATGTATACAACATTTTGTTCAGCAGTGGAGCTCTGATGTCTCTACACCTTCATTTCCCCAATTGCCATGGAAGGGGAGGAGGCTGTATTCAAAAATTGTTTTAATTCTACCCATTGTTCTGGAAAAATAGCTGATGCCACATTCTTATTTGTGGGGATTATTAAAGAGTCACATTGTTGGAGTCTGAGTGTTTGTAATGATCTGAACCTGTTAGCTGCTTTGGGGTCAAAGAAAGGTATCTCATTTTCCCTTGATTACTCTCTCCTTTGCAAATGTAATGATAATTCAGGTACTGTTCAATGATCTGTGGGTAGGTAGGTGAGCTAGTATGGATAAACATCTTGCTCCCCCGCCAACATCTTGCTTTGGTATTTGTCCTGTAGCTGTTTATTCCTAGGCTGGGTATTGGCTGATATACACAGTTGGGTTGGGAAGGAGAATAAGCACACTTCTTTGTGAAAGACCCATGTCTTCTTCAGGTTTAATTCTAAGTGACTAGCAGCCCTTGCATAGTCATAGCCAACCTTGTCATCAGAGTGACTACAAGATGAAGTGTGCAGATTCTTTTTGGACTGCATGCATTGTATACTTTAATAGATGTTGGAGGTCATGGATGAACTGAGTGGCAGGCTTATGCTGTGCAGAGTACAGGGTTGAGGAAAACTCTGGCATGGCTGACAAGAGCTGTGTGACCTGGACAAATGCCCTGATTTCTCCAAAGTCAGCCTCTTAGTCCATCTACATGGGGGTAGCATATCTGCAAGGTTCTCATGGATATATCAAGTGTCTAGACAGAGTGGGATCTACTGTACCTGAGAACTATAGTGGAGGCCCATAGATAGTTTCTGAGACTTCAGAAGTCTCTTGCAATTGTGTGCAAAACTGTAATTGTGTATTTGTATATATAGATAGATTTTTCTGGGCACAAGTTCCTTTCTTTCATTGCTCACCTTCACAAGGTCACAGACTTTAGATAAAAGAAACATCAGCAGTGCTGTCTGTGGCAGTCACATACAGTGTCTGTGGCAGTCCTTATATTGATTGTGATGCTCTGTGTCTGCTGCTCCTAAATCTGACTAGCCTGGGAGTGCTCTTACCCCTACTACTCTGTGTACTAGCAGTGTTATCTAGGCCTAATCTGGAAAACTGGGGCTAAGAGTACCTATCTGACAGAGTTATGAAGATTTAATGAAGTAATATATGAAAAGTACTCAGAAGAGACTGTAAATTAGAACTTGATAAAAAAAATTGGGAAAACCAATGGAATATTAGCATGTTAAATTATTAATGCCTGCAAAGAGTACATTGTTGGCCAGTCATCCTAAAAACAGTATTTGGACATTGTTGAGCAGATCCAGTGAGCAGATCCAACTTCCCATTTTGCTGAAATCATCCCTCTTATAGAGGTCCCCAAAGCGTGACGTTTCCTGGACACCTATTCTTAACCTTTCCTCTAGTTAATCAGTCTATACACTTCTGCTATGAGGCTGGCAGCATTAAGATTGGAAATGATCAGATAGGATGTGGTTCTCAGATGGGGCTCTTTTAACCCACAGTGAACACTTGGTTGTCATGGCTTGGATGACAGTCCTCCTGGTGTCTAGTGGGTAGAGGGAGGCTGCAGAACATTCTGTAGTACACAGGACTGTCCCACAGCAGAGAACGATTCAGTCAGAAAGTACAGGAGTGCCAAGACTAAGAAACTCTTGAGGTGGGAGGAGACAGGAAGCAGTGTTCTTGGAATTGTATAGGTATCTGTCTGCCATGTGGCCCAGAGAAGAAAATTTAGGGAGAAGTGGACCTAATTGAAATGAGAGATCCCAGAAAGCATTTGATATTGGGTATTTGGACTGAAGATGATCTATGGGAACTGTGGGTATGTGAGGGTAAACACGTGTTGCATGTCCCAACAAATTCATATTAAGCACACACGTCTATTATTGTAATGTTAACTTACCAAAAATTGATTCAGATATTTATTGGTATTTATATCAATTTTGTCATTTTATGTCCCTCCCTCCATCCCTGTCTCCCTCTCTCCTTCACTGTCTTTGGTGTTTTTGAGACAGGGTTTTGCTATGTCATTCAGGCTGGCCTTGTACTTGCTGCAATTCTGCTTGAGCCTCCTGAGTGTAGCAGTTAAGTCGTGTGCCACTGTACCTGCCTCATCTTATAGACAGCTGAGATCCTTTGCTCTTGACTTAATTTCTTTGGAATGGAATGTTTGCTTATTTGGGAGCTAATAGTTGTAACAGAGTGGCTTAGCCCTTATTGATAGCAGAAGATCAGCATCAGAGCCACCAGGGGGCGCCGTGGCCATTTCTCTGTCACCTTTGTTGTATTTTCCCATCTGCAGTGGTGGTCCTTGCTGTCTCAATTTTGCTGTCCCATGCTGGTGTCTTATTTTTAACAGGGAGGGAGCATGGTGGTAGTAATGGAACCAATGGTCTTTTCTAGATGAGAGGCTTTGAGTGTACACAGAGCAGCCTATTGCCATCAGCACGCAATTCATGTCTTGTCAATGGCTTTTGAAAGGGAGGTATGGGTGTCTGGTCCTGTTATATAAGGGAGTATTCAGCTAATTAGAAAATATTTCTCGTTTGTCGTTGCTTTTTATGAGATATAATTGATTAGCCAAGGGTATTTATTTGGCTGTTGAGTCCTAATCACTGCCTTCTGCTTCTTTTAGGTGGATGAGAATTATAGGTGGTGAAGAGAGATGAGCCCAGACAATTAACTCAATTGTTTTCTTTTTGTCATCACTTTGAATCTTGAGCCAGGTCAGAGAGGGCAAGAAAGACACCCTCCTTGCCAGGTGGCTTTGTTGAGTGCATCCTTTTCTTCTCTCTGCTATTATTGGAAGGGATTCTTAGTACCGATGAGGCGATCTGCTTGTCGCCTGGCAACACAATTCCGAATACTCAGCAGCCTGAGAGATGAAGCTGGAGTGCTGCGCTAATGATTCAGAAGGGGTGGCAGGACATAGTGGCCGGCCGATTGTGTGGCTGAGAGTTTGATGATAAAATTTTGGGATGAGCTAGTGGGGCAGCAGCTGTTAAACTGGATGCATCTGAGCCTTAATTGTGGGGAGTAAATGTAGGTAATGCAGCTGCATAGATCCTTGATGTTAGCAACTTCCTTTCCCTCTGAATTTTACCTACTATGCCTCCAGTGACTGTTTAGTAATTGGAAGCTCATATGGAATTTAGATAGTCCTCACTTTTTCATAGCTTATTTATTCATTCCACAAACATTTATTAAGCACCTATCACAGGCCAAACATTGTTCTTGGTGGGTAGGAGCCCAGGTTGGAGATCCTGCTGTGCCACTCATAAGCCCTGTGCCTCAGTTTCTCCATCATTGACATGCATGGGAATACTGGTAATATAGGCAGCTCTGGGGACTAAGCAAATTAATCTGTAGTAAGTACTTGTGACAGTACACTCAGTACATAGAAGACACTAATTCTTATTAGGTGGACTATACCCCAAAGAAGTCACATTCTTGTTAAAATAATGAAAGAAATAAAAAGCGGCTGAATTGGGAAGGGAAGGCCATTGAGCCACGTGGGAGTAATGTGTTGTTACCTGTCGAGACTGAACCACCACATAGTGATCTGCTGCCACCTACCTCCCTTAGGAGAATGGCCTGTGGAGTAAGAAATATAGTGGTCATGTTTCTCAGTCCTGCAGTGACGTCTCACCCAGGGCTGGGTGTTGTCACTAATGCAGACTTGTGTTTTCTCACTGCTGCTACCAGGAATGGGAACAACTGATGAGACTCCTGAGGTTGAATGCGATGAGGCTGGTATGGCTGAGGTGTAGGAGGCAAATGAGGAGCAAGAGCATAGTGTCATGTGGGGGTGTTGGGCTTAGAGTTTTGCAAGCCAGCACTATAGTATTTGCCTGTAGTCTCAGCTATTTAGGAGGCTGGGGTAGAAGGATCATGAGTTTGCATTTAGCCTAGACAACACAGCCAATATCCTGTTTCAAAAATACAAACAAAAATGTTTTTAGAAGGCTTTGTGGAGATAAGGCTGCTGGGTAAGGAGGGAGGGCCTGTGGTTTGCAGAGACAGCCTAAGAATAATCCGAGCCACACTTCTGTACTGTGCCATGCTACTGGTTTTGTCACCACTTGAGGAAGTGACAGTGATGGCATTCCTAAGTATCTACCTGCCCCTGTCACATGCTAACTCACTGATGCAGCAATCCCAAGAGAGCTTGCTGTTCTCCCCATTTTGCACAGAGAAGGAGGCACAGAGAGTAACCTACCCTGCATCTCACAGCTGCTGGCTGACAGAGCTAGGATTCACAGCCTGGCACTTAGTCCCTGGAAGATGTGTTTTAGTGCCACCCAAGACCCTGCCCCAGGCCTGTTTCAGGGGTATTTTTACTGTCTGTATTTCAGGACCACCTCTGCTACTGACTGTTCTCCTTGTCCTCCAAGATTTCCTCTGCCTGGGATGGTAGCAAACTCTCTTTTCTTTCTTTTTCAGACATTGAAAAAAATGATTTATTTATTTGGTACAGGGTCTCACTATGCATCGTGGACTCCTAATGATCCTCCTGTCTCAGCCTCCCCAGCTCTGGGATTACAGCCATACACCATCACACCCAGTTTCAGGGCTGGCACGGTGGGTGAGCATGACATGTGGTACCAGGAGTTGAACCTGGGTTTTGTGCTTGCCAGGCAGGCGTTTATACCACTGAGCTATCTTCCTAACCCTTCTCAGGTCTTTTTGTGTGCTTGGAAACATGATCTTTTTTTTTTTAGTTTTATCGTTTTATTTTTGGTCTGATGTGTTTGTCCTGACCTCCTTAAGAACTCTGGCTTTGCTTTGTTTCCAGGTGTGCAGGAAAACTGCTTATTAAGCTCTAGTTCCTTTTAGTTTTGAGGTTTCTAGTGGGCTGTCCCTGAGCTGGGCAAGGCAGCAGCTTATGTAACCATTTGATGCAATTCAAGGATGACCCAAAATGGACTTCTGGCCTGTGGGTGAGGCCCTAGTCAAACTGTTTTTTTTTTTTTTTTTTTTTTTTCCATAATTTTATTGAGAAATAGCAATGAGACAGTTTCAAACCAAGTTGGTATGACAGTTTCAATAATTAACACATTGCATACATTCTTCCTACTGGTTAGTTGCTGTAGTCAGACTGGTTTGATTGGCAACTTTGGCTGATCTGTGCCTTTGGAAGGGTCCAGGCAGAGGGAATGAGGGGTGGTGGGAGATCAGGCAGGTGGGGTGGTTTGGCTTTTACTATGAGAGGGGCATTAGAACATCAGGGTGATGCAATGAGACTGAGATCTGGCCGGCCAGAGGGTGGAGAGCTGGCTGTGGGCGGACTGGGGGCGGTTAAGAGAAATGGGGAGGTGATCTTTGTTCCACGGGGTGGGGGTGGGGTGGTGTCAAGGATCTTCTGAAAATGAACTGTGAGATTTTTTTCCGAATTGTAATGAGCTATGCTGCCCATGTGGATGACAGGATTATCTGTCCTTGACTCAGCTCTTTGCAGTTCTAGGTCTGTTTCTCCTAAAGTGGGACCATGCTTTTTAGTCTTCTAGCTGTTACCACTGCACCTAAATACTCTTCCTTACTCAGCATCATTTCTTTTCTTTTCTTCTTTCTTTTTTGTATTTTAGGGAAGGGCCTACAGGGTGTTCAAGGTTTCACTACTTGATCAGACTCATAGTAATCCGCCTGTTTATAGCCTCCCAAGAGCTGGGATTACAGGTCCCACCATGCCCAGTCTCAGTTGCTGGCTCAGCACTCCCCGGGGGTGTGGCTGACATGGCAGGCCCAGGGATTGAACCCTGGTCCCTGTGCCTGCTTGCAGGTGCTTTAATTTGCTGGGCTATTTGGCCGGCCCTCAGGCTTCTTGACTGGGCACATTTTAGAAATGATCTGTTGATCTCGTCCTAGAGTAGTTGAAGATTGCCCTTCTGGACCTTGAGTGCCCCCCGCCCCCCCCAGCCTTATTAGAACCCTTAGCTTCTCTCTTATTCTGTTTCCCTTCTAATAAACAGCTGACCTCCCTCAATTAATTTCAGTCATTTTATATTGGTAGCCATTCTTGTAGTCATGGTGCCCCTTGGTAATAATGAGAAAAGGAGAGTGTTTTCTTTTTATATCCTTATATCCATTTATCATCATTTCATTCTCAGAGCCCTAAGTGTGTGATGAGAACCCTTCTAGATTTACTGACAAAACGATCAACTATATTTGAAAAATTGAGCTAATGTTCACTGTGGTTTCCTGGAATTGGAAACTTAAGCCTCCAATTCCAGATGAAGCACTGCCCCTTCTTCACTCCTTGAAACTGTGGCTACTGCTTGGTCCTCAGACCACCTCACACCACCACAGTGATGTGCCTTGTTTGAAAATCAGGGTATGCCATGATGCTTGTGGTACTTAGTGGCAGGAGGTCTTCTCAAGGAAAACCAAGCACAGATCATCTTGGCTAGCATTCTTTGAGGCAACTGTGTGGTTTCTTGGTTGCTACTTTTTCCTTGTTCAAGTTGCCTGGCAATTTGGCTTTGTATGGGATCACTCTAGGTTAGCTTTGGATTAGTCCATCCTTTTCCTGCACTGTACTTGAATATTCTATATAGCAAATGAGATGATTGATGCTCTGATCTCTGAACACTGGAAACCTGTTATATTTTTCAATGAAATATTTTGTTAAATTTTTTTTTCTTCTATTTTTGTTGATTTGTTTTGAGACAAGTTTTCGCTGTGTAGTTCAGGGTGGCCTAGACTCATTATGTCACCCAGGTTGTTCTCGAACTCCTGGTGATTCTCTTGCTTCAAACTCCCAAGTGCTGGGGTTGCAGTCATGTGCCACCATGCCCACCTTTGCTTGTTAAAAATCTTGATTCCTGCATATTGCATTTGGAGCATCCTGTGCCTTTTAGAAGAGAAATGATATTGAGGAAAAGGAACTGCAGAGATTGTGAAAATTGCTTTGTACTGTTGCATTTTTGTGTCTGCTGGGAATGTCAGTGTGATCTGACTCTTCAGGTGTGTTGAGTTGGCTCAGAGCTTGGCTCTATTTGTGTTTTATTAAGGCTTCTCTTTTGTTGTTCTTGGCTCATTCACATTAGAAGGAGACGGGTTTACTTTGGAAGTTTCAAGGAAGTCAGCCTCAATTCTCTCTGACTTGAGTGAGCAGTTTTCTTCACTGAGGGCTACAGCTAACCCAAATATGAAGCCAGGATATGCTAAAAATGTCTCTCTCTCTCTCTTTTTTAATACACAGTCTTCACTGTTCAGGCTGTCCTTGCATTTACTGTATAGCCCAGGCTGGCTTTGAACTTACAGTGATCTTTCTGCCTAAGGCCCCTGACTGCTGGGATTATGGGCATGTACCACTAGGCTCAGCTAAGAATCTCATCTTAAAAGCATGTTTTAGAAGAAAAAAAATAATGCACCCACATCCTTATTGAAAATTGATCCTTTAGTTTAAATTAGAGTTTTCTTCTTCTAGGAAGTACCACAGTGTGAGCTATCTTATTCTTCAGGTGATGCATTAATGGTAGAGAATTAAAGTGGAGACAGTGCTGTCTGTATTTTGGGGGACTCACAGTCCCTCTTCCCTCTTCTCAGGAGAGCCTTGTCAGTGTGGTCCTGACACTCTGAGTAATGGAGGGAAGAGTTTTGCAAAGTTTCCTTTGCATTGATATTAAATTCAGGAGATTGAGTTGAGAATTCGGGGCTAGGGACCCCAATCTTATTGAATAGAATGCTCAGTGGTGGGCATCTAGCCTGCCTTCCATAGGAGGGGATGGAGAATGATTGATTGTCTCTCTGTCATTTGTCTTCACTGATGCTTAGTTCCTCCGGAGGGACAGAGCAAGTGTCTTCATCTATATAGCATGAGGGGGAGGGGGAGATTCTGAAGCAAAATGATCACAGCTTATGATATGAGATGCTTTCACTGGAGACTTCAGACCTTAGAAATTTCCTTTGCTTACCCCAGCCTGTGTGGGATGAGAGATGGGGCTGAAGAGCTACCCTCACTATGCCTTGATTGCTTTGCTGAAAATTGCACATGTAGTATGTTAGGCTGTCTCTCAGCTGCTGTAGCAAAGGCCCCTGAGGAGCACTGGCTTAAGTCAGATAGGATTTTACACTGGTACAGTCACTTAGTGGCATTTAAAGAAAGACCTTCCAGGGCATGGTGGCGTATGCCTGTAATCCCAGTGCTTGGGAGGGTGAGGTAGGAGAATCTCTGTGAGTTAGAGGCCAGTCTGGACCACAGAGTAAGTTCAAGGCAAGCCTGACCTGCATAGAGAAGCTCTATCTCAAAAAGACAACACTAAAAATCCCTAGTTTATTTTTAAACTTAATTATATTTTGAAGAGTAAAAAAAAAAAAAAAAAAAAAAAAAAAAAAAAAAGCCTTCAGAAGTTGCCTGTTCCTCTGGGATCAAGTCTTGGACATGCCATGAGCAGCCTTTGCTCCCATCATCTCTGCATCTCCTCCCTGCCCTTAATCGTGAAACAGAAGGCCAACAACCTTTAGTTCTCTGCAGTGTGCATCCTTGGTTCTTTTTATTTGTTTATGACCATTGTTTTCAAACTGTTTTATAGAGAATTTGTTTGCACTGTAAAGTATTGAAAACATTAAAACAAAAAGTTGCCAATATTTAGCAATTAGAGATTTTTGTGTTTAAAGAAAAAAAAAATAAGGGTTTGCACAGATAACTCAGAGGCATAAATAATGACCTGGCAAGTGCAGGGTCCCTCAGTTCAGTCCCTGGACCTGTGTGCTGTGGGGCCTTTGAACCAGGTGTGGTGACGCATGCCTGTAATCCCAGTACTTGGGAGGTTGAGACAGGAGGATTGCTGCAAGTTCGACACCAGCCTGGGTAAGCACAAGGTTGGCTTGAACTGCATAGCGAGACCTTGTCTCAGAAACAAAACAAAACAAAACAAAGAAAACCCATGAAACATTTGAATTTAGTGGAAAAACTGGGACCTCTGACAGTCTGGATGTTTCTGTGTGCCGGCCGGTCATCTGTAGCTGAGCTGATGGCATGGCTGTATGTAGCTGTAAACCTGAGAATGAAAGTGGGAACTGTAGAAGGCTCTTTGCTTCCAGTTCCTCCTGCTTCTGACTCCTGGCCCCACCCATACAGTACTTTCTGCCTGTGGGTCTTTTATACTATTTTGAGTCTTTTATGATTGTTTTTCCCCTAAGGAAACTTTTTCTTTTTCCCATAGTTGTTTTTGTTATTCAGGTTTTAATTATTATTTTTGCAGTACTGGGGATGGACTTTGTGGCCTTGTGCACGCAAAGTGGGTGCTGTACTGCTCAGTCACATTCTCAGCCCAGGGAACAATTGTTTACATCCCCCCTCCTTTGTGGCACAGAGAATTGAACCTAGGACCTTTGCACTGAGCTACATCCCCAGTCCTTTTCTTAAATTTTGAGATAGGGTCTAAGTTGCTAAATTACCTAGGCTGGGCTTGAACTTGCTATTACCCTGCTTCAGCCTCCCAGAGTACTGGGGTGAGGCAATAGCACCTGCCTGGCCGAGGAGTTCTTCTTGATGCTTCTTATCCCACAGATGTTGGGTAACAGCACTCTCTGCTCATCTTTGTCCATGTCTCTGGGTATCTTCCACTTCCTTGATGGCCTCCTTGGCCTCAGTTTGCAATCCCTTTGAGGGCAGGAGCAGGGATCATTTCTCTTTACTTCCATGTGAAGATGCTCCCTGGGGCTTACAGTTCCCATCATATATTGAAAATATCTTATGTGAAAAATTGACTGAATACATCAAACCTACCAAACGTTGTGGCTTAGCAACCCAGTACACAAGAGTGCTGCTTGTTTCCCTTTGTGATTACAAGACTGACTGGGAGCTGTGGCTTCCTACTGCTGCCTGGCACCACAAGAGAGTACTATACCCTGGAATGCTAGCCCAGGAAAGGACCACAACTTGCAGTACAGTTTTTAAGTACCTGGCACCTTGTGAGTGGTTAGTATTGTTGGCTACATGGTCACAGGAGAAGCATGTGAGGTTGGTTGTGTGGATGCTTCAAGGGCCACCCTGTGCCAAGCCTTTGCTGATGCTGGTGCTTCATCTTCCCTATAAGTGACTCTGCAGGGAGGTGTTCTTTTATCCAACATCCAGGGTTCTGGTTAGGCATGAAGAAACTATCTCAGAGGGATGAATGAGCTTGTTTTAAGTGATAGAAGCAGACGCTGATGAAGTGAAATGAATTTGAGAACTGTTGTTGAAATTTAAAAGCTGAGGATTGATTGATACTCCTGGGATATGACTTAGAAATGTCTTAGGAGTATCTAGAAAAGCAAGGGGAAAAGGACAAGGTTAGTGTTGAGCCATAGAGATTTTTCTGTTGAAGTATCAATTGCTATTTGCTGTTCTAAAGAGAACGGCTAAGGTGGCAGACAGCCTGTGATCCGAAGGCCTGGCTCTTCTTGGATAGTCTTCAGGGCAGGAGAAGTGCTCCTGGTGACAGAAACAGTTGACAGTTACTAACCTTTCTTGATACTCTTTGAGAAGTCCCAGTGGAGATGAGGAAGAGAGAGAATGCCACCTTCTTCTTGGGGCTGAGATGTAGGTCAATGCCTATCCTTGTGAGAAGTGTCCTGGCTGGCCATGGGAAGACTTGGTGAGAGAAGGGTGCCTAAACTGGACTTGACAATTGGAGAGCAAGCAGCAGGTGCAGTGGAAGGAGTCACTGCATTTGGGTGTGAACTCAATTCTAGATTTTTAGGTCTTGGAAGTGTTGTGTTGTGTTTTAGGAGAAGGCCAGAGGCACTCAAGTTTGTTGGGTACCTACAGTGTCTGGGCATCTTGCTGGGAGAAGCTACTCTAGCCCACAGCTCACTTAATGCCCATCACTGTCCTGTGAGTTGGGTGATACATCTCTGTGCCCAGATGGCACAGCTGGGGATCAGGCAGGTTCCTTGTGTTACTTAGCTACATAGCTGGTGATACCTAGAACAAGACTGCCACCTCCTCACTGAATCCCACAACCTCTATTCTGAGGCCAAGCTACTTCCTTGTCCAGCAGTGGCCTTCCATCTGCACTAGTCCTGTTGTCTGTGAACAAGTCCCTCATGATCTCACCACAGAACTGCTGCCAACGGGAGCATGAGGGGGACGTGTTCCGTAGAAAACTTCCCTCTGTTTCGTTGAGAAGCCCAGCACCATAGACAGTGGGAAGTTCCTGAGAAAGGGCCCAAAGCTCTACCTCTTTAGCATTTGGTTTCCTTGTGTATGACATGGGAGTGATATTACCCCTGCCTTTCTTCCTGGGCAAGTGAGCATGAGTTTATGGCTCTAGGGGCTGTACCTGGGGAAGCTGACTTAGCAATGAGGCAGAGTGGGATGGGAGCTGAAGTTTTGGAGCAGTAGCTTGTGCGTCTAAAATTGCAAAAGGTTTCAGATGACTCCTTTCTGTACTGTATCCCTGCTTTTGGAATATTTTCACTCTACTCAGGTGACTTATATGTGGTAGAGGTAGAGACACTTTATTTCTGCTTAGCCAATTATACCCTCATAGAGTTAGATGGCCATTTCTCCTCTGTGTGCTTAATTTTCTTGCTCCCCACCATGGTGCCTATGTACCAGACTGATTAAATACTAATTTTCTAGCTCTAATGGTGGAACTTGGAACAGATTTTTTGTTTCTTTCTAGATGAGTAGCTTTCACCCTGGTGGCCCAGCCTGTAGATGCCTGTGGACACAAAAGTAGGCTTTCAGTGCTGCCATTCAGCCTGCTGAGCCCAGCAGTGAGCAACAGGGAGGTTCACACTGGGAGAGTGGGTGTGAGGTTGGCTGCTAGTACCTGCCTGGCTTCCAGAAGCCTGTAGGCATGGAGGGTCTCTCGCAAGCGCAGGCCAGGCTTTTAAATATATCCCAAGCCACTCACTGTCAGTCACCTCACAGATAATAGGGCCATTATAAGCTTTTAGGCTCTGGGTTAGTATCAGCAAACTTTCTGCCCAGGTCTGAGACATGGTTGCCTTTAGGATGGTGGCATTGCCAACTGGTGGTCAACTTGTTATACCCAGGTGAATTGTACTAGTACCTGAGGATTATTGCCAGCAGTGTAAGAGGCAGAACTAGAGAAGCTGTTGGAGGCTGTTAGGGAAGCTATTTGGAGAAGGCTTTGGAGCTGTTGGAAGCTGCTGGTTCTCTTGGGCTATTCTGTTGGAGGACCTTGTCGTACTGACTTTCCTACTGAACTTGGTTGTTCTTGTCAGAGGAAGAGCTTGGGACCTCATTGTCACTGAGGATGGCTGTGGTTCATTGTGGAGGAGCTCTGGTCCTCAATTTGAGTATTGCTTCCTAGCTCTGGAGGGAAAGATGGTGCACTGCTCAGCCTCGTGGAGAAGCTTGTCACATTGGCTTTCCTGATGAGAACTTTGCTTTCTTTATCCTCAGGGGAGCTTGGGACTTCACTGTTGCTGAGGATGACTGTGGTACTTTTTTGGGGGAGATCTGATTCATATCTTAGTTCCTGGCTCCAGTTCAGATCCTTCATCCTGCTGGCACAGATTTTCTAGTGTCCACAACTGACCTTTGGGCCTTCCCAGCGCAGATCCATGAAGTGGGCCTGCATGGGACTTTGTCATGTGCTCTGGGCCTCCAATGGACTTGTGGGAGGCATTGTTATGAGCTCTAGGTTTTCAGCTGGACTAATGCAAGATATTAGGATCTAGGTCCTCAACTGGATTATTTTGTCTTGGGTATGTTGACAGATTTCCTGCACTTTATATATGATTCTTTTGTTGATTCATTATGAAATAATATTATGAAATGTGTCCTATATTGTATTGTTCCCCTTGAAAACTCCCAAACTACAATATAGCCTAGGGAAAAAAAAAAAACCCAGTCCTAGTGGAAAAGAGTGTTTTTCCTGTTGTGTCCAAGGCTGTAATTCAGTAGGTCATTCACAAGAATATCTGGAGACTGGAATGCTGAAGAGATGGACTCATTGCATGTGCATGTTCCCGTGTCCTCCCTCTCTTCCTTGGCACCCTGCTCTGGCCTTCTCCTGCATAGAAAGCATAATCCACATGCTGTCAATGGCTGCACAGTCTGCCTGATGCCCTCTTCTTCCCACCTTCCTGTCCCTTTTTAGTTCCTTTGGCCTTTAGGCAGTCTTTCAGATTTACCAGGCTTCTTCTTGGCTCAGAAACTTGAGTCAGGCTCTTCTGTCTCCTTGGAATGTCTTATCCCTCTACCCTGTTCCATTGTTTTAGAAGAACCACGATAATGGGAATTGGTTGTTAAAAGTGGAAGGTACCAAGGACCAAAGAAAGAGGCAGACATACTCAGGATATAGAGAATACAGTGTATGAAGAAAAGACAATACTTCTCAGAGGATGAAATTAAAGAAGCGAATAAATATTTGAAGAAATGCTCCACATCACTAGCCATCTGCGAAATGCAAATTAAAACCACATTGAGATATTATCTCACCCCAGAAAGAATGGCTATCATAAAGAAATCACCCAACAACAAATGTTGGAGAGGCTGTGGG
>NW_004524771.1:4062650-4106363 GCF_000260255.1 Octodon degus | reverse complement strand
CACACACACACACACACACACACACACACAAATAAATAAAATTAAAAAAAAAAACAGTTCAGGTGTCTGTGGCTGCACAAAGTGCTCAGCCCACTGCCTTTAGGACTTTACCCTCTACAGTTTTAGAATATGCACCAGGGTCACCTGGTGGGAAGATGATTGTTATTCCCCAAATGGCTATAGTCAGATCTAGCTGGATCTCAGCATTTCCTATTCTTCTTTAATCATCTTTGAATTTTCAACATCATTTGTGTTTTCCTCAGCCTTACACAGGAGATCCTTCCTGTTCTTTTCTTTTCCAGTGTCTCAGTTTTTGATGATTTCTTCTGGCCTTTGTTTCCTGAAACTCACCTCTATGAGCCTGCAGCTCTGAGAGGTATCCTGTCTGTCAGCAGGGGAGTCAGCAAATGAGCAAGTGAGTGAATGGATGAATGATATGTGGTATGGCATTGTAAGCTGCCCAGTGCCAGCGGCAGCAGTGTGAGAACTGGAGTTGTGGGCTCTCCAGGGAGCAACAGGGCTAGGACGTGGAGGACAGCATGAGGGACAGTGAGTGGGGGTCTCTTCTCCTCCCTCTCTGCTGGCTTAGGAAAAACCTAGGGCTGATGAAGCTGCATCCTGTGTACAGTGGGAGCCAGGATTTGGGCAAGGCCTGTGTCCAGTTCTCCAAGTGGGGCTCGCAGTGTGACTCTGGGTGCCGCCCCCTGAGACTTCTGTGTTGGCAGAGGTGCTGAATGCCAAGCAGCTGTACTGCCTCATCTTTGTGATTCTTCCCAATACCTGCTCCCTTCTTTGGGGTCTCAGGTGTAGTTGGTGGCTCCATTTCCTCTATCTCCACCCTACTGTGTCTTTCAGACTTATTGATGGCTTGGAGTTGTGTGAGCAATTGACTCAATTAATCCACTCCTAGCTTTAGCTAGAGTAGGGAACGCTCAAAGCACAAGGTGTGCAGGAGAAAGGAGAAAGATTGTTGCCTGCACAGAGGTGTTCGTCTGTCTTCCTATCTTTCATAGTGCTGGAGAAAACAAGTAGAGGCAGTCACTCCTTGCTCTCCCTCTGAGCTGGTCTCTGGGGATGAGGCCATGGACTCTGTCTGAAATCTGGGCACCCTCTTCCGTGGCCTTTAAAGGACAGATTCAGCAGCAAAGAATCCTTTTCTTGGCTGGCATTTTATATTGGGTACAAACTCCCAAACGGTCTGGGGTTTGACCCTGTCTACCAGGAGAGATGCTCAGCCTATCTTCTCTGTTCAGAGTTTTTCTTTCCTCACCTCCTTCTAAGAGAAGGAGGCTGAAAGCCTAAGTTTAAGATGGGAAACCTTTTTTTGTAAAATGGGAATGGTGGTGCATTCCTGTAATGCCAATATTCTAGGAGGCTGAAACAAATTTTGAGCCCAGTCCAGGCAACTTAAGTGAGACTCTGCCTTAAAATAAAAAATAAAGGGTTGGATACACCAGCCCTGGTTCAAACTCTACAACTGGTGTTCAGTGTGTCTGTGGGGGTGTTTTTTGAGAAAGGGGCATTGTTTTTCATCTGGGATCTGGCTGCACATAGAGAGGAAGACTTGGTTTGGGGTGATTCTGCCTAGGCTGGGGGCACATGAACTTTTCCTCCCGGGATTCAGGTCATTGGCTTTCCACTTTTTATTGATTGCCTGTTGCTTTCTGCTCATTCTTGTTTAATCCTTGTAACAGTTGTTGGAAATAAATGTTGATGTTTCTATTTTATAGGGAAGATGAGTAAGGTCTTTTTGAGGCTACTGGAGTAAGCAAGGTCCCAGTGTGAGGAGGGTTAGGTTGGTGCCCATTTCTAGGTAGGGAAGGGGAAGGTGGAGAGTCTGAGAAGTGCTCTCTGCTTGAGAATGAGATATACTACTTTTCTTTCCACTATAATTGATAACTTTTATTCATTTCAGATTTATGTTTATATCTATATTGCTTATATTTAGTTGAAATATTTTAATCCACACATGGAAGCAAACCTGTGTACATTAAGTAGCTACTATGTGGTGTTTCAATGCACAGATATGTTGTGTAATGTTTAAGACAGGTTAAGTGTGTCTGTTTCCTAAATATCCACTCCTCATTCTGGAGCTGAGTGGCCATAGTCACCTCTACCAAGGTCGCTGGTCAGAGTTGTTCAGTGGCTTGTACATGGGGCCATGGTGCTTTGCAAGAATCTAAAGCTACTTGCCTTTGCTGCGTAAAGGGCATCCTGAGTTTACAATAGGGTGAAGCTGGGCAAATGGAATGAAACTGCGCACCTGCCTGTCCCTCAAGGTTGGCTCACTAGGGCTTGCCTCAGCACCCTTGAAGACTCAGCTGGGAGGTCAGAGCTTCTGAGGGTTTAGGAGTCCTCGCTGCCAGTCTAGATTCAGGGTGGGCATCACAGACCACAAGCCCTTTCCTAGGTCAGAGTTCACTCTGGAGGCAAAGGGCTACTCTCTCAACCCCTGTTCTTTTGAGGCTTCTTGACTAGAAGAAGAGAGAAGCCTGAAGATTCTTGGTGAGGAGGCAACTCAGAATGCAGTTGTTGCAGGAGAGAAGGTGTCCTTAACATCTCCAGTGTTCACTTTAAATGATTGCTGAAGTTGTAGCCAGGAACTGTTTTAAGTCCTGTCCATCTGTGTCATTAAAGTCATACCGTCAGGCAATCTGGTAGGTTAGTTGTGTAAGGAAAATTCAGAAATAATAGGCTTGGTTTTTCTCACATAGGATTTAACCACTTAATAAGAGAAAAAGTAAAAATTAGAGTTCACAGTTGCCAACCTTGAGTGAGGGAGAAGCATTGGTTCGTCTTGCAGAGTGAGAAGAGCTTGTGAGGCCTAGTCTTTAAAGCTCGCTGTGGTATGAATTTTTGTGTCTTCCCAACATTCTTATGTTGACACCTAATTCCCAGCATAATATTAGGTAGGGCTGGGGGAGGGATGCTGGATTATGAGCTCTGCCTGGAGAGCTGGTGAGCCCCTTCTGGATGGGAGGATGCAGCTGTAAGATGCAATCTGTGATCTTTTGCCAAAGGGAAGGGGAATAAGAGAAGGAGGGGAGTGGGAGAGATGAAAAAAGAATTAAGGTATATTATTATGTACATGTACGCACTCTCCACAATCAATGTAATTGTTACATATTATAAATATTAACAATAATAATTTTAAAAAGATGCCATCTGTGAGAAAGAGAGCCCTCAACAGATGTGCCAAATAAGCTTGTTTTTATAAGCCATCTAGTTTATGGCCATTTTAAAATAGCAGCCTGAATTAACTAAGAAAATAATGGAATAGGAACTATAGGGTGTTACATTTAGTAATGTTAAAAGCTACAAATTGTTAAACATCTAATATTATCTTTACTCCAACATGGCTTGGGTTCTGGTAAATGTGGGTGGGGACAATAGCTCCCATCTCCTACTGGCTGCAGGGAAACCCTGTGTGCCCCACAAGGTATTAGAGATCACCTCTGCACATGAATCCTCATAGCACTTGGATGCAGTCCTGAGTGGCATTCGGCAGCAGTGATAAGAAACATGCTATTCTGGGGCAGTAGGGAGGGCTGTCAGTGTCAGGAGATCCATGATGTCTCAGAAGGTGTACTCTGAGTGTCTTTTGTCCTCTGTCTTTGTGGCCTTGCTTGCCTTGACTCAAAGACCCAGGAGTATACCCTGCTTCCCTTTCCTACTGTTCAATACTGAGGACGTGGGTTGAGTGGTGACATTTGTGTAGCATCTTTCATTTTGTAGAGTACTTGGTTCTCTTCCCATCTAACCACCTCTATAGCTTTGGAAACGCACATTAGGCATCATTATCATTTTGAATGTGGGGGGACTGGGACTCAGGGAAGGCATGTGGTACTCCTTTGGCTGCACAGGAGGTACCTAGCACAGCCATGATCAGAATCTGGCCCTATTGCCTCCATGGAATTGGTGGTCTAAGTGTGTTCTGCATATTTGCCAATGTCAACTTGTGGAGCAGATAGTCTGGATGTGAGATCTACTAGGACCCTCTCTGTAGTATGAACTTCTTATTAACTGCAGATTACATGAGTGAGTCTGTTTGAGAGCTGCCTGTTATATGATACCATAGCCTGAGGGTGGCAGGAAGCTGCCCGGCTCTGTGGCCTAATTATTTATAAGCATTTCACATGCAATTAATCTTCCTTGTCATTGGTTAACCCCGCCAGTGTTCTGCGTGTGAGGTCAATGAGAACAGATGCTAGTGTCATAGTCCTCTGGGCCATGGCAGATGTGTGGCTTTAAACAGGTCAGGAAAATGTCTTTTCTGGTTGCATGTGGCCAGTTCTATAACTGGCAGATAGGAGCAGATGAAGATGCCTAAAGTGTCACATCTGCCTATAGATTACAGAAAGTAGAGATGTACCTGCTCCTCTGACAGCATCTCTGAGTTGGAAGGTGTTGGGTTGGCTGGCCCACCCTCCTCATCTTACAGATTGAACATCTGAGGCCACAGTTGGTGTGGGATGCCCAAAGCACCTTGCGTTTGATGGCTGTGTCCCAAATTCTCATGTGCTATGAAGATGTGTGACATCACATGTCTTTGATTTATAAAGTCATTCTTCGTATCCTCCTTACTTATCTTCCACCTTGCTGGCCATGTTGACTCTGGTGCCAGCTCAGTGCAGCTTCCATGTTAGGATATGAATTACAACATGTTTAGTTGCAAGTGACAAAACCGCCTTAAGTGGAGGGAAGGATTGTCACTACTTCTTACTCCAACATCTGGGGGCACAGTTGTGTTCATGCCACTGGGGCCTCAGGCTTGGCTGGTCTTGAGGTTTCCTGCCTGAGAGCTCTGCTAGGGGGATAGTGATACCCAGAAGCTGGTTAGAAACATGTCCCTAACCTGCGGCCAAGGTGTCTCTGCCCATAGCTGGTGTGTCTTTGTCTCTTCAGTGGAAATCTTGAGAATGCTGAATTGTGTAAAGTCATCAGGAAGTCCTGGCCCTTTCTTTTTGATATCCCACTGTGGGATTGGCAGCACACTGTCAGGTAGGAGTTAGGGTGTGGTTATTGGTATCAAATGCCAGTGTTCCAAGCCAGGCTCTATATTATACATTCTTTTTAACTTTGGGCAAATCACTTTAGGTGGTTTAGTTTCCTAATCTGTAAAAAGAGTTTGATTTTAGCACTTGCTTTGTGATGTGACTTGGAGGGCTTAGTATAGTAATTTACATACAGTTTGTCTCTGCCCGGGGAGGAGGTGCTGTTTTCTAGTGAAGCTTCAGTTTCAGTTCATGTGTACAAACTTTGGAATTGTTCATTTCAGAGCACTTCAGTAGTGGTGTTTCGGAACCTGCCGGAAGGATCTGTGCTAGTAGCATTGTTTTCCTCTTGGTTGGTAACCTCATCCAAAACAGGGATTCACCTCTTTTCCACAGCTCTGAAAGGGAGGAAGTAGGTTCCTCCAGAGTTTATAGATCCACACAGCTTCAAGAGACAGGCCAGTAAAACCTTAGGCAGAGGTGAGTCCCAGAGGGAGAGATGCGATTTGTCCACAGAAATTCATTTTTAGGTTTTGTTGGTCCTACTACACAGCACAGGGCTTCTCTAAGATCTTTTCAGCTTGATTTTGTGTATATGTAGGGTGTGGGATATTAAGAAAAATTTTGCTGTAAAGGCAGTAGGACAGCCACCTGAATCCTTTGTAGAATGTACAGCCTCTTGGTGGATGTCTACTGATTTAAATTTTTGCAAGGGAGAGCAGTTAGTTTTGGCTTCGTAAAGCTTTCCGTGTATCTGACACCATCTAGTTAATACCTGTATTTCACTTTCCCAGGCACTTCTCTGATATCTGCCATGTTTTCTCATTGAGGCCTTCCTCCCATTTTTTAAAGACATGTTCTCACCCTGTAGTTCAAGCTGGCCTTGAATTCACAGTGATCTTCTTGTCTCAGCCTCCTAAGCACTAGGATTGTATTTATGGGCCAACATGCCTGGTTTTCTGTGACTTTTCTTTCTGAAACATTGGCATATCTCTGGCACCTTGTGTATAGTGATGATGGGAGAAGAGCAGGAGAAAGCTTGATATATTGATCAGTGAGCCCCCTGAAATAGCATTGCCTTTTTTTTTTTTTTTTTTTTTTGGTGGAACCAGGGATTGAACTCAGACCCTTGCACTTGGCCAGGGAAGCGCTTATTGTACTGAGCCATCTCCTTGGCCTAGCATTGCTTTTTTTATGTTAACAAATTTAAAAGTAGAAGTTTTGGGTAAGTAGGGGGAGGAGGCAGGAGGGAGAAACAACAAAAGCTAGAATGGGCCTGGGAATGATTTAAAAAGTTATACTTTGAAGTTCAATATAGTGTACCCTTTCTCTTGAAGATAAAAGGAAAGGGAGTGGGTAGTTAGACAAAGATAGAAAAAGCAGGATGTTAACTTTGAAAAATGATGATGTAGGTAAGTATATACCCACAGAAGAACATTTTTTATTTCTGTGCATGTGCCCTTGTGAGCGCTCTCTTTAAATATAACTGAGTATAGAGCCCCAGGGAGTGTTTGTAAAGGCTCTTTGAGGCCTTTGAAAAAAGATGCTATATAAAGTCAAAGAATTATTACACAGATCTATGTATATGTGAGCGTGTGTGCACGCGCATGCGTCCGCTCTCCACAGATGATACTGTGTAGTCATCTTTTCCCTTTTTAATTTAGAAAAGGGAGTTTAAGATCAATTAGCCTTGGGATAATTTTCTCCCTGGAGGGAACTTCAGCATTTCTTCTGTAGCAGTTTCTGTACTTTATTTAGCAACCTCTGAGGCCCATAGTCATTTGTGTGAATGGGCCAACCATTATCTATTGGCTGTATGCCTGTGTTTATGTTTGTGTTCCTGGGGGCTGGGGATTGGTCACTGCCCTACTGATCCTTTTGAAATCAAGGATTCCTGTGGGCAGTGTGAGGAAGGAGGAGCAGGCTCATTCAACTTTAGATCATGGTGATGACATGTTAAAAATTTGTAACCCTCCACCCCCTAACATGTATATCACATTTCAGAGATGTATAATTGAAAAAGCTCAATTTGGGCCTTAGTCTCTATCATTGGGTCAGGAAATTATAGCTCTGAACCCAGTGGTTAGTGTTCTCTGGTGAGGCCTTAAAGTTATTATTAAGCACAATTGACATTTCTCCCCAGCCCCTTCCATGCTCAGTTCCTGGAGCTGCGGGACAGGTTTTAGCAATGGGTGACAGTCATTTACTCCTTTATGAATCCATTTATTTATATGACCTTTGGTTTGTTCACTAGGTCTTCTGTGTGTACCTTGGCCAGGCACTGTGGTTGGAACCCCTGTTCTCTAGGGACTCAGGTGGGCTCTGGGGCTTTGGTGGGCAGACTTGCTGGTGAACATTTGTATCCCAGCAGATCTGTATACAGCACAGTGGGGGATTAGGGAAGAAGGGGCCCGGTAAACTGTACTCCAGTTATTTGGCTAGTGTACTGAGATCTGCTTGAGTTCAGAACAGTAGGCCAGTTGTCTTCTGTGGAATTCAAAGGTGGCTGGGAAACAGAGGAGAGGGAATCTAGCAGGAGCAGGGATGGCTATTCTTGAATGGTTGCTTTGTTCCCTGTGGGCTCAGAGCTTGCAAGTTGGCCCACCCCTTCCTTACTGCTGCCTTTCTCAGATAGTTAGAGACTGTATCAGCAACAGGTAGCTTGAGGAAGCCATAGAGGCTCTGCAAAGTTTTGTTTCCTGTCTGGCGTTGCCTCAATGTGGGGCTGCAGGTTCATGACATGTGTGTGACAGACATTTTAGATACTGCTTAGCTGAACTTCATATTTTCTCTGGAGTTTTACTGCCTCCTCTTTGTGGTGGGCTTTTGCTCTGTGCCTGTATTTGCATTTGTCCCCTGTCTAGGCCTCTGTACCTAGTGACAAAAGAATCACAGCAAACTGTTCCTGAGCTTAGTTTATTTTTATTTTTATTTTTATTTTTTTGCGGAACCAGGGATTGAACTCAGGCCCTTGCGCTTGCCGGGGAAGCGCTTATTCCACTGAGCCATCTCCCCGGCCCCTCCTGAGCTTAGTTTAAAATCTCCTTAAAGGATGGTGTTTATTGAATTGATTTCAACAAATTGACCTTAAGGGAACAACTTAGAACCAAGGCCTTGTTGGCCAGATGTGTCTGTTCCTACCCTTCTCCCTCTAGGAAGACAAGGTAGCTCATCCAGAACGTCTGGAAGGCTCAGTTTCAGTCAGCTGCCACCCCTTATCTCTTGGGATGGCTGTGAACTGGAGCTGATTGGATCAGAGTCTCTGATCTGAGGCAGGAATAGGATAGAACAGGTCTACAATTCTCATGTCTGCCATAGCCAGTGAGCAAAGCTGTCCCAGAGAACCTTCAGGGTAGTCTAGGGAGAGGAGCAGGTCTTCAAAGGGACACATGCTAAGGCTCAGAGGCTTACGAAGAGTGAGTTTGATGTGGCTGCAGACTGAAGTGGGGAGAGAAGCAGGTGGAGAGAGGACTGAGAAGTGGAGGTCACTGGGCACATGACTTAGAGCCTCAGCTGTCTGCAGGGGAACTTGGTGCCTGAGTCCTGAGTGTAGGTGCAGTTATATGAGTTCTATTGAGGTTGAAGGAAGGTTCAGGGAAGGAGCTGAGCAGAGACTGCCAGGGGGACTGGAAAGCAGGGAGGAGGCTGGGATGGATCCTGAGTCTGAATTAGCAGCTGCTTGCTAGTGGCTTCCTTCCTATCAGAGTTCATCTATAGTTCCTTCTTTAGGTTTAGCCATGGCCTACACCCATGGGCACAGTGATAAGAGCTGCATAAGTAACCACAGAGAACTCCTTCCACCTTGAATCAGAGGAGGCTGGGAGTCAGGGTGGAGGGAAGGGTATGTGGGTGTTCTCCTAAGAGATGTTGGCGCAGGTTGTGTTAAGGGGCCCAGATGGTACATATTTCAGGCTATGTGGGTCCTCTAGTCTCTGTTATAGCAACTTGTGCTGCAGTTGTGGAGTAAAAGTAGACACAGATGGAATGAAAATAGATGAGCAAGGCTGTATTTATTGGAGCTTTACTGATCTTTGTCTGATTCTATGATTCTGACAGTACTCAAAACATCTTCCTTGACCAGAGAGTCAAAGGGTAAAGCAGGTTTATTTGCCATAGTCCCTGAGTTGAGGTTTGGAGATTTCTGGGATTTGAAAGTATATCTGATTAGAAAATCTGCCTCTTCCTGAGTTTGCTGGTTTGCTCCCCTGAGGAGTTTACCATTTTCACAAATGTTGGACCATTTATTTTTTGTTAGGTTGGGCCTTGATGTGTAGACATTAAAACATTTGAGATAGATAGCGAAACTATCATTTCCTGGGCCGGTGAGATACTCAGTTCAAGCGCCTGCTTTGGCATGTGCAGGGAATGGGTTTTGATCCCCGCTCTCACATGTTGCATCAACTCCACCCCCAGGGCGCTCCACAGAATCCAGGCATGGTGGTGCACACCTGTAATCCCAGCACAGGGGAGGCTGAAAACAGGAGGATCACTGAGTCCAAGCTGTGTAGTGAGACCCCGTACCAAGTACATACAGAATAAAAGCCAAACAATCACTTCCTTATTCTTTGTTTTGTTTTTTGTATTTTTAGGGAAGGGTCTACAGGGTGTTCAGGGCCTCCCTACTAGATTGGACTCATAGTGATCTGCCTGTTTACAGCCTCCCAAGAGTTGGGATTACAGGCATGTGCCACCACGCCCAGTCTCAATTGCAGTCTCAGCACGTCCCAGGGGTGGGGCCGGCACTGCAGACTCAGGGATCAAACCTCTGGCCCCTGTGCCTCCTTGCAGGCGCTTTAATCTGCAGAGCTATTTTGCCAGCCCTCTATTCTTTGGTTTTATGTTAAGAAAGATTGCACAACTGTTTGTTCATATATTTACATGGTTATGATTACTTTATTTCTCATATTTAAATATCATTGCCTTAAATTTATTTCCATATCTAGCAGAAGCAGAAATTTAAGATCCTCTCCCCTTTTTGCTTTCAAAATGTTTCCTTACTCTCACAACATTTGTGGATGGATCCATCCCTTTTCAAGATGATTTGGGATGGAGACTTTTATCCCAGATTGATTTCTGATGGTTGAAGTGAACATTTTCCTGGGTATTTGACTGGTTTTCAGTTCACTTTTCTGCAGTCAAGTGAGGAACTGATTTTGAGATGGATGACCATTTGTCTTTCAGCCTTAGGAGAGGAAAAATACAACTTGGCAAGCTCCTTAGAAGCTGCAGCTCAGAAATCCTGTTCTGTTTTCACTGGAATTGTATACTGTGGCAGGTAATAAAGAGGAAGGAAATCACAGTGATAGAGATAAACAAATAATGGGCTGCACAGCACTGGGGAGAGGGAGAGGAAATTACATGTTAGGGAGCACCTCTGCTCATGCATGTCACCTGCATTTAGGAGAGTATAACATTTGTGTGATACACAAAATCACCCCATCATTACTTTATGGCCCTTCTGCCTGAGGAAAGTCACAAAATGCCCATGTGACAGCAAAAGTGAACGCATGTTCAAGATAAAGCTTGTTGAAAGAGCACTTGCGGGAAGGATAGCAGTTGGCTCATGCCCTTTTCCATCATTGGTACAAGTGTTTTGCCATGACAGTGGGGGAAGGCAGGGAGGACACTATGATAACTCTTCTTCCTAAGATGACATTTTGAAAAGACTCCCACCTTCAGAACATTGCATTATCTGTGCTTATGAGTGTTATTTGTCATTCTGGAGATACAGGGGTCCCTCCAAGAGGAAACATCCGGAGTAGAGCACAGGGAGGGAAGAGAAGGTTCATACCAGGATGATGATGTGAATGTAACCAGCCTTGGTCATCCAGCAATTTGTGACAGGTACCTTTTGTGTGGTGTGAGATTTGGGCCCCCACAAGGGGAGCTGCTGGTATGGCTACTTGAGGCTGTTCTTACCAGATGAGCATTTGTATGACTGTGAATCATCCTAGGAAGGAGTTCTCCACCAAGGCTTCTTTCATGGGATATAGCAGTTTAGCCAAATCTGAGTGACAGTATTTGTGACTCCCTCATGCTGGACCTAAGAAGTCCCCTATCCAGTCACTTGGTCAACCTTTCCCAGTGACACATGCCTGGGAGAGTAAGAAACAAAGGCTAGTTTGACACGAGCAAATTCTGCTACCTAGTTTGCTGCTCTAGGCTATAAAGTTCTTTTAAAAATGTCTTTTTATTTCCCAAGGTCAAAGTATGCAGGAGCTTAGTAAATCTCTGTCATTCCTGAAAATGTGCCCAGCATAAATGACCGGCCTACGACTACCACCTTATTTCAACCTTTATTTCCTGTTATTGAAGGGAAGAACATTTGTTATAGTGATCAGTAACACCTGTTAAATGCTTTTATGTGCTGAACATTGTTCTCAGCACCTTATTTGCATAGTTTCTTATTAAGTCCTTATTAAAACACTTCTATGAGAGACTTTTTTGGGGGTGGGGTGGGGAAGGGTCTACAAGGTGTTCAGGGTCTCACTACTAGATCCAACTTGTAGTGATTCTCCTGTTTACAGTCTTCCAAGTGCTGGGATTACAGGTGCACGCCACTGTGCTCAGTCTCAGTTGCTGTCTCAGTGTGCCCCAGGGGCATGGCCGGCACAGCAGGCCTGGGGATCAAACCCTGGCCCCTGTGCCTGCTTGCAGGTACTTTAATCCACTGAGCTATTTGGCCGGCCCAGTATGGGAGACTATTAAGATGTCATTTTTAGATAAGGGAGTTGATGCTCAGAATGAGTCAATAATTTGCCCAAGATTACTCAGTTTTGGAGGTGTGATTTGAGCTTGGAACCTGATAGAGAGTGTGCTTCAAAAGTCCAGAACCCAGGAGCTCCAGTGGCACCATTGGTTAGCCTGCAGTACTTATATATAAAAATCCAGAACCTTGAACCACCACCCTGCATTAATTGAAATACATGAGTAGGCTGAGGTGTTAGTCTATTCTTTTATCCATCCCACAGGGAAGGTAGCATCATCCCACTTTATAATTGGCAAAAGCAGAAGCCAGGTTGAAGTCACCATGAGATAAGTAGCTGAACTGTAGTTTTTAAACTCAGCTCTGCTCAGCTCAGAGCTTGTTGATAGCAACTTTGCATAGATTCTGCTCCTGTCTTTGGAAAGAAGCTGCTAGAATCCATGTAGGAGCTGCTGCTTGCCTGTCAACAACCCTTACCTCAATGCTTTATTTCTTTCTAGCTCTTGAACCTACCAGAACAGTTTTGTGTCCCTTAGGACTTTTGGAAGCTTGAATACAGCAGGGACTATTCCCAGTTTCCATTTCCTGCCCTGTGTTAGTTACTGAATGCCCTCAACAGGTGGTGTGAAAATGGAAGCAAGGCTTCCTGGGGCTGAAGCATTGCTAGGCACATGGAAGGTACTTGGTCTGTGATAGTCTATTTTTTCTGTTAGTTTTAGAAGTCCAGAATAGAGAAGCTGGATAGAGTAGCTTCTCTGTGCATTCATTTTCATAGTTCAAATTTATACACCTTGATTAAGCACTCAGTGTGGAAGAGTTCTGGGGACACCAAGATGCCTGACATGCTGTAAACTTTAAGGTGTAATAAATATATGCATGGAGGAGACAGAGATGAGTCATCATTGCATGCCTTCTAATGGCTGGCAATCAAGGAGGGTTTCTGAGAGGAGATGCATTTTCATCGGGGCCTGGATAGATTAATTGGGTTTTGTCAGATTGGAAATGGGAGTTGAACAAGAGGAAAGACGGGTCTAGTCAAGAAATTGATGGATTAACATCTGAGGAGAGGCTCTGTGGGTAGGGGAAAAATGGTGCAATCAATGTTAGTCTGGAGGCCCCTGGACAGATTGCTCTCTCTGCATGGAACAGCAAATGCAAATGTCACAGCACAGATCACGCATCTGTGATGAGAGGTTCCCTCTGTGAGAGGCATGGCAGAGCCTAGACACACTGGGGTCTGCCACGTGTCCTGTGCAGCCCAGGGCAGCTCTCACTGAGCACACTGGTAGTAGAGGTATCCACATTGTGACATCTATCTGTGGCACTTGTTAAGAGTTTACAAGCAGATTGTTAGGACAAACCAGACATGCATGTGATATGCCCTGATGGAGCAGAGACAAATGGCTGACAGGAAGGTGGGGCAGATAGAGTAGTTTCTTTGATTAGGGTGAGATTTTACTTCTCCCAGCTTTCCACTGTTACTGTGAACATCCTCTGTCTTTGTTCCTGGGGGTGGTTCAGGCCAGCCAGAATTATAAAGGTAGACAGAAGCCCTGGTAGAACATTCCAAGTTCAAACATGCCTTGAAAAGGAGCAATTCACAATTCTCTGAATCTGTGTCCCCAAAACCTCACTGTTCACTGACATCTGTCTTGGGTTGATGGTGATAAGAGCAAAAAAAAAAAGTTTTATACTTCTGTTTGTTTGTTTGTTTATTTATTTATTTATTTATTTTAAGACAGGTCTCACTGTATAGTTCAGGCTACCCCTGAGCTTGCAGTGTACCTAGGCTGGCCTCAAACTTGCAGCAATATGCTTGTCTCAGCCTCTCAAGCTCTGGGGTTACAGTCACATGCCACTATGCCTGGTGTACCTGTCTTGAATAATAAATTTTTTTAACATAGCCATGATATGAGAATAAATAACTTGCCTTTTTCTCTGCAAACTTATCAATTCTTTAGGTAAGCTTCCTACTCATAGTAGCATTGTGATGAGTTCTTCTAAATTGTTAATGTTTGCTGATGCAGGCTATAAGAGGCACTGTAGTACTATGCCATCTAATTTCTCCTCTGATCCTTCTAGCACCCTAGAAAGCTGAGGTGGTAGGTGCTGTTTTCCCCTTCTGTCCAAGAGAAGAGATCAGAGAGGCTGAGATCTATGACCCTAATTAAAGCTGAATTTAGAATGAAAAGTCTTAAAGATACTATTTCATCATAAGTATATATGAATGTGCACTGTTGTTCTCCATTAAGAATCTTCCTTTGAGAGTGTTCCTTCCTTAGGCATGTTAGGAGGCTGACTTCTTCCTTGGGAAGGTACCTGAACCAGTAAGTGTTCAGTAGATACTGAATGAATGAATACATGCATGAACTCTGGGCTATCATAACTTTAATTTTGCAGGCTTTGCTAATCCTCCCTTTCTTCTCAGCACTGCCTCCTACACCTCTGTGTAATTTTTATTATCTCCCAGAACTCTCTGTAATCTTTTCTAGAAATGTGTTTTTGTTGTGTTATATAGAAGTTCAAAACTGAGAACTTCTGTATGGCTTGTATGGTTATATGGCTCTGGCCTTATGGCACAGTACTGAGAACTATGACCGTCAGTTATTTCTGTTGTGGCCTCATTGCTTGGACCTGTATGCTTCAGGGACCTTCACAGTGTTTGGTTTTAAACATAACTTATATTCTTGGACATAGCTGTGACCTCCTGCTATATGTGTGGTTTTGGTCTGAGTCGATCTCAAGAGGGAAATATGGTTTACAGTCTTCATTAAATGGACAGAATGACATTAGTTCTTAAAGAGAAATCTAGAAATTTCTAATCTTAATATCTGATTAAATGATATGGTAATGACTCTAACATGTACACAGTGACAACAATTAAGTTCAATATAGATAGAAGATTTGAATGCATATTTGGTTGAAGGGCATGTTTTTCTATCCATGAATGTTTTTTTGTGTTAAAGATGTCAGAAGGATAAGAGTATCTTCCCTGAGTAATTGTGGAGGGTGTATTGAAGAGATTTTTAATTTTAATTTTTATTTATTTTATTTTTTTGGCAGTACCAAGATTTTTTTTTTTTTTGTATTTTAGGGAATGGTCTACAGGATATTCAGGGTCTCACTACTAGAGCAGACTCATAGTGATCTGCCTGTTTTCAGCCTCCTACAGCTGAGGTTACAGGCATGCACCACCACACCCAGTCTGAATTGCAGTCTCAGAGCATCCCGGGGATGGGGCTGGCACTGCATGCCTGGTGATGAGACCTCCAGCCCCTGTGCCTGCTTGCAGGTACTTTAATCTGCTGAGCTATTTGGCTGGCCTGGCAGTACCAGGAATTGAACTTGGGACCTTATACTTGCCAGGCAGGTGCTTTAGCTGCTGAGCTATATCCCTGGCACTAGAGTGAGTATTGAAGGCATCCTCCTAATAGTGTCACCTGAATGCTTACTATTAAAGGAGGTGTAGGAAAACCAGATGTTTGTTTAAGCTTGAATAATGATTTCTGTGTCAGTATGGAGCCATGTCATTTGGTCAGTTGTTTAGACTGATAAACAGCTGTAATAGGGAATAAATCATTGCTCAAAATAGAAGTTGTCCTGGATCAAGGCTTTGGAAAACACTTAGAAGCTATAAACTGTACATATTCACCAAGAAAACACTTCTGCATTTATTCTCATCCTGCTCTGCCTTTCTGTTTTGTGTGCCTGGTAAAAGTGATGAGCTAAGCAAATTGTATCTCAGACTGTATAGGTATTAGTTTGGAAAGGGAACAGGGGTTTTATTTAAACAAGCTATCCTTAATAATTTATAATCCAGAGAGGTAGGTGACAGGTAAGGTCTGCTGATTGATTCTGACTTTTCTTTCTTCTCTTAGGTGAATTGCGGCAAGCCATTGTAGCCATGATGAATAGGAAGGATGAATTGGAAGAAGAGAACAGGTACTGGGATCTTCACGATTGAGGGATGGTCTCTTTCTTTGATGTCTTGCTTCTGATACAGAGGGGCATAACAGTTGAAGGAGATTTTGCTTCATAGGCAGAAGTGGTGGCTCTCTCTTAGGTCCTGCCTAGATAGGCTGCTGTAATATATCTGTTGAGGCTTTATACAAGCAAGGAATGGAAACCTAATAATAGTTAGGTGCTGCCTTAGAACAGACTAAGAATTTCAGAGTAGGCTTTCATTTTTTTAAAGACAGCTTTTATTGTGATATAATTCACATGTGTCATAGCTCCCCTATTTACAGCATACAGTCCAGTGAATTTTAATAAATTCACAGATAACATGCAACCTTCAGTTTTAGAACATTTGTATCACCTCAATAAGCAAACCCTATGCTGTATACCTCTCATTTCCCTACCTCCAGAGCAGTCTTTTTACTTTGAGGGCCTATTTATTGTGTTCTAAACATTCAATTACTTTCCTTAAAGTTTGTCCAAGTCAAAGATACTTTTTAATAGTATGTCATTTCTGCATCTTGTTTAACAAACAACCACTAGGAAGGCAGTATGCAATGTGTTAATTATTGGAACTGTCCTACGAATTTGATTTGAAACTGTCTCATTGCTATTTATTCCTCAATAAAATTATGGAAAAAATAAATAAATTAAAAAAATTAAAACCAAGAGCAAAAAAAAAATTAAGCAATGTTTAGAGTAGACATAAATCATATACAACTTAAAAAGCATTTTTCAGATCATAGAGCATAAAGTAGAAAAATGTATATGTAGGTGAAATCTAACTACTATGTATCACCTATAAAGTTGCTTATATGTACCACAGTGTAAAAAAAGTATAATACTGAACAAATAAAAATCTTGAAAATGGCCTGATGAAAAAAAAAAAAAAAAACTTTTAAAAAAAATTTTTGTTGGTGGAACTGGGGATTGAACTCAGGCCCTTGCGTTTGCCAGGGAAGCACTTATTCTACTGAGCCATCTCCCTGGCCTGAAGTCAAAGATACTTAAAAGTGACATTAGAGTTCTTTTGACTTGGCTAGATTTATTCTAGATACTGAGAAGGCAAATGTCTTTATTCTTTTCTTCCCATTTGAAACCAATGCTAGATGCTACCTGGAATTGGCGGCATTGCTGCCATCTAATTAAGATTGAGTTTCTCCGTACCAGAGTCTGTTTTGACTCTGGGTGGTAAGTGGAGGGCTTGCCTGTGCTTATCTCCTCCCTGAAGGAGGTAGGGGTGTTTGTATGCCTGGGTGCACATGTGCTTAGGTTATCCTCTCTCTTCTCTTCTGTTTTTTTTTTTTTTCGAAAAGTGGAGAGGGAAGGGCCTTGCTATGTATTTTAAGCTGGCTTTGAGCTCACTATGTAACCCAGGCTGGCTTCAAACTCGTAGTAATCCTCCTGCCTCAGCCTCCTGAGAGCATGTCATCCTCTTATCCCTTTATTTGGATTGGGAATTAAGCGTTCATGATGACCATCAATCACAGCTCTTTTAGACTTTATTGTGGGCCTTGTTTGACAAACTTCTTGCTTGCCCTTTATGGAAATATATGAAAACAGTGAAATGTAATTCCTGAAATAAAAGAGAATGCTTTTAAAAGTAAGTTTTACAAAGCACAGTATTCTACTAAGATAAACTTTGGACAAAAGCTGTAGCCACTGCAAAATTCTTTTTTCTTGCTCCAGCTGTTGCTGTTGCTGTTATCTTTTTTTTTTTTTTTTGTGGAACTGGGGATTGAACTCAGATCCTTGCGCTTGACAAGGAAGTGCTTATTCTTCTGAGCCATCTTCCCGGCCCCTTGCTGTTATCTTAGAAGCAGTAGGATTTGTCTTATCTGTGAAGGATATTATTTACTATCTGTTAATTTCTTCTTCCTGAAAAGGGAAGAAGAAAAGCAGTTTTTGTCAGTGGCTTGAGGCGTCAAGATGAAAATTTTCTCTAAGTTTTTTTTAAAATTTTTAAATTTTTTTATTTTTTAAATTTATTTTTATTGAGAAATAAATATGAATGAAACAGTTTCACAGCTGATTAATAGGGAAGTTTTGATAATCAATACACTGTACATTGTTATCTTCTTAGTGGTTATCCATAGTACAAGAAGCAGACAGGATATTCTGTCCAAACACTGTTAGTACACCTCTTTCTTCTCATTGAATTAAGTGAAAGTAGCTGCCTCTAAGTTTTCGAGGAACACAGGTCTTAGAGAATTCTGTGAATGACTGGGTTGAAAGAGGGCCCAGATAGTTTGTTACATTCTGATATTACCTTTCAAGTGTGCTTTACATGACAGTTGTGTCATCATTACTTAAAAATAGCTATTTAGGTGTGATGAAGTAAATACCAATAGAATCATGTTGTTCATTTCTGGATGATAATTTGTGATGATATCTAAAAGACCTATTCTTTTCCATTTGTTTAAAGACCAGTAATGACAGATACATAAAACAGATATTTGGGAGAGTCAAGACATTTGGAAATATGAAACACTAGTCATGATGCCTCTAACCATATAACTAGCTATGTACACTACTATGTGTGTTTGCTTAGCAATGGAGATAGCAATGAAACATGGCTCAAAGTGTGCTTTGTGGGTAGTAGTGGAAATAAGACCAGACATCTGTTCCATAATCTGAGTAGGTAGTCTTATTTTTGTGCTACAGATTATCCTTTTGGCCTTTTATGACATCCTTTTTTTTCCCCCATAATTTTATTGAGAAACAAGTAGCAATGAGACAGTTTCAAATCAAATTGGTAGGACAGTTCCAATAATTAACTCATTGCATACTCTCTTCCTAGTGGTTATTTGCTGTACAAGATGCAGACATGATATCCTATTTACAAACACTATTAGAACAAATCCCTCTATTCATTAAGAGAATGTAACTATATATCTATCCTAACCATTTTGAATACATAAATACAAAATGGACATTCATCTATATCCCTTTTTTTGTTCAGTTCCGTATGACATCCTTTTCTTTGCTGTATCTCTTAGTGTGTTTGTGACAAAATGTCTCTGTTTAATGTGCCACACCTTTGAAAAGAATGTCTTTAAAGAAACTTGCCTGAGAGTTGCTCAACTCCTTGTTTTCCTTTGATCTGCCTGGTCTTCTCACAGGTGAGATGAGAAGAACTTGCCACCAGGTGGCTGCCTGGGGCTCTCAATAATCATTATTTGTAGGATCTTGGCCCATGTTTGCTATCTCCTTATATCAGTTTATATGATTCAGACTTGAATTATGTTTGTGCAGAGCTTTATGGACAGTGAGTGAGTTAGGATCTCACTTACGTCAAGAATGCTCTGGTCTTGATGGGCTCTAGTTGACAGAGTCTGAACTGTTGGGACTCCTTTTCCTAGGTCGCTGAGGAACTTGCTTGATGGCGAGATGGAGCACTCAGCTGTGCTGCGGCAAGAGGTGGATACCTTGAAAAGGAAGGTGGCTGAGCAGGAGGAGCGGCACACCATGAAGGTCCAGGCATTGGCAAGGTAGGGAAGGGCGAGGGACCAAGAAATAAGCACCTGGAGGCATAGATAAAACCCATGCACAATTTCCACCCACACTTTATAATTAAAACAACAAAAAAAATGACCAAAGGAAACAAAATTTGTGCATTTCAGTGTAACGTATTTTATCAGATGATACATATATACATGGTTCAGTATTTAGAAGATTAAGTTATGTGAGTTCCCTTCTCTCGTCTCTGCCACCCAGTTTGCTGCATAGAAGTGAGTAGCATCACTAATTTCAGAGATCATCCAAGTATTTACAGCCAGGTGTGTGTACATATACTCCCCCAACCCCAGATACCACTCACTTTACATCTTGGGGAAGGCTCTGTGTTGGTGAGCATGTGACTGCCATTTTTTAAAATAGCTCTCAATATGTCATCATCTGACTGACCAGAATTTGTTTAATCAGTATCCCAACGACTGATTGTGTTTCCGGTCTTTTTCAAGTACTAGTAATGCCACAGCTACCAACCTGTGTGCTTGTTATCTCTCTCATATGTCAGTACATTTGTTGGAAGCATTCCCAGAAATAGGCCCACTGGGTCAAGGTGCAGTGCATTTGCATGTCGGGTAGAGGTTGTCAACTTGCCCTCTGCGGAGACTGAGCCACAGATATCCTACACCAGCATGTCAGGTGACACTGCTATTCCAGATGTTCTCATAAGGGTACGATCCAGATTTCAAGTTCCTGATAATATCATGAAAGAAAAATGAGGTTGGCAGAGTATTTTTTCATTTGTATTTCTCTGGTTATGAACATGATTGAGCCTATTTTGATTTAAGAGCCTTTTCTTCTGTGTTATTGTTTATATCTTATTAAAGAAAATTTTAGAGGACCAAAAAACCCACCCAGCTTCCATAAAAACATGCTTTTTTAAACTTAATTTGTTTACATGTGAACATATTTTTATATTCTGCGCTTATAATTTATAGCCCATTATATTTTAGTCTATCTTCTTCTTTTGTTTACTACCACAGGAGGAGTTTTTATATTAACTTTTTTTTTTTTTAAAAAGCATAATATATTTATTGGGGAAAGAAAGCTTCTAAAAGCTGAGAGAGACAGAAGGGGTCCCAAGTGGGTTGCCAAGGACCCTGTCTCTTCAAGGGATTTCTATAGAGCCATATTAACTCTTTTTACATATCTGAATGTGAGTTAATGCATCATAGCAAACTGGCTATATTAATTGGTCAATTTTATGGTCAATTTAGCATTTTGGGTATTTCCACGTTTTTCTGTTCTTTTAATGAGATGAGCAGTTTATTGCTTATTCTTTAAAATTGCTTTTAAGTAAGACCACGAGAAAATTAAGATTGGGGCTGTGTCAGGGCAGCCAGAGTTGGGTGACTTACATGGCTGCCTTGGTGCTGTGAGCAGATGTAGTTGTTGTATATCTGTAATTGAGCGTTAGCACCATAGAGCTCATCTAAGTTCCATTCCTTGAGCCTCATCCCTCTCTTACCTTTCTAAAAGGACACCCTAAGAGCTTCAGAACTAGTTAGATGACAGTTATAAAAGAGAAATAAGTACACAATCTGGCATTTTCTCTATTTGTTCTCCATTTCTTCTGGCCATGCAGAATTCTGTGGCATAATTGCATTTGGTATTCACAAAAAAGGCTTAAGTCTTCAGAGACACTGGCTCTGAATCATCTATGACAGTAAAGATTGTATTGTCTGTCATTGCATTGGCTTGTTGTAGATGTCAGCTTAGCCCTGAGTCCTGCACCATTGCTCTCAAATTGTGTGCTTCTGGGTGACTTGCTCAATATCTGCAGCATGTGTTTCCTCATCTAGGAAACAGAGAGGATGTCCTAACCCATCCAGGCAGATGGAATACAGAGGAGAGTAGTGAAGGTACTAGGGTGCTGGACATGCACACACTATTGTGTGTGTGTGTGTGTGTGTGTGTGTGTGTGTGTGACAGCAAGTGTATTTGAGTATAGGATGATATAAATTTCATCCTATAAAGTGAGTAGAAAAAACTGATTTCTTAACTAGACAGTTTTTTAATTGGAAGTCTATTTAGCCAATGAATACTTAAGAATTTAAGGTGTTTGAAAGTTGTGGTTTGCAGGTGGGATATCTATAAAATGGATGGACATTTGAAAAGAAGAAAACAGATCAACCAGTCTTGTAAGTTTTGACAAGCTTAATTACTTGCATGTTCCAGATAGAGTTCACCTTTGCCAGCTCTATGAAGTTTCTTCTTGCTTCTAGGCACAGCAGGAGCATCAGTCTGTGTTAGTGGATGGTAAGCCTGGTCAGGTAGCTGTTGCTTGGGGACTGGGAGGCCTGTAGCTGATTTTTTGTAAATATTCTAGGAGTATATTTGCATGTATATGTGTATTACTGGCTTTGAGTATGATTGTAGATCAGAAACATCACTGAGCAAACTCAGGATTTGGGTATGCACATTCCTTTTGCTCAAAATTAATGGCTCTCATGGCTCAGCAAAAAACAAGGTCATGTAAATAGCCCAGTGCTTTTGTGGCCCAAGCAACTGCTAGTTTCTCATGTGGAGTGATTATAATCAGTTGCAGTGAGACTGTGTAAGTCACTAAATAATTGATTGCTTTGCTTCCTGCTGAATTAAAGAAGCTCAGACGATGAGACAGATGTTAGAAGAGATAAGACCACAGATTTACATAAGTCCCTTTCAAGAAAATGTGGTGGTCTGTTTTATGTCACTGTAACAAAATAACACAGACTAGATGGTGTATAAGGAACAGAAATTAATTTGGCTTATGATTCTAGAAGCCCAGAAGTCTAAGATCAAGGGTCTGCAACTGCCTCTTAACAAGGCTAACAGCTTCACATGGGCGAGAGAATGGGTGAGAAAGAGTGTAAGAGAGAGGGAGGTGAGGGACCGAACTCACTTTTATGAAAACGCACTGTTGTGGTGATGAGGGAAGCACCCTTGATGAGGGCAGCACCCTTGAGTCCTAATCTGGTCAGTCTCACCTCTCAACCTTGTTGCATTGGAGATTAAGTTTCTAACACATTTGAGAGACACATTCAACCATAGTAGGAAGCCCGTTAACATGGTTTTTGTCTTATTGTAGGGATATTTTCTGTTTTTGCACATTGTATTTGTTATTTCTTGCAGTGTTAGCAAATTATCTTCACACATGGTTACTTAAAACAACTAATTAAAACCCGGTATAGTTTGTGTGAGTTAGGTATCTGGGAATAGTTTAGTTGAGGGTTAGAGTCTCAGGAAATAGCAGTCAGCTGATGGCCAGGGTTGCTGTCATCTGAAGGCTTGACCAGGCCTCTGACATACTCATGTATCTGAAATCTTCAGCTTCTATCCATGTGTGCCTGGTTATTTCATGCTGAATAACCCAAGAGCAAGAGAGCACCTTCAAGAGAGCCCCCGTTCCCCGTTTTTATAATTCAGTCTGGATTTGGCATGTGATTGCTTCTGCTATATTCTATGGTTACACAGATCAGCCCTGATTCAATGTGGCAGGGAAATATAAGGTGTGAATGGCAGGAGGTAGGGATCACGGGGTCTGTCCTGAAGACTGCCCACCACATGCAGACATTGGCTTCTTCCTGGACCCAGAGGGTCTTCTAGAGAAATAGAACCAGTAGGATGTCTGTATCTCTGGAAAGAGGTATTAGCTCTTGTGGATGTTGAGAAATCCCATTTTTTTTTTTGTCTGTACCTAGAGGTCAAGGAAAACCAGTGATAAAGTTTAAAGCCAGGAGGCTGCTGGTATTTTTTTTTTTTTTTTAATAATGTATTTAGTACAGGGTCTACAGGGTCTCATTATCTCATTACATAGATTGGACTCATAGTGATCTTCCTGTTTTCAGCCTCCCAAGCACTGGGATTATAGGTGTGCACCGCCACGCCCAGTCTCATTTGCTTTCTCAGTGCGCTGTGGGGATAGGGCCAGCATGGCAGGCCGGGCTCAAACACCCGGCCCCTGCTTCTGCCTGAGCAGGTGCTTTAATCTGCTGAGCTATCTGGCTGGGCCAGGCTGCTGATATTGATGCAGTCTAAATCTGAAGAACCAGAGAATCAGGAGCACCAAGGGCAAGAGGGCAAGAATAGATTCATGCCATTACTCAGGTAGGCACAGAGAGAGAGAGAGAGAGAGAGAGAGAGAGAGAGAGAGAGAGAGAGACAGACAGAGAGACAGAGAGAGAGAGAGAGGACAGGAGAGGAGAGATCACTTTCCTCAGTTGTTTTGTTCTGTTCAGACCCTCACTGAACTGACTGATGCCCAACTGTACTGGTGAGGACTGCCTGTTTTACTTATCCACCAGTTCAGATGCTCATCTCTTCTGGAAATGTCCTCAAACACATACAGATGTTTTTTGAGGTACTAGGGATTGAACCTCACTGAGCTGCATTCCTGGACCTTTTATTATTTTGAGATAGGATCTTGCTAAATTGTATAGGCTGGGCTTAAACTTGAGATTCTCCCAACTTAGCCTCTAAGAGGTTTGTAATTATAGGTGTGGTTTGCAGTAACACTTAATATGATACCTGAGAATCCCATGACCCAGTCAGACTGACACATTAAATTAAACTTCACAATATCCAATTTTCTCTTGGTGGACTCATCTTCTTTCTTACTTTGTGTGATTTGATGGGCTGACCCTCCTGAGTTCTGGAAGAGAATGCTGAATTGAGGCCTGTGTAGCCAGCTTCTTCATCCATTGGCTGCCATATTCATGTCTAAGAATGGCATGTGACCAAGCTCTCTGATAAGTGACAATTAAGATATTCTTGAGAGGATGTGGTGGAAGCCAGGAATTGCTGGCCACTTTGAGGGAAGACCCTAGTTCCAGGCCTCGGCAACACAGTGCAAAGGAGAAACAGTCCCTGATAATGTCATCTGAACTGTTAGATTCAGTCTTTCCTAAACTGAATTTTAAATCTGTTAGCCAATCTCATTTTAAATCTGTTAGCCAATATATTGCTTTTGCTATTTGAGCCAGTTTGTGATTAGTTCTTATCTCAGTTATACTCTAGCATCCTGACTAACCAGGATTCTTTTTTTTTTTTTTTTTTTTTTTTTTGCTTATAAAACAATTTAATGGGGGCCTGGCAGATAGCTCAGCGGTCTAGGTCCTGGCAAGCACAAGGACCCAAGTTTGATCCCTGGTAACACATGCCGTGCTGGACCTGGAACCCCAGGCATACTGTGCTGGCCACTGAAACAGGGCATGGTGGCACATGCCTGTAATCCCAGTGCTGGGGAGGCTGAGACAGGAGGATCACTACGAGTCTGGTTTGTGTAGCGAGACCTGGGGTGGGTTTTCGATGACCAGCTTGTAGGTCAGCCCAGCAGAGCCGAACCTCAGGATGTCCCCGGTATCAGCTTCATGGCCACGTTCTGAATGTAGCACTCATTGACAAATGTGCGGTTGGGAGAATTGAAGTCCTGGAGGATGAAGCTGCCCTCCGCCTCGTTGTACTCGATAAGCGCATGGTTGTTGTCGATATCTGCAGACTGTAGTACCAGGTCCGAATCCTCATGCTTTCCAATTGTGGTACTTTTATTTAGGACAAAAAAGCCTTCAGCGCTCTTGAGGTAGGCTTTCATTCTCTCTGCTTCCCCTGGCAGGAGGAGGAGTCCTGCACTTTGTCCTCCGCAGAGAGCCCAGCAGGCCCTCTCCGGGGGCGAGGCCTCCGGGTCCTGGGAGTCTCCAGCTGGCGGGGCCAGGATTCTTGTTTGGATGTTCGGGGCATGGAGTAGGTTGTGTTTTCTCTGAGCTGAAGTAGATTTATCCCCTTAACAGTTAACTCTCAGATCCCTGAAGTGACTTCATCTCTGTCTAGATTCACCAGGGGAGGAGGCTGTGTTCTTAAACAGAAACCCACTGTTGTTGTTGTTTTTTAGCAACTTCAAATTTTCCTTTTATTTACTGGTTATCAAAATAATGAACTGGTTCTTTAATTTTTTTATAAGTAACCAGTGAGTTTTAAAAATATATTATTATAAATTTATAAACTCAGACATATTTATTTCTGTCATTGTCTTCCTCCTTCTCTTCCTCTTCCTTTCTCCACCTCTTCCTCTTCTCCTTTCCCTTCCCATCCTCTCCCCTTCCCCTTCTTTTCCCCTCCCCCTCCTCTTCCCCTTGCCTCCCTCTTCCCTCCCTCTCCCACTGCCTTTCCCTCTCCTCCCCCTCCCCCTTCCTCAGCTCTTCTTCCTCTCTCTCTAGTGGGGTCTAGCCTTACTATTATTCTGTCATCACCACTTGTCTCTCCAGGTGGGCAGTTCCTGTGCACTGATAAGAGCATGTTAGGGGACCAGGCCTTTCTCTTAATCCATCTGAGTTTCTGGTTCTTTGTTTTCTTTAAACATTTAAAAGGAGTTTGGATGGGACAGATCACTGTCCTGCCCATGAGACACGAGATGGCCCCCACTGGCTTGTGAGGGTTATGTCTAACCCTTAGTTGGGAAATTACCCAGTACAGAGATTCTGTTCCTGATGCTGTCCCTTATCAGTATGTCTTTGCAAATCTGTTTCTTCTAACTAGTGTCTACATGCTTCTGAAAGCAAAAACCTAAGACAAATTAGCCTGGGTCAACAGGGGAATCTTTCATTGCTATAGCTGTAAAATCCAGGAATGGTCACCTTATGTATAATCAGATCCAGGTACTTCTGTGATGTCACTGGTTTTCTGTTCCTCAATTCTTTGTTTTCTATGTGCAGGCATCATTTTTTGGTAGGCTGTCTGTATACAGTGGCAAAGATGGTATCTGGCAGCACCAAGACTTTTGCAGGATCCAAAGTGAAGAGGCTTTCTTTCTCTGAATGTCTGCTTATAATGTTAGGAAAGGCACTTCACTGGGTGTGTTGTGGCTAGGAGAGAGCAGAAGGTCATGACTGACGCCTTATCAGGTCCCCAAGGCAGGCATCGGGCAGACAAGAGCATGTCTCTTATACTTCCTCTTTCCTGTGTGTTTGGGATGATTACCTGAGTTAATGCTCTTAAACACTGAGTGCAGCTCCAGGCCCTTCACAAGTGCTCAGTACGTGGTACCTGATTCCTTCCTAGTTGGTTCCTTGGCCACGGGTGGACAGGGATGGTGAAGCTATGCCAGGATCTATGGGTTCTTCCTTTGTCCAGCTTCCATAAGGCCTGAACATCTTGGAGTCTTTGGCCACTGGATCATTTGACCTTCAGCTCCTCTTGGTGTTTTTTTTTTTCCCCCAGCCTTGCTTGGCTAGCAGGTATTACTTTATTTAGACTGCTGAACTATGAGATCTGCTATAACTCTCATGCATGTGAGGCTGAGATCTGCTGTGCACAGCCTTTAGAGAAAGATGGACCAAAAGCTTGGGGAGCCCTGATCAGATTCTCCATCTAAGACCCCTAAGGGACCCTTACTGTATGGGACTTCAATGAAAGCTTTAAGTTTCTGCCCAAAAGGTCAATCTCTGACTTTTCCTGTTTTTTTTTAAATCATTGGAAAAACATTAAGACTGTGCCCTTTGTAAAAAAAAAAAAAACAGTAAATTTTTTGTGTCTGTCCTATGGCAATGATTATATTTTTATCACCAGGCAAACGGTCAGAGTTGAGATGGTCAAACACGGAGTATACTGGCTCAAATTCTCAGCCTGTTCTGGGTTTGGAGCCAAGGGTCTGGTAGTCTGGGCCTTTTCCTCACTATTTCTCCAGTTGGAACACATACTGTGACAGGGACAGCAACAGACTTCATTCTGCTGCCAACTCTGGCAGTGATTGCCTGAGATTCTGGTTGAGAAGGATTCTTTTTTCTTTTTTTCTTTTTTCCTGTATTTTAGGGAAAGGTCTACAGCGTGTTCAGGGTCTCACTACTAGATCAGACTCAGTGATCGGTCTGTTTACAGCCTCCCAAGAGCTGGGATTACAGGTGTGTGCCCCCACACCCAGTCTCAATTGCAGTCCCAGTGCACTCCAGGGGCAGGGCCAGCATGGCAGGCCTGGGGATTAAACCTCCATCCCCTGCGCCTGCTTGCAGGCACTTTAATCTGCTGAGCTATTTGGCTGGCCCTTGAGAAGGATTCTGAAATCTCATCTGAGCTTAGTAGGAAAGAGTTCTGTAATTGGTTAGTTTTTTAGTTACTTTTCTGTCATTGCTGGTACAAACTATCAGACACTCACAGTTAAGGGAGGAAAGCTTTATTTAACTCACAGTTTTTTAGGCATTTCAGCACATAATTGGCTTGCTTGAAAGCCATTGTAGCATGGTAGTCTGGCGCTGCAGATGAGAATCAGTTCATGGTGGGCAGAAGGTAACAAAGCAAGCAAGAGGGCCAGACAAGCGTCTTTCCCTTACATTGTATCCAGGCTACTGAGATTAGGGTGGTGTCAAATCAATTAGTGTACTAACTTCATGCACTCTTAATCCTAGCACCTTTGATATGAGCATTGCAAACATGAATAATTCCAGGATCACACACTGTAGATTCCATCAGCTCTGAAAAAAGCCCCATCTATGACTGTAGGAAGTTTTGGGGGAGACAGACACAAGTCATAACAGTTAGCAGTGACTGTTGTGGACATGGAAAGTAGTGACAAGCATGCCCATGAGTTTGTCATATCTGAGCAAATGGAATAGTAGAAACTGCTTCCAATACAGTCCTCAGGCCAAGGTGGCAGCATCATACATGAGACCAAAAGGGACAGAGCTTAGCATATTTTTGTGAAGCTCCCATTCTGTTTGAGAAAAGAATCATGTTATGGAGAAATAACTTAAACCCACTATGTAAAAACAAAACAGAACAAAACAAAACACAGAACATTTTCTCAGGCTTAGTAGAAACCAGAAATAAGTCCTAGTTTTCTTTTTTTTCAAGAAAATTTACATTTGCTTTGTTGTTTGGTTTGGGAGACCTTGTTTATAGATTGAGTTGGGCAGGAAAAGGGAGGTTGAGGTTTTTTCTTAGATGAAGATGTGCTATCGTAGATGCTGTATTGTTCCCCTAAAAGCCTTGCCCACATTTCTCCTTTCTGGGGCATTAACCATGGCTTAGTTGTGTTTTCCTTTGGTTCATACTAGTGGTTGAACTCTTCCAAGTGTCAAGGATCAGCCAGACTTATCTAATCTGATCAAGATAATTCCAACCTTTTTTCTGAGGAACTGGTTCAGGTAACCGTGGCTTGGTCCAGCTAGGTATGGTGATTGTCTGTGGCTTAGGAAATGGGTATATGGCCAAGGTGACATAATTGGAGTGTTGTTGGGACTTTGGAGGAATATTATTGCTTGCTCAGTGGACAGCTTTTCCTTTGTGTGCTGTGAAGGGGTAAAGATTAGAACTGCCTTGGCCATTTTGCTATTGTAAGGGACATTTTGCTACTGTATAGCCTTAGGGGGAGAAACATGCAGTGTTTTGGAATGGATGGTGTGGCATTTTATTGGTGCTGAGAACCCAACCCAGGGCTTCCAGCTTGCTAGGCAAGCATTCTACCACTGAGCTAAATCCCCAGCCCCATGGAGAAGTGGGTGAAAGAATTGGTTCTCATGATGTCACTGAGCTGCTGGGTCAATCTCCTCTTGAATGTCTCTCTGGACCTTCTAATTGTATGTGCTAGTGAATCTCTTTTGCTCTTTATACCAGTTTGAGTTGCATTTTCTTTTTCTTGACCTTTTAAGAACACATGTTGGCTGGCAAGATAGCTCAGCGGACTAAGCGCCTGCTTAGGCAAGTGCAGGGACTTGATTCGGGGCAGCAGCTCCCCCGCCCCCTTAATTGGGCCAGCCACTAAGTCTGGGTGTGGTGGCTCATGTGTGTAATCTCAGCACTGGGGAGGCTGAAAATAGTAGGATCAATATGAGTCTAAGCTGCTTAGTGAGACCCTGTACCAAATACATAGGAGAAGGAGGAGAAGGAGAAAAGGAGGAGAACATTTGTTGATATAGAAGGTTTTGCCCACTATTTCCTATCTTACTTTGAGTGAGGTGAGGATCCTCCTCAATACAGGAACGAGTCCTTCTGCACAGGATTGTTATTGGGAGTCCTATACTGGGTAGTCATCCATGTACTTTCTATCTTCTTTTTTTAGATTGTAAGCACAGTGAGAGAAGTAGCCATGCTTTTCTGCTTGCTCTGTCTTCCTTATGCCTAACCCAGTGCCTGGCACACAGCAAATTTTCAGTAATGTTGGTTAGATGAAGGACTGAAGGGACTGTGGGGTCAGTGAGAGTGTCATCTGGTCTAAGTATTACCAAGAAATACGGCCCTTCCAACACTGTGGTAGCTCTTCCCCCTGCCTCTCCCTGGTACCAGGGATTGAACTGGGGATCTTGTGCTTGCCAGGCAGGTGCATATGCTACTGAGCTATATCCTCTGCCATGGCTCTTCTGTTAGCACAACACATCCATCAGAATGAGCGTTAGACCTGTTGATGGTAGTTGTTTGTCATATAGTTACTTTGGGGAGTAAGGCTTTCTGGAAACCCTTCAGCCATCCTGTCTTCACACTTAGAGTAGATAAGTAGTGAGAACTCTTAGCCATAGATGACAGAAATCTACTCCAAACTGTGGAAAAATGTAACTGAACAGCTTAAGTAACTTAAAAGCTTGGGGAAGCACTAACTGCCCAGCTGGATCAAAGGACTTGGGGGTAGCATGCCGTGCTTGCATCTTTCCACGTCCCCTTTGTCTTTCTCTTGGTTTTGGCTTCATGCTCAGGCCTGCTCTTCTGTGGTGGTTAGAGGGTTTCCAGTAGCCCCAGCCGCAAATCTGTAGGGGGAGAGGACTTCTTGACAACTCTGGGAAAGGCCTTAATCCATCTCATTTCCCATAGTGCAATGTATGATTTGTTTTTGCTGTCTAGGCCTGGGTTGTATACCCTGTTGGAGCCAGGAGGTGGCAGCTTTTCCTCACTTGAATCACAGAAATGGGAGCTGAGCACTGGAGTTTTCTCAGGAGGAAAATCCGGATATTCCTCCAAACCAACAGTAGCAACAACATTGGGGCTGGCATTCCCTGGTGGCACTGGGGCTGGTGGTGGTGGTGGCGGCCCATTTCCCTGTTATGTTTGGAATCTAGGTGCTTCATAGTAAAGGTACTGTGCTGTCACCCATATGCCAAATTGTCCTGTGGGATTAATGAAATTTTGGTGCAGACACCTGTCTGGGAGCCTGAGTGTTTCTATTATGTCTGATAAAATTATTTTGACCTATTAGTAAGCACCTATAGCTATTTTGGCATCTTTAGACTTTTAGACTCAGTATTCTTTCTTTCTTTCTTTCTTTCTTTCTTTCTTTCTTTTTTTTTTTAATAAACACATTTGAGAACATCACTTTACTAACCTGGCATGATATTTATAGCTAATAGAAGCTACCTGTACAACTAGTTTTAGAAGCCAGAGCAATATCTTACCTGTAACATGAAAGACAAATAAGAACATTATAAAAATGGATTTTAATGTACATTGGCTAGACACAACTCTGCTCAAAAGAAAAAGCACAGTTAAGTGCTTGAACCTCTTAATAATTCATGAGTTTTAACTTAAAGGAGGTAAGAGGATCAGAAGTTGTTCTGTATCAGAAGTACAGAAAATGAAAAAGCAGAGTAGGGGTGGATCTGAGAGGAAAAACTAATATATTCAGTGCCTATAAATTAGATTTCAGGCTCAGATTGTGAATGAGTGTTTCTCCCACATGAATGACTGCAGAAGGCTGATCTGGGGTCATTGGACTGCCTGGGCCAGCGAGTGCCATCATTACCCTGATGACCAGGTATCCCCACACATTTGTGCTACACATCTAGAGGGCAGCACTGTCTTCATGCGAACACTGGCATCTGCTCTTTCCCCAGTTCTCTTTCTCAGGTCCATTGGCAGAGTTACCATTTGCATTGGGAGCCTTCAGGCTTCTGAGCATGCTAAACCGTCTGTGGAACTTCTGCTGTGCTGCTGTGTGTCTGACCTATCCTGACTCAGCTTTCACCCATTTCCTTGAGGTCACTGGCTCTTTTGTTTGCCTTGGTCTCAGTTCTTCCATTCTTTACCAAGCAGGTCTTTAATGATTTAATTTTTAGAGCCAGGGAGAGTTGAGTCCCCTGGGAGGGACTAATATGCCAGGACAAGGATGAATCCAGGACACCTGTCAGGGCAGGGACAAGATGGCTGATAAAGAGGTGTTTTCCTACAGTTTGATGGTGTAGAAATTCAGCAAAAGATGGGCAGATCCATCTTGTTCTTTTTTTTTTTTTTTTGGTGGCTCAGGCTGCCTGAAGGTAAGGGGGAGCTGGGGCTCGAACCATGGTATCCTGCTCTAGACTTCTTTGCATGAGCAGGCACTTAAACAACTGAGCTAAGGGCAGGCCTCCTCATTTGTTGATTAACTCCTCAGAGTTATGTTTTTCTGTGTGAAGCTTATTCAGTTAGATAAACAAGACACATTAACTAGGTGCTGATGTTAAGGGGAGGATTAAATAAAAATGTTAAGCCTTTTAGCTAACATATAAATACCATGTATTCCAGTTTAGTTATGGTGATTTGGGTAGGTCTGGGCTCAAGTTCTGCTTCTCAGAACTAAGACCTGGAGGAGGCTTCTGATGAAATGGGCATGGCAAAATGGAGCTCTAAAGTTAGGGTTTTTTTTTTTCCTCTTTAAGAGACAAATGGCTTCCTTAGGCATGACCACCACCTACTTCGCTCAGCCTCAATGATCTCCAGCTGTGGGGTCCTGGAGTTCAGGGGTTAAGAGAAATGGAATAAGCCCATGCATGCCTTTTATCTATTCCCTTACCTTATGAAGATCCTAACACACCAGTAACAGGGAGTTGGTGATCTGAGACAGGTGAGACCTCCCCATCTTCTTGAAGCTTTGAATAAATCCTATCTTCTTTTCACCAAAATAAATAGTCTCCTCTGATTTGGTCAATGATAAGCAAATGAACCTGAATCCATGGGCTTAAGGGACCAGTAATACGAGGGTGCAGCAATTAGAAGGTGCTCATTATCAGGCTTGGAAAAGGGCTTCTGCTACTTCTAGGTATATGATTTTCACCTAATGTTTCTCACCTAAAAAGCTAGGATAAAACAGTCTCTTCCTGGAGATATTATGTAAGAGATAATGCATGAAAAGTGCCAAGCACAGAGAGTTCCCTGTGGAAGTACTTAGTGAAAACCAATGGAGTTGGTTATTATTGGTTTCATGGAAGTAAGTTATTCCTCCACTTCAATGCTGAAAAGAGTAATTTTCTGGAGTTGATCTAGCTTGCTGTTGCTCAGATGTAACTAACTTTCTAGTAAAGCATTCTCTGAGCTGAAGAGCTAAATTTGTGGCCTAGACTTTGCTGTACATTTCAGCCACCAGGGGAGCTTTTAAAACCATTATGTCTAGGCGACCTTACAGACCAATTAAATCAGAATCTCTGGAGGCAAGACCCAGACTGTTCAGGTAATTCCAGTGTGCAGCCAAGGCTGACAACTGGTAGCTTAAAGTGATGCTTCTCACACTTTAATGTGCTGACCATGCACCTGGAGATCACTTTAGCATTCAGATTCTCATCCTGCAGTTGTGAGCCTTATATTGTGCCTGTCTAATATGCCCCCAGTAACACTGACACTGCAGGCTCCCAGGCCACACTTGGAGCAGCCGGGCTCCATTGAGTAATTCAGTGTATCAGTGTTGGAAAAGTGAAGGCACTTGGCATTTTCTCTCTCAGAACCAAATTGGAAGTCATTTTGGGTTTGTGTTGGTTTCTTTGAAAAAAATACAAAGCATACTGTGATTACATTATTGACATTTTTCTTTTTTGCTTGTTTTTATTTTTAAACTATAAACAACAGGTAGGCTCCCTTTGCAGGTTTGTAGTGATCTCTGTGTGAGCCTCTTTAAGTCTAGGAAAAGTTTAAAGAAGAAAACTACCTGGATGGAATGCAATGACTCCTAATGTTTTCTTTATTATTTAAGAAACATTTTATTTGTTTTGTGTATATATTAATTTTACATAAATCAGAACACTGTGAATCTATAAGTCGGTGGTCAGCTTTGAAAAAGTTAACTTTTTTTTTTTGAGACAGGGTCTTGCTATATAGTTCATCCTGGCCTTGAACTCACTTTGTAGCCAGTGCTAGTCTCAAACTTGCAGTGATTCTCCTGTCTCAGCCTCTTTTACGTGCTGGGATTACAGGTGTGTGCTGCCACACATTGCTAAGAAATTAACATTTTTTATGACAAAGTTAACACTAATTGTTTCTTTATGTTATTCATTTAAATGTATAATTCTTGTGATGGCCACAGAGGTTTCTATGTTTAGATTTGTCCTTGTTGCTTACATTATTCTCCTAAATATTTAAAAGTCATATTTCCATAAATTTGTTTTCATAAAGCTATTTGTAGTTTTCTTTAGCCAAGTTCCTAGAGGTAAACTTACTGTGTTATAAGGTAAGAGTTTTCGTATATGATTCTTCCTATGACTTGGATATGGGTTGTCCCCCAAGGGTTTGTAGATGGGAAGCTTGGTCCACACTGTGGTAGTGTTGGGAGATGGAGGTGTTTGGGATCTTAAGGGATGGGTCCTATGGGAGAAGTCCTTAGGTCACTGAGGGATTGGCTCTTGGAAGGAATAAAGGTAGCTTTCATGAGACCCCTAGCTTTCTTAAGAGTGAGTTAAGAGGAAGCCTACTCCCTGAATTATTCTCCAAACTCTTGCTTTAAGAGATAATCTCTTCATACCCAAACCACCATGTATTCTTGCCATTGAGATTCCTTCTGCCGTTAGGCCCTAACCAGTGACCAAATTAATGGGGTTGTCTAATCTTAGACCTTTACCTTCCAAAACTGTGGGCTTTGCTTTATAAAGTTAGCCTACCTCAGGTGTTTTGTTATAGTAACATAAAACAGACTAATACAATTCATAAAGTGGAACCTTTTCAGAAGAGGTCTCACTTATAACCTTAGAACCAGATGTGAGCAGACGTGGGTTATATTCATTTCTAATGCTGTGTAGCATGATATAGTATTCTCAGTATTCCTACCTGGATTAGTGCTGAGGCTGTTTCTAGTTTTCTGAGACTGCCGGTGAAGATTGTGATGAGAACTCATGTGTCTCTAGCTTTTTCTCCCTGTCTATTTATTTTCTTAGTCTGTCTTTCCTGGAGTGGTATCACAGGGCAAAAGATAAGAATGACCCAGAGCCACAAGTTGTGCATGTTCTTGGCTCCAAGGTGAGGCGGGTGGACTCACTAAAGCCTGAGCAAGTGTTGTCCCTTGGCTCCTGCATCTTTGACTGTGGAAGGTGAAGCTATCCTTGGCATGAATGATTTCTCAGCGGATTATCCCCTTGGGAGTAATAGTGTGAGATTTTTCCAGAGATATGAGAATGGAAATACCAAATGCAGGATCATAAACATTGGTCACAACACTGGGGTGCCAAATGAACTCCTTCATAACCCTTTCAGAATTTTGGACTAGTATAGGTCTCCTAGATACTGTTCTCTTACCTTCTTTTCTGCTTCCTTTTCCCCTACCCTCTTCTCTTCCCCACAATGCTAGAGTACTAGGGTATTAAACCCAGAGCCTCACACATGCTAGGCAATCACTATATCACTTGATTACACTCCCAGCTCACCCAGATAATTTTCTATGTGAAAATAATGAGTAGCAGGGGCCGGCCAGATAGCTTAGCAGACTAAAGCACCTACTTAGGCAGGTGCAGCTACCAGGATTTGACCCCCAGTGTGCCAAACCGGCCCCGCCCTGGGGGCGTGCTGAGGTGGCAAATGAGACTGGGAGTGGTGGCATGCATCTGTAATCCCAGAGTTTGGGAGGCTGAAAGCAGGATCTGTGGATCTGTGAAGTGAGACCCTATAGACTGTATTAAATACATTTTTTTAAAAAAAGTGGGTAGTGGTAACACAACTGAAGGAGGACAGGAATTTCATAACCATCTCTCAAGGTAATCACACACAAGTGAGAAAGCCATGTGCTTGTTTATTTTCTTTTCTTTGATGCTTTTAGAATCCTATCAAAGACAAAGCTTTTGTTGATGAACTAAAATTTTTAGAGAGAAAGCAGCAAGGTATATTTGCATGAACATTTGCATTTTGAAGCAATGCCAGATGTTCTCCAGAAAATCTGCACCAAAAAGGAACTTGGGTAGTTCATCAAGATGGGGAAATATGCAGCTGTTCAGGGAGGGGGGTGAGGGCTAGGTCTGCAGTGTCACCATAGCCCATCACTTTTCCCCTCCAAAGCACAAAAGTAGGAGCAGATAAAAAATTACTGAAAGCAATAAATACGATAGAACTCGCATCAAAAGATTATGATGATTATGCACTAGGGAAGGAAATGAGTTTACTATTCATTAATGCTTTACTTGCTATCTTTTCTAATAAGCAGGTAGTTAAGTTTGGAGAAGTAAATAAAAATAATGGGATGGTTTTGAGCGATAACAAAAGAGCCCAGGACTGCTGAACAACTGGGAGAGATGCTGCTGCTGCAAGCAAATGCTGGCTGTCTGACTTCCAGGAAAATGCTGCGGTGGAACAGCAGTTCACACCTGACCCAGAAGCTGGAGCCCACCATTCAGTTTAACTCTCTGACTTTTCCATTTTGCCTTGGGAGAGGCAGAATTTGCAACCTGATTATTTGTAGAAAATTATTTTTTAAATCTTGCCTTTCCAGTACAGTTCTCAAGGTGGCAATTTCCATGTCACTGAACATGAAGTCTGGGTCTTAAATATAGCCAGCATGTGAATGCCCTGCAGGCGGTGACAGTGGCAATGTGACATCACTGCCAAGCAAATTCTTGTTATTTTGGAGCTAGGGAAGGGAGTAACAGGAAGCTCAATGGTGGAAGGGAGATATTGTTGGCAGCAGCAGCAGCAGCAGCAGCAGCATTGAAGTTAAAGAGAGAAGGTTGTCTAGTACCTCTGGAAGCTTGTGAAGTTTATTTGTTCATTGAGTAAACAAAAATTCACTGAATTTGTACTGAGTGCTAAACACAGACAAAGCAAGCATGTGTTAGACCTGGGTCTTGCTACCAAATCACTGTCACAAAAACATTTTATTTTAAGCAAATGAACTCTTCTTCAAGAGCCTGATTACTTGAAATCTCCAAATATAACTTCATGGAGAGCTAGGCTGAGAGGGTTGAAGTAGAGTTGGGGGTCCTGGAAGACGATCTTTTGCACTGCCAAATCCCTGTGTAAGCCCTGCAAAGAAGGCTACTTTAGGACAAGGATGGGGCTGGAGTGCTTGCCTCACACAGTGAGTTCCTGGCATCTCAACAGCAAGCAAGCAAACATACAGAAATCAGTGATACTGCATGGAGTAGCTTTGCCTTTGAGCCCAGTTGTCTCTTGTCTCTGGTAATGTGGAATAAAGAATTACTGCTGAACTAAATGTACAGATGCTCTTCACATATCTGTGTATCTTACAAGGTGCTCTCCTGATTGCAAGGTTGTTTGGAGTGAAGTTGCATTTTATTAGGTATTTTATTTTCTCATCATTGACTTGTTTGTACCTCAAATTTCACAGTGAAGTCTCTTTACTTTTGTGCATTCTTATTTTGTACTTTTTTTTTTTTTCTGGTAGCATTTTTTTTTGTTGTCTAGTATATTACTATATTTACAATTTTCTTTACATTGCAGCCTGACAAGAGCAGGGGCCTTTGTTTCATCAGTTCACTAATGGCTCTGTCCCAAGGGGTCTGTACAATGCCATGTATGTAATAGAGCGTAGGAAAAATGTGTTGGAAGAAGTGACTTAGCCAATGACTGTTTGTCATTTACTTTTATATTGTTGCTCTGTTGTGTTGGCTTACATTTCCCAGGTCTGCATGGGTGCTGCATTCTTAGCTATAACATATGCATTGTGGGCAACAGAAAGCCTTCAGCAGAGGGCGGGGTCAGGGGCGGGGATGCAGCTCAGTGGCAGAGTGCACACTTAGCATGTATGAGGCAGGCAGGACTGTGAGTTCAAATCCCAGAGTTGCCAAAAGAAAAACAATGGACTTCTTTTCAGGGTGCTACCTGCCAGTTACTCAGAAGTCTCTTTACTGGAGATGCTGGCAAGTATGTACTTGTGTGTTTGTATATGTATGTTAATTAGTAGAGCATAGTTACCCTAAATGAAGTAGAAGGGAACAATACATATTTTGGTAGGTCTAAGGTCAGTGCTTCACATACAATAAACTCTTATTAGAAAAACTCATTTGTTACATGGAGTAAGAAAGTAACAAATTCTGTTTTGTGGTCATCAGTGTATGTGATTGTCTCCATAGTAATTACCATAAAGGCTTTAGAGTCAGAAAGACCTTGACTCTAATCTCTGCATGAAACATTTTTTTACTTTGTGACTTGGGTAAATTGCTATACCTCAGTGAACTGCAATTTAAAAAATCAATTAAATGGGACAAATAATAGAACCCACCTCGGGTGATGGTGAGGGTAAATGAGATCATGCAGGTAAAGAAATGTGCATGGTGTCTGAGGCACAGTGAGTGATAAATAAAGGTCATTCTCTGTCAACCCAAGATCTTCATTGCCATCTTCACTGGAGTATGGTTGCTAGGTGCTAAGGATGCAACAGTGACAAAGACATACTTGCAGCTTTTGTAAAGGAGAGATACAGTGAAAGGTGAGGACAGAGGGAACTTCAGGTAGCTCTCCATGGCTGTAGCACAGAACGCTGCAGTCCAGGGTATGTCTGGGGAATATTTAGGGAGGGTGGCCTGGGGACAGATTCCACAGGTCCCAGGAAGGAGTTAAGACCTGGTTCTGTGAACAGTGAGGAGCTAGTAAAGGCCTCTAAGAAGGGAGAGTAATGGACCAGATCTGTACTGTGGATAGGTCTCCCTTTTGGGTAATATGGAAAAATGAATGGAAAGAGGCCAGTCCTAGAGGACATGAGTCCAGGTTGGATATTTTTTGACCTATTCAAGCAAGAGAGCAAGATGGGCTGCTTGAAAGCAGAGAAAAGGATGCCAGAAAGACAGGATAGAATCAGCAGTGGTAAGCATGACTCTAGTTCTTTGGTTCTTGTTTTAGTTTGTCTTTCCAGTAGACTTTATTATCGGAGATCAAGGGATGGATAAGCATGATGTAAAAGAATTATTTGCATGGCTTCTGAATGTTCAAGACCAGATCTACCCTGAATCCTCATTGGCACCAGTATTTTCACTGAGGATATTTGCCTCCCACTGGAGACTGTGTCTTCTTTATTAACCTGAAACATTAAGTAGCGGGTCATTTGAAGAATGACTCAGCCCCACAACTTTAAAAAGCCTAGCCCTGTGATAGGCTGTTGTGCCCTGGAACTGCAGCTAAGGAGTTAATTCTTGCCCATTTACTTCTTGTCTCCAGAGAGTGTGTTAAAGTCACATCCCATTGTAATTACCTTGGTCACAATGTCAGGAAGCACCCTGCCAGGAGGAGGAGGTTGTGGATCACCAGGAGGATCACAGCCTGTGGTTGGGGTTAATTTTTCCCAGTTGAGGTCAATTTGTTTTGGCTTCTTTATCCATAGTGGATTTTGCTCAGCTGTATAAGAGATACAGGTACTAGGACGGAGGATGTGAAGTTGGATCCACATGTGCTTTCCTCCCCAATTCATTGCTAATAGAGATATGCTCTTGGCTTTCAGAAGATCTTAATCAGGCCAAGATGCATGTACTCCCCCGACTGCATGGCTACAGAATAAAAATTTCGGTAGCTTTTTGTTTTTCATTGTTTTATTAAGGAAATTTTTAAACATGTAAAAAAATAGATGGAATAATATAACAGACCTCCATTTACCCATCACTCACCCTTTGCATTTATTAACCCATTCTCTTGCTTTGTCTTGTCTTATTCTTTGCTTTCCTTTTGGTTTGAGTCCCTAAGGCAAATCCTAGATATTAAGTCATCTGCAGAAACTTGGTTATATATGAATCTAATAGGTAAGGACTTAGGAAAATAACCACATACCATTCTATTAACACACAACAAAATTAGCAGCAATCCCCCAGAATCATTTAAGTTTTAAATTTTAAAAATTTTTTTTGAGGTAGGGTTTCACCATATAGTTTAGGCTGGCTTTGGACTCACTATGTAGCCAGGCTGGCCTCAAACTCATGGTGATTCTCCTGCCTCTGCCTTTTGAGTGCTGGGATTATAGGTGTGCACCATAATACCTGGCTACAATGATTTTGAGTTGATTTTGATTTAACTTTTAAGTTGTAACTCAGCTTATGTCTTTCTTATTCTTAAACCCTCTGTACATTCAGAAAAATAATTAACTCTTCTTTTCATGGTTTGCATGACTGATGTCACCAGACCTGTGACTGCTTTCTGCTAATCATTTGTACCATGTTTCTGCTGTAACTCATACCCTTAGGTATTTATATGGCTATTCATTCCTATAATCTTTGAATAGGTGACATTTTTGTCTAAAGCAGCTGGACTCTCTTTGCTAGTCATTTTCTCTTTTTCCCATTCTGGTTTAAAATTCCCTCATACTACTTGCTCTTCCTTGCTTCTTTGAGTTTGTTATGTGTGCAGACCTCCTTCCACTCATGAGTGTTTGTTCAGTGAGGGCTGTTGACAGGCCTGCTAGGACATGTAGTGCCCCCATTGCCCAGCACAGGAGCTGCCCTGCTAGTGTTCATTGAGCAGGTGCTGCGTTTTCCTCTTTTCTTCCTGTCTGCCTCTCATTGTAGTTTGGCAGAGGCAATTCAGGCCCTTAGATGAAGCCCTGCCGGTAATTATTAGTCATATAAGTAACATGCTACAAATGACTGTCTAGTAGAATCTTGGTTTCTATGATGCTTTCCTTTAAGAGGTGGTTACATCCCACATTTAACTCATTTTTTCCCACAGCTAGATGAGGCACTGGGCTTAAAGACTGGGAAGGTGGGGTACTTTCATCTAGGGTTTTAAGGCTGTACCTCAGCTCGATGTATGGAAAGGAGCCAGTGTGACATTGTGGGCCTTGGAGCTGGGCTCTTGCCCAGCTGTATTACTTGAATGCTGTGCTTTCCTTTTCTGAACTGCAGGCTGTTTATCCATAAACATGAGTGAACCATCATCTCCATCCTCAAACCAGTTGTCTGAAGGGCATTTTTAGGCTCTTTCTGTAAGTCCTGCATGATCTGTATTAGCAGTAACTCCATTGGTGACTTTGTCAGGTCAAGAGAGGAATGTGTGTATAATATAGGTCTCTGGAACAGCATCTGTCCAAGACTTTTTTTTCTCTCAGCCCTGGCTGTTTATAGCCATGGGTAATAATGGTTCATAAAGAGGCTGCATCCTTCATTTTTAGGGCAGAGAAGAGCATTTCATCTTTCAGAGTACTGCCCAGTGCTGAGCCTTCCCACTTGTTCTTCCTCCTGTTCTCTTGGCTGATCTCATGCCATGCTGTAGTGTAGCCCAAGCTTTTGATGAGATTTCCCCATTAGCTGCCTTTCCCTAAAGTTTTCCCTGAATTTTTTTTTTTTTTATTTTTTTTTAATTGTGTGTGTGTGTGTGTGTGTGTGGCCAGCTCAGCCCACCAGGGGGCGGGGCTGGCTGGCATGTGGTGCTGGGGGATCGAACCGCGGTCCCTGGCTTTGCCAAAGCTTGTTCCAAGTAGGTGCTTTAGACCACTGAGCCATCTCGCCAGCCCTCCTTGAATCTTTGCAGTTAAGTTTTAAATGTAGCTCTTGGAAAGTTTCATGTAGCAAGGGAGTGTGACAGGAAGACAAATTGTTGAGCTTTAAATTGAAGACAAACAAAAGGCAATTTGCCTGATGTGTTCCACTTCTGTTCTGCTGCCATCTTTGAGTATGAGTTATGAAGAGGATTTCCTCCTGCTGCTGGGAGGGGTCTTACTGGGGAGTGTTTTATGAACGCATTAAGAACAATTAGATATGCAGTCCTTTTTTTATTTTTACAGGTTTTAGCATCTAAAAAATTGGAAGTCTCCTTCCCTCTTTTATCCCTCTGCTTAGATAATCTTAAGAAGTACTGGAATTAAATATATTTGGGGAGAGAATTTGGCAGCAATCTTGCTATAATTGCCCAGAAAGGGGGAAAGAACATATTTACTTTTGGAGGTAGTAACTAATCCTCCAGGCCTAGGTGACTTTGCTGTGAGACCTCTGAAATGGGAGGTGGTTTCCTAGGCCACATTGAGATTCCCAAGATGGAGCAAAGTACTCTTCTGTAGATGCTGTCAGCCTTTTCTTAATAGCACTTACTCTGGCTTCTAATTACTTATTTGTGTGTCTCTGGTGAGGGCCTGTCTCCTCTACTAGACTTTAGTGTATCATGCAGTAGAGGGGATCTGGGCTGTTTTTCCATCTCTGTCCCTTGATCCGCAATTGTTGAACCCAGTATCTAACACATATCAGGGGAATGGGAAGTATTTGAGGTTTGAAGGAATATATCCTGGACAAGACTTGCCTTTTTATTCTGCACTTCCTACTGCATTCCCATTACTGATAGGTAATTCTACCTGCTGGTTGCCCCATTCTGGGTTTTCACTTGACCAGCTCCTATAGGTGTCAAGTGTAGTTATCCTTCCTCTGCTTTACAAGACACTTATGCTTGTGTTGTGCTGATCAGAGGAGAAAACTCCACCTCAGGAGGAAATGTATTTGGTTAGAAGATTTGTAATAGTGTAAGTACATGGCAGGTGTGTTTGGAAATATTCTGTGTGTTACCTTGGTAGGAAAATGTTGTGCTAAGACAGTGAAGTCAGAATAATATGTACAATTTAGTAAGTCACTGGGAGGATCAGATCACATTAAGAGCTAGGGAGTATTTATCTTCTGAACAGTATGAAGAAGAGGTGAGCCCAGGACAGACCAAGCCATCAGTGAGTGAAGGAGATCTGATGTGGTTAACAGACCTGAGGCCCCTCCAGTTGTCTGAGTTACAGGGTCCCTTCTCATGGTGATGAGGTTGTCATTGGAAAAGGCACAGAAACCAACATGATCATAATTGAGTCCAGAATGGAAGTGGCCTTGCTAGATTTTTTTTTATGAAAAATGGTAGAGTTGGAGAGTCCTTTGAGTTAAGGTTAGTACTGTGCATAGGTGGAAAATGAAAGAAAAAGACTGAATATCTTGAGTCTAGAACTTTCTCTAGTTAATCATCTTGGAATGTCCACAGGCAACATGAACACTAAGTGATCAAAAGTCCTAAGCACCCCCTGTTCTGGTGACATTTTTGTGAATTGGCAACCTGTGTTGGGAGGTGACCAACTCCATTCTAAAGGAACCTTTATGAAGAGCCTGGGCTGCCAACCACTTTGGCTTCTCATTGCCTCAATTTCCCTCTGTGTTTCTTTGTGCCTTCAAGGAAGATCAGGAAGCTCAGTAAAGCTAGTCTCAGTGATAAGTGCTGGCTAGGGCCTGATGTGCAGGAGTGCCACCTTGCTGCTCACACTGATTGGGAGGCCCTACAACTGGGCCCCTTGTTTCTCTGATTGTGGCCTCATCTGTGTGCCAGGGAACTCTGATGTTATCCTTTAATCTTCACCATGGCTGACATGGCAATGGTATCGTCTACTGTGTACCAAGTTCTCTATTTCAGCCTTTACCCTGGATCTTTCTAAGATATTTGTCAAGCAGGGCTTATTTTCTTTATTATTTTTGGATGAACAAATGGAAGCTAAAGGTTTTTTATTTGTTCAAGTTCATGTGAACCAGTAAGTGAAAAATCTGAGTTGATTTTTTTCTCTGACACCAGATTCCTCAGTGCCAGGGATTTAGTGGTGCTCTGTGTCCTGTCTGATAAAGTGGAGACATCTTTCAGGGATAGTCTCTGAAAGCCTTTTGTGCCTCTGAGCCTTTGCATGTGTTTTTCAACCTTTGTCCCAGGGCAGGATTCTCTTCATCCTTGAGGGGCCAAGTGCATTGTCACCACCTCAGTGGAACCGCCAGGGTTCCCTGTGGTGCTTCATCCTGGGTGTTTTCCCAGCCTCCTGGACTTGTATTATGGCTCCTGTTATACTGCAATTTCTGGTTGTGTTTATTATTTAAAGTTCTTAGATGTAAGCAGCAGTAATTGCCTTCAGATGACCATGCCAATTCTAACCATGAGTTAGACCACTTGTGATTTTGCCACAGATGTGGGCACCTAGGAGTTCTCCTCAAACATGCTCATGCCCATGCAGCCCATTTCCCTAATGAGTCTATATGCAGATTACTTCTCTGAAAGGTAGATGCTGCACTTAGCCCTGGTTGTGAGGTGAAAGGGCAGCACACCTCAGTGGGTGGAACATTCAAAGTGCCCTTGGGAGCAGCAGCCTGTTCCCTCACCTCCTACTGTGTGACCTTGGGCATCTTTGTACTTGTTTGGTCATTTGTTAAACAGGGAAATGAAATAGAGCCCTCAACTCAATTAAGTATTGATTTCTGTCTCACTCTTCCCAGTTAGTGCCCAGTAAATTATTGTTGACTTGATTGTAACTCAAAAAATTTTGCATGACCAAAAATCAGAGAAAAAGAAGGGCTGCAAGGACAGCCAACATTTTGGCCCTAGCCTTTTGGGTCAGTGAGGACTCAGGACATAGGAGAACCTATACTGTAACATTATGTAACTCAGTTGTGTCCCAAATTTTCTTTTCTTTTCTTTTTCTTTCTTTCTTTCTTTCTTTTT
>NW_004524771.1:4055638-4062541 GCF_000260255.1 Octodon degus | reverse complement strand
TTGCCAGGCAAGCGCTTATTCCACTGAGCCATCTCCCCAGCCCAAATTTTCTGATCAAGGAGATTATGGGGCCAGAGAGGAATGTGATCGATGATGTAGAGTGTGCCTAAGGAGAGTCACATGGAGAGAAAACATTCTCTCAGGCTTTTACAGAGAGCAAATGGGTCAAGCAATGGCCATGACTCATTCACATGGCTGACACTGACAAAGGATCTACAAACTGTGGTATAGGGTTTCAGGTTAAATCCTGAGGGGATTTGACTGACCTTATCAGATAGAAAAGTTACATTTCTTGTTATATAGGTCTTGCTTTATCTTGGTCTTAACCATCCAGCAGAAAAGTATGAAAATGAAGTATAAAAAGTAAAGCCACATTAATATGCTGAGCTGTAAAAAGCTCAAGTCAACAACTTTGGACATTGCCAGTATTACGGAAAACCCACTACTATTATGGAATACTGGACTCTATTTCGAGATTCTGCGGAATTCAAGCTCCTACAGTATTTAAATGACAATGGAATGCCATTCTCTGACAACACTAATCAAAAAAGTGGGATAGAAATGAATGACCCTTTTATATCTTTATACTTACAATAGTTAGGATAGATGTACAGCTCCATTCTCTTAATTCAGTAAATAGAGAGGATTGTTATAATAGTGTTTGAGACAGGATATCATGTCTGCATCTTGTACAATGAATAACCACTAAGACAATATGCAATGTATTAATTATTGAAAATGTGACAGTAATCGGTTTTGAAACTGTCTCATTGATATTTGTTTCTCAATAAAATTATTAAAAAAATTTTTGCCTGCCACTTTGGGTTGCTTTTCCATTCATAGGGAGTAAAGGGAGAATGAGATTTGCAGTACATCTGCCTGTTGATTTTAGATTGGTCCTTCTGTCAGGAAAGGACTTGAAATAGTATGGTGTAGGCATTGGTAGGAAGTGCATCTTGTTTATGTGAGCAATTAGCCTGAGTAAAGAGTCCAAGTGACCCCTGCTGAGGACACTAGTCTGACAAAGAGCTTCTTTGGCTCCCAGAGGTGTCTGACACCTTTATAGATGTGTGTCAGTGTCCAGCCAAGCTCATCCCTCTGCCTAGTCCCTGGTACCCTTTCAGGGAGCTGGCTGAATTCCCCACGTGCCGTTCTTTCAGAGAACATGGCTCAGTTCACTGTATTTGGCTTCTTCTCTGCAAAGGCAAGAATTAATTTCTGTCATCAGAGATCCCAGTGTTGGGCAGATAATAGAGGATTTGGAGGACTCTGTGCTATTTCATTTGCTAGGCTTTGGCATCAGATATCTTGGATAAAACTTTTCTCTTGAAAAGATGATGCCAAAGTTTCACCAAAAGAATTGGTGAAACTCTGAGTCTCATGGGCCACATCTGGATAAAGATTTGGCCATGACTTTGTCTCACCAAGAAGAGAATAGAAAAAAAAAAAAAAAAAAAAAAGAGAATAAAAATTTTTGCTGGAGCTGGGAGAACTCACACTTCATGGGTGCGGGGTTCAGTGCTTCTAAGGCAAAGATGAAAAGTTCAGAGTCATTTGCTGCTGCTTCTTCATCCCGACCTGACAGATATTTTAAATCAATTGCTGTATTCTTTCAGATAGCTCTAAGATCTCAGTTTAGCATTCAGGCAGCCATTTCAGTTAGGTAGTTTTCCAATGAAAGTATCTATCTGTCTGTCTGTCTGTCTGTCTGTCTGTCTGTCTGTCTGTCTGTCTATCTATCTATCTATCTATCTATCATTTTTTGTATTTGAAACAGGGTCTCTCTATGCAGTTCAGACTCATAGTGATCCTCCTATTTCAGCCTCCCTAGCACTGGGATTACAGGCGTGCACCACTATGCCCAGTTTGGGGGGATTGAACTTGGTTCCTTGAGCTTGCCAGGTAGGTGTTTAGACTGCCGAGCTATCTCCCCAGCCCAAAAGTTTTATGATTAACTTTCCTATCTCCGTGAATCCTGAAAAAGTCCCTTTTAGCAAGCATAGATTAAACCCCTACATGAGCTTTGTATAGTCAGGAACAGCCCCATGACTCAGATGGACAGGGCTATTACTGACGCAAGGTGGCATCAGTGATGACCTGGTGGGCTAGCGAGTCTATAGCTCACCCAGGGCCAGTCTTGTTGACCCCTAAGAATTGCACCTGCTCCACTCCTGCTGTAGGTCCCCATACCAGGAATACATATTAGGTTCATATCGAGAAACTATAGTCTGGATGGTCTTAATTTTGCTTTAGATTCACGATCTTTCAGCCCTATGAGTCTACTACATTCATTACATGGCGTAAGGTCTTGTATTCTGCTTACTTTGAAAGGTCACAACCAGGAAAATGGTCTTGAGCAAAGCGTTTAAAAATAACTTGGTGAAGGGGCCGGGGAGGTAGCTCAGTGGAATAAGCACTTGCCTGGCAAGCGAAAGGACCTGAGTTCAATCCCTGGTTCCGCAAAAAAAAAAAAAAAAAAAAAAAAAAAAAAAAAAAAAAAAAAAAAAAAGAAAACAAACTTGGTGTTTTTATATGATTTTGTTCATATGAAATGTCCAGAATGGGAAAAGGTATAGAGCCAGAAAATAATTTAGTGGCTATCAGAAGCTGAGAAAGGGGTAAGGAAAGTTGGAAGTGACTGCTAATGGGTACACTTTCTTTTTGGAATGATGAAAAATGAATAGACTATAAACTACTAAATTGTGTATTTTAATATGAGTTATATCTCAAAAAGAGAAAAAGTATGTGGGAATTTTGTTGGAAATAAAATACTAACAATAATTCCCAATTTCCAGATGGCTTTATAACATCAGTATGGGGACAGTGGGAGCTCCTTCTTTGACTTCTGGAATACTAGAATATTGATTGCTTTAATTTCTGTCTTGTGAACACAACAGTTAATGGGCAGGTGATTTGAAGATATGCAAATTGTTCTCTTCTTGCTTTTCTAATTCCTCTCAGGAGTGCTGACATGTTATAACTGATGAGAGAGCACATTTGATTAAGTTTTTGACAGAGATAGCAATGATCATTTCATCTTTCACTTGTATAATATCACCCCACCCGAGCTTCGGTATCTGGTACCTCAGCATTGTGTGAGGCTGATCTCTCTCCCCCAGGCTGGAAATAAACCCAGGGCCTCGTACGTATTAGGCAAGTGCTGTGCCACTGAGTACCCCAATTTTATACCTCAGCCCAATGTTATTAACTCTCAATGAATCTTGAAACTATACTGACCTCCTTTCTGACTTTCAGGATAAGAGATGCCATACTGGCTTTTTTCCCCCTTGAGATTAATTTATACCATTTCTCTTTCTACTCTGCTCTTCACCTTGCTGGACTCCAGCAGTGGGTACTCCACCCTCTGGATCCTGATTTGGTCAGTGCGAGGTCCTGGCAAAAGGAGGTCCAGGTTGCAGCATCTCCCCCTCCGGCTTTTTCCTGGCCAGACCTCGGGTTGGCAATGTCTGTATTCCTGTACTAAAGGCCGAAGCTACTGCATTATTGCCTGTGCTATGCTGGGTCCAGTACTTATGTCCTCCCTTACTCCTTCAGGCCTGACAGAGGTGGGGTCAAGGGCTTTCTCCATTACCAGTCTCCATTTGTTACTCTTTGGTTTGCCTTTCTGTAAACAGCTTTTTCATTAGGTCTCACATTACTTCCCTTTGCTGGTGCCATCGGTTTTCTGCTGGACTGTGAATGAAACTCCTGTCTGAGTCCAACTTTGTGGCTTTGCACTTGATTGACTGTTCCCCTCCTGAACACTCTCCTCTCAAATTGAGGCACACTTGTCTCTTCTAGGCTCCGGACAGGTGCCACCACTTCAAAGGAAACTTGCCAGCTTACTCTCATTTTATTCTACTACCATGCCTTCTTTTCTTTATAGCTCCATGACCCTCTGGAGTGTGCATTTACTTGATTGACTGGCTGGAGTTGGCCAGGGTATCCACATCCTCCTTAGCAGACCAGTTTGGCAAGCATTTTCTCTTAAGAGTCAGAGGAAATACTTTTGACTTTGTAGAGCCTATGGTCCCTGGTACAACTACTGAAATCTGCTCCTGTATTAAGAAAGCAGCCACAGATAATAGGTCAATAAATGGTCTTATCAGTGTTCTGGCAAAACATTAGTTGTAAAAACATAGCAGAAATTTGTGTTGTAAATTATATCTCAATATATATATATCACCCAGCAGGTTGGATTTGGCCTAGTACTATAATTCGTTACCCCATTAGCACTAGGTTTAGTACTTTGAAGCTACCAGGCACATAGGAGGCATATAATAAATATTCCCTGGATGCTTTCACTTATGGTTACCTGCTCTGCATTGGTTATTATGCTGGACAATGGCAGCTGTGGTGAAATAAGACAAAACTGTAGCTCCTGGGCCATGGAGTGTAGGCAAGCATATGTGTTTATTGTACATTTGTTGGTTCTGATGATAGACTGGAACTACCAGGATGAAATGGCTCCTCCTGCTCAGAAAGTCAAATACTAGCCTTTTCAGGGAGAAGCCCTTGAGCTACATCTTAAAGAATGGTTAGAGGTTGAGCAGGTAGATGAGGTGAAGTGTTAGGGTGGAAGCTTTTCAAGATGCATGGAAGAGGGCCAGGAATATAGCTCAGCGGTATACGTACCTGCCTGGCAAGCACAAGGTGCCGAGTTTAATCCCTTGTACTGGGGGGAAAAATGCATGGAAGGACAGGATAGTCAGAGACTACACTCTGCAGCCTTGCTTGTTGAGGACGATGGGAAGTGAGCTCAACAGAGTCCTGTACCCCAACCTTGTAATTTGGTCATTGTTCTATAGTTAGTGGGATACACTGAAGATTCTGAATGAAATAGTTCAAGGGGTTAAATAAACATTTTCATTGGTGTGGAAGATGGGCTGGAGGGAGCTAGTAGCAACAGGAAGCCAGGTAACTGTGTAGGAGCTTCTTCCTCCAGCATGAGTATTGGTCTGGGGTGGAAACTTAGGAGGATGTGTTTGTTAAAGCTGAATCTTACACTTAGCGAAGGGTGGGAGTCTTCCCTGCTATGGAACTTGTGCAGAACTTCCTATGGGAAGAATGAATGGTAAGCTGATGCATATTTTGTTTCTGGCTTACAGGGAAGACAGTACTGTTTATTGGTGCAGAGGATTAGCAGGTATGAGTGAAGAAAGCATATGTCCAGATTGAAACATTCTGGAGTGATAGGGCATGGAGAGGAGACACAATAAATAGTGGAAAACGAAGACCTCAGATACTGAAAGTACTGAGGAGATACTAAAAGACGATGAGGCAAAGCTGGAAGGTACCTGTTGGAGGGATATCTATTGGTAGGAGGGCTGCTGTCCTGATTAGTGGAAACTTTTTGGTGGTAAGGCACAAAGGAGCTGAGATTAAAAGGAGCCATCTCTCCTAGCATTTGGGAGAAGACTGTTCTAGTAAGAAGAAAGGGCATCTGCAAAAGTTCTGATTTGGGGGTGAACTTGGGGAGAGCAAGGAGGGATGTGTGAAGGGAAGGAGAGAAGCAGTTATACTGCCAAGACCTCCAGGAGTTTAGAACAAGTGTGGTTAAGACTGGTTAAACTACTTAAACCAGTTTTAAAAAGCCCATGGAGTAGGAAATTGTTAGGTAACAGGTTTATGAGTTGTACTTGGAAATCCTTGATTGTATAGGTATAAAGTTCTTGGAAATTTAGCCATTACATTTTACCTTCCGGCCTACTGTTACAACTTTGAAATGATTTAATACTGTTTACAAGAGTGTTCTTTTTTGGTTGATAATTTTTTTAAACTTTTACTTTGAAATAGGCTGGTGTTCGAAAGCTGTACAAGTAGTCTGAGCATTTGGATTGTTTTTAATCATGGGATTGTCTTATTTTGGGCAGTGAAATTCACGTGGAGTATGTTTATTCACGCTTTTTTGACTTCTCCCACTGTGGTTCTCGAATTTGTATCGCCATCATATGAATGAATTAAGGGTGTCATGTTCAGCCTTTTGAGGAATAGACCAGGAACACTTACCAGAACTTTTGGAGACACATTAACCTCTTAGCAAGTAGAAAATAGAAGGTGCAGAGGTGAGTATAGGGTAGGTCTGTGTTTTTGTTTTGGAGTGAACTATTGCTCAGTCTCTCTCTCTCTTTTTTTTTTTTTTTTTTTTTTTTGCAGAACCGGGGATTGAACTCAGGCCCTTGCACTTGCCAGGAAGTGCTTATTCCACTGAGCCATCTCCCCGGCCCTTCAGTCTCTCTTATAAAAATGTTTTTACTCTTGGTCTCAGACTTGTGATATTGGGGAGACCTTCACACTGAGCTACATCCCCCCATTTAAATTTTTTTTTTTTTTTTTTTTTGAGACAAGATTGCAGTAAGTTGCTAAGTGGCCCAGGATTGAGCTCACACTTGCAATTTTCCTCCTCAGCTTCGCAGAGTACTGACATTATAATGTGTGCCGCCATGCCTGGCTTCTAAGCGTTCTGTCTCTAAGTCATCCTGAGGCATACAGCAGCTTGAGTGGCACCCCATTTGCAAACACCTTTGTCCTTATTGCAGTGCACTTTGTAGTTATTAAGTGCTGCATACACCGCTTGTCAAGTTGTTTAGAAGTTTAGTGGCATGAAAAAGATAACTTGCTTGTCATTTTTTTGTCTCAAGTCATCTCACTTATAGTTAAGTAAAGAGGAATGATACATGTAAGCAAAATAGTGGGTCCTTTTATTTCTGCATGCTTATTCAGCTCAAATGTTTTTATAAGCTTACTTGCATAGGTCTAGTTCTATGTCATTTTAATATTAAAACCAGGCCTTGAGGATTGCAAGCTTGAGCCCAAGCTGGGCAACTTAGCAACTTTATTTGACCTTGTCTCAAAAGATAAAGAGGGCTGGGAATATTTTTCAGTGTAAAGGCTTTGTGTTCA
>NW_004524771.1:4048412-4055422 GCF_000260255.1 Octodon degus | reverse complement strand
GGGGAGAGGGGAGAGGGAGGAGAGAGTTGATTTTAAAGAAAAATTTTAGCTCAAATGCCTTAGCATGTGACAAGAAAACAACTTGGGAGATGGCCCATAAGTGACTGATGTGTGTGTAGGCCTGGCACTGTAGTTTTTAAGGGTTTGGATTTTAGAGCCAGAACAACTAGACCATTCACTGTGCCTTTCACTAACTATATAATCTTGGGTCTTCTACTTCACCACTCCAGGGCCTCTCCCTGTCCTCCTCAGCTAGGGTTACCACAGGGAACTGATAGGAAAATTGGCTAAAATGTTTATCATAGTACCTACCACAAGGGAAACATTCAGTCTATATCAGCTGCCATTATTATTGTTAATATTAGCATTAGTGTGTTTGTAGTAGTATAGTTGGACCTCTGTGTCCATGGGTTTTGTATCCAAGGGGTTTTAACTAACAATGGGTTAAAAATATTTGAAAGAAATATTTTTCTATATTGGACATTGAATTGTCTGTCTTGATTTTTTTTTTTTTTGGTAATTATTCCCTAAATAACAAAGTGTAACAGCAGTTTACACAGTATTTACATCAGGTGTTAGAAGCAATCTAGAAATGATTTTAAGGTATATAGGAGGATGTTCATAGGTATGTGAAAATACTGGGCCATTTTATATGAGACCTAAGCATCTGTATAATTCGGTATCTATGGGTGTGGGAATCCTAAACGAATCCCCTGTGGATGCAGAAGGATGACATTACTATTATTAGTAAAAATAACATGAGTAGTAGTAACATTGTATGAATCTTGGTTAAAAATGTGGTTAGAAGATCATCAGTATAGGGCCGGAGATATAGCCTAGTACAATAAACACCTGTCTGATAAGAACAAGGTCCTGAGTTTGATCCCTGGTACCACAAAAACAAAACAAAACAAAACAAACAAAAAGCGAGAAGATCACCAATGTAATTACTTTGATTCATTGATGAAACAAACATAAAGCATCTTCTGTGTGCCAGACACCTGACAAAATACTTGGGATGCAGAGATAGAAGGCAGGGTTCTTGGTGTTAAGAGAACAGACATTCTAGAGGGAGAGATGAGCATAGGAGCCATATTGGGTTGCAAAATGGTGAGTGCTAAGAGGGAGTTAAGCAGCAGTGCTCTGGGTCCACAGAGGAAGAAACCTACCCATGGGCTGAGCTCAGGAAAGACATCTGTGTTGAGCACTGAAGTTGGAAGAGTCATCCAAGTGAAGATGGGGAGGGAAGAGTTGTCTGTAGAGAGGAGGCATGGAGGCATGGATAGCTGAATCTTGTGGTGTGCAGACAAGACTTGAGTGTCAGGAGCACAGGAATGTGGCAGTTTAACTGGGGCTGGTTGAGTTACATCATTTTATCATCATTGGCTTGACCTGCCCATTTCCCAGGTGGATGCTCTCTGTGTGAGGATCAAGACAGAGACAAACTCCTGGCAAATCTGAAGATCCGGTGTTCCCTCCATCCTTTGGAGCTGCTGTGTTTATGTTTGATAACTGCCACTGATAGTTTCAAGCATTATTGTTTGTTGTATATAGTTTTAAAATCAGAATTAAATGATTTCAGAGAGCTGTATGTGGTGGCACACACCTGTGATTCCAACATTTGGGCCTGAAGCAAGAGGAAGCCCTGTCTAGGTGACTTAGTTAGACCCCCATCTCAAAATAAAAAGAAAGAAAAAGACTGGGGATGTAGCTAAGTCTGTAGGCCTTGAGATCAACCTATAAAGCTGGGAGAAAAATCCAAAAAATTCCATGTTTAATACTCTGAATTTGATAACCAATTTTAGTTCTGTTACAACTCTCTGCCTAGCTCATTAACTCAAAGATACCTGTCTATACCTTTTCTATCCAGAGGAACTTTTGCTTTTATAGGGGACCCAGTGATGAAGTTTTAGCTTGCTGATTGATCTGAGAAAACTACCTTCCTGGCCAGCTCACAGTTGGTGAGGTCATAGTCCCCATTTGGAAATGGAAAGGCCATGTGGTTTTTCCTTGTCTTTCTGCCTCTTGAGAAATCTGATTCCACTGATCTATGACCGAACCAGCTGGTAATCTGGCCTAGAGTTGAAGCCACCTCCTGGCCGTTGTCTGGGCTGTGCTAGGGACACAGATGGATCAGTTTCAGAGAGGTGGCTGTGAGCCAGTTAAACAGTCTGGCCATCCGGAATGTCTAAGTTTCAGATATTTTAGAGCCTCAGTGGGCTCAGGTGTAGTTCTCTATGTCCCTCACGTCTTCCCTTGGGCTCATTGGGTCACTTCTCATCTTGTCAGAGTCAGCTCCATCCACAGGGGCCGGGGAGATAGCTCAGTAGAATAAGCACTTGCCTGGCAAGTGCAAGGGCCTGAGTTCAATCTCCAGTTCTGCAAAAACAAACAAACAAAGAAACAAAACCCCCAGCTCCATCCGTGTCATCCTTATCAACACAGTCACATCATGCAGACACCACTTGTTCATTGCGTAAGGTTGGGAGATATAATTACTGATTTAGTCATCAACACCATTGTTAGAAATCGGTTTTACAGTTTATTGCTTCATTTGCTTGATCTTTTCTCAAACCCCAGTGAAGTAGACAGTAATATCAAAGCCTTTTACAGAAGAGGATGTGGGGACACAAAGAGTTATGCAGCCTATATGCCCATCAGTACAGATGAATAAATAAAATGTGGCATTCACACATAATAGAGTGCCACTGTGCCGGAAAGAAAGATAAACTTGCATCATTTGTAGAACACTAAGGAGGTTTTTCTTTTGGCTACTTCATGTTGCGTTAAGGGCAGGTCTGGTACAGCTTCTGGGGCTGGGAATCAAACTGTGTTCCTAGGTGCCTGCCTGCATTTACTCAAGCGGTGCTTTAAATAACTGAGCTATCTGGCAAAGCCCTTGTAGGACAATAGATGCACCTTGACGACATAATGTTAACTGAAATAAATCAGCCATACATGCTTTAATATCACATGATTTCTCTTACCTGAAAAATCAAATAACAAAGGGCGAAATAAAAGATAGATAATAGGAATTAGGGAGATACATCTTTCTTAAATGAGAAGGGGATCAAAAGGTAGCAGGAGGAGGGGAAGGAAAGGAAATGCAAAAAGAATTAAGATGTGTTATGTGTGTGTACAAACTCCAGACAAGGAATGTAAACATTATGTACTGAAGCATGTTCTAGTAAAAAATTAAGTCACTTCCTCAAGAAACTAGCTGCAGAGTATCAAATTTGTATCTAAGATACAAATTAACAGTGTGATTCTAGATCAAGGTTTGACTAATTGTGGCCTATAGGGCTACCGTTTGTTTTGGAAATAGGTTTATTAGAACATACTCATATCCATTTGTATATAAATCATCTGGGGTGGCTTTCATATTACAGCATAAGAGTTGAGTATTTGGGAAACAGACTGGTTCATGAAAACAAATGTGCTTACTGTCTGGCCCTTGGCCAGAAGAGTTGGCTGACTCTTTGCTGTGGAGCAACAACTTCTTAGCCACCATCCTTTGCTTTCTCTCTAGAAAAGTAAAATGAGAGTTCCTATAGTGTGCCAGGTCCTGGGAAATGCTAATGAATTGACATATTCTGATGACTGTGGTCATACTCCCCTCTAGGAACTATGAATATGCATGAAAGAGCTGTGAAGGAGTGCAGGCTGTTATGGAATCAGCAAACACAGAGAGTGCTTGAATATATAGTCTGTGTGCAGGGGCCATCGAAGATGGCTTGTTTACAGAAGGGACCCATGTGTAGCTGAGGAGGGAGGGAGAAGCCTTTGGGAAGAAAAGGTGTGTACTATTAAACCTATACTCTAGAGAACAGGGGATCTCTGAAATAGTTTAGTGAGCCAGAAAGAGAAAGCCAGACACTGGGCATGTTCCTAGAGCTAAGTAGCAGTTGAAAAATTTCCCCAGGACCAGACCTAAGAGCATTTTTTATAAATTAGGGGGAAAAGAGACCACTGTCACCTACATTGACTATGGACAAGAGGGTCTAATGCAAAGCTAGAAAAGCTTTTGGGGGGAGAGTAGTAGGAAATAAGGAGAAACAATTGTTGCTGTGTTGGTTGCAGCCAACAGTCTGGGCAATTTGTATGGAAGCGTGGCCTGATGATTTGCCATGATGAGATTTAAGTCAAGGTTTCAATTAACTAACATTCATTTTGTTAGTTTTACCCAAAGCTATTAGCTGATTAACTTCTTTTATCTCTTCTACATCTTTTGGCCATTTGTAAATTTAGGACATTTTAGAATTTTCTTGTTTTAGTACATAAGCCCAGAGATGATAAATAGGATGCAGGGGAAAGGTTTGCTTTTCATATAAGGTATCCAAGGCTTGGGAAGGCTTACGTAGCTCCCTTGGCCAGGGTCCCATACCAAGGTAAGAAGTCACATAGAGAGTCAATTAAACTCAACTTTTTGTTTTGTTCTAAACTTCATGTTGTGCCTTTTTTTCTGTTCCTCTGATGTGAAGTCCCCATCCTAAATGTACCTTACCTTGGTTGGCATTATTTTCCCATAACTGAAAAGCTTCACCCGTGCCTAGATGCTGAGTGTGTTTGGGGCCCGCCCACTTGTCATTCTTGGTTTCCTTGAGATGGAACTCTTAAAGATTGGTTTCTGTCCCACATCACAGAGAGGCAGTCCTATTTCACCTTCACTGCTAGAACTTTTCAATGATAACATCTTGAGTTATTATTAGATCATTACATAAATTCATTTCAATGCATTTGGGTAGATTGCCTCTGGAGAGTTGATTTAGGAGGCTAAAAGAAATTCACAGAACTGGCTTCCTGAATGAGTTAGTACTTGAATGCTGGTTTTTTTCTGCCTCTGAGGAAAGGTTGGGCACTGATGCCTGGGGTTGGGTGGGGAGGGCAGTGCCCAACCAAAGTGAATTGGGGATATAGCTGAGTGTGAAGCCTCTGGGTTCCTGCCCCAGTACCATGCAAAACTAAACCAAACCAAGTAGTGTTCCTTCTACCTGGGAACTGTGGCAAAGGGCAGTGGCCAGTGGCGTGCCAGATGTAAGGACTTGGAACTGAAAAGTAGAGAAATTTCTTCTAGCCTCTGAGCAGCACCAGGGAGCATTCACAAGGAAAGCTTCAGCTCAGAACAGCATCTGATGAAAAGAACATTTGTAAGGAGGCTTTGCAGAGTTGTCATGGCTGACAGTTGGCTTTGCAAGTGATTGCAAAACTTGCTTATAGCTAAGAGGATGGGGTTTCTTACTGAGGCAATAAAATATTCGAAAATTGATCATAGTTATGGATACACAATTCTTTACATTACTAAAATCATTATTGTATCTTTGAAATGGGTGACTCATATGGTATGTGAATTATATTGCTATATATTATTTAAAAAAATTAGAAACAATAGGTTTCAAGGATGTTAATCATATAGATAGTTGTGACTCAGCCCCAATTTTGGAGATGGTAACTGTCATTGCTTTTGGGATCCAGGGCAGTGCTTTGTACATTCGGAGTACAAACAAGGCCATCTGATCTGTGTACCAGTCATATAAAGCCAGGAAGGCCCTGACATTAAAACAAACCATAGTGTCTCTCAGGGTTGGAGCTGGTATTTGTTTCTACAAATGACTGTAAGAGGCCATGTATATCTTGATGGACACAGGCATGGGGGTGTCTAGATGGCACTCTATGCTGGTTCTCTGAGCTGGGCTCACGCCTCTGCTGCCTCCTGTATGAGAGACCACAGTGAAGTTGCTGTGTTTTGGGCAGGACTCATGGAAGTACGCTGTGCATGGTAGGGGCCCTCAGGAGAATGTGTTTATTCAGTTGTTAAATGTTTATTTTTAGGGGACACAGTAAAGAAGGTGGACAGGCTGTCTCCCTGTGCAGCTTACAGTTGAGATTATAGTTCTCACTTCACACTAGTGACATTTTGGGCTGCATTTTTTTTTTCCTTGGATTTGAAATTTTTATTCATAATAATTCATGTAAAGGAGGCATCTGCCTTTATTTTCCATATCACTAGGAAATACATCATTTTTGTTGTTTTAGATGTGAACTTTCCCAGGAAATTTCTCCTGTGCCCATTTAAGAATGTCATTTTGTGCTATTATATCAATGTCCTGTTTTATTTCCATTATGTTTCTCATGAACCAAAGAAAGACAGGACTTTTGTTTACAAAGTTATATGTTTTCTCTTATTAATTCTGTATCATAATATTTACAGCTGAGGAAAAATTATTTAAACTAAAGTGTAAAATGGTTAACAATAGCAAATGATACAGTCCACTTAGAGTTTACAAAACAATGTTTACCAGATAGACATTTAATAAATAAAACAAGCACTTGGAAAAAGTCCTTTGAAAGCACGTCAGGGACATCTCCTGCATCCTTTGCAGAGGTTGGTTAAAAAAAGGCCAGATTGTAAAAAGCGCTGTCAAGAAACAAGCAAACCAAACGCACAGAGAATGGCGGGTGCCTACGGAGAGGTTTATGTGGTGGCGTTCTTCAGGGCTGCAGCACACACCCCTGGTGACCTATTAATCTAGATCTTTCACTCGGCGACAGATTTCTTCTGTGAAGTCTGAGCACTTTGAACTGCCTCCCAAATCTTTTGTTAAGCTCTTTCCATCTTTGATTGTGGCGAAGCATGCGGCTTCGATCTTCGCAGCATGGTCGAAAAGCCCCATGTGGCGCAGCATCATTACTGCGCTGAGCAGGAGGGCGGTAGGGTTGGCCATGTCCTTGCCTGCAATGTCAGGAGCTGTCCCATGAACCGACTCGAAGATGGCTACCCCATTGGCTCCAATGTTGCCACTTGGGGTCACACCAAGACCACCAATCAGTCCTGCACACAGGTCACTAAGGATGTCTCCGTACAAATTTGGCATAACAAGAACATCAAATTGGGAGGGATCTTGTACCCTATTCAAACACACTGTGTCAAGGTACATCTCATTAAATTTAATATCTTTGCAATTTTCAGCAACTTCCCTGCATTTTTGCAGAAAAAGTCCATCTGACATTCT
>NW_004524771.1:4013490-4047672 GCF_000260255.1 Octodon degus | reverse complement strand
AAAAAAAAAAAAAAAAGTACTAGGGATTGAGCCCAGGGCCTTCACACAGAGCTATATCCCCAGTCCTTTAAATTTTTTCTTTTATTTGTGACAAGGCCTTGCTAAATTGCCCAGACTAGACTTGAACTTGCTCACTATACTGGGATGGCTGTGTACTAGCATGCCAGGTACTTCCTACCAGCTTTGTGGTAGGACTGTTCTATGCAGTGTCAGAAATTTAATAGCATCTCTGGCTTTACCCTCCTTCATAAGATAATAAAAAATGTTACTTGACATTGCCTAGTATTAAGGGCAGCCTGGACAATTTAGCAAGATCCTGTCTCAAAATAAAATAAAACAAAACAGGTTATGGATATATAGGCTCAGTGGTAGAGTGCCCTTGGGTTCAATCCCCAGTACTGGAGGGAAAATGGTATCCTAATGAGTATATTGCCTCTAATCCCAACAGTCTAGGAGGCAGAGGCTGAAGGATCACAAGACTGAGTCCAGTTTGGGCAGCATAGCAAGATTCTGTCTCAAAAACCAAAATGAATTGGGGATATAGCTCAGTGTGAAGGCTCTGGGTTCCTGCCCCAGTACCATGCAAAACTAAACCAAACCAAGTAGTGTTCCTTCTACCTGGGAACTGTGGCAAAGGGCAGTGGCCAGTGGCGTGCCAGATGTAAGGACTTGGAACTGAAAAGTAGAGAAATTTTTTCTAGCCAGAGTAAGGAGCCTTGAGTTGAGGCATAATACAGTAGTTGTGTTGTCTTCTTGTTTCTCCAGTCATTTTATAGGGTGTTTACTTTAACTCTGGCCTCTTATGTCTCTTGTATCTACAGCTCATGGCATGTTGGTGTGGCTTGTCAGATTTGTTTTTTTTTTTGGCTTGTCAGATTTGAAAGAGGACATAGTTTTGGTTTTCAGCTCTGCTTCATCCTAGCTGTGCATCTCAGCTCTCCCTGGATCTCCCTGGGTATCAGTTTTCAGTGACTACATAGTTTTGGCTCCCAGCTCTGCTTCATCCTAGCTGTGTACCTCAGCTCTCCTTGGATCTCCCTGGATATCAGTTTCCAGTGACTATTGGGGCTGGGGAGATGGCTCAGTAGAATAAGTGCTTCCCTGGCAAGTGCAAGGGCCTGGGTTCAATCTCCAGTTCCCAAAACAAAACAAAACAAAACAAAACAACATGACCAGAGATTATCAATCTCATAGGGTTTTTGTTAGGATCCAGAAAGAACCTGACTTGGTAACCTGTGAAGCTCCCAGCAGATATGTCTGCTGCTTCTTGATAGTGTTGCTGTCCCGAGTCTCATGTGCATATTTTTAAATCACACTAAAAGCTTTATTCTGGAAGTGATACTGTCTCTTTTATTTTTTATTTATTTACTCAATTTACCCATTTATTTCACAGTGCTGAGGATGGAACCCAGGGCCTGGAGCCGGGTACGGGCAAGCATTGTTCCACTGAGGTATACCCCAGCTCTATCTCTGTTTTAGAGCTATTTTTACCTATGTGATAACATGAGGTGTGCAAGAATGAAGTGTAGATGGGTACCTGAGGTGACTGTCTTATCACTCACTGGCCTTTCTTACCAGCCAAGAAGTAGGCTTTGTTTATCTTAAACAAAAGATGATAAATCCTTCTTAGCAGTTTACAGGGCAGAGAAGGGAAGGGTGGAGGAGAGTGAGAGGCTGGAGGGAAAATGAGAGGATCAGGATACCTATGAGGAGCTGAGGTCTGCATTTCATTCTTTTCTTGGGCAGCACCTCCAGCTGTTCTATGTCCCTAAGACTGGGAAAGGAGTGTATGATGCATGGATTAGGAGCTTAGATGGAGCCCCAGCTCCACTGCCTGTTGAAGGGGTCATCTTGGCCACCACCCTTCCCCTCTGAGTCTCAAGGTCCTCATGCATGAGATGAGTTAATACTTTCCTCAGCGGGTTGGTGTGAGGAGTATGTAAAAGAATCTAAGCAAAGTGCTTAGAAGCCTGGCTCACACATTCAAGGCTCAAGGAATCGTCATTGCCATAGTATAAGGAATGAGTTTGACCTTTTTTTGTGTTTACGTGTGTGTGTCAAACAAACAATACTTTATTCCTGTTGTAAACATCAGTCAGGCCCAGACTTCCTAACTAGCAGCTGAGCTTGGCATAGGGACTGTGTGCTGCCACTCTTCCTACCAGCTCCATACCTGAAGCAAGGCTGGCATCTCAAGGGAAGCAGGTGAACAGAGGCCCTGAGCAGGCCCCATACCTTGGATAGTGTATGGACTTTGCCTCTGGCTCAGAACTGGTTGAGTATGAGAAGGAAGGCCACTCCTGCTGCCCCTGGCAGTAGCCACACCACCTGTCACCTCTTAATCTGGGGATCGAACCCAGAAAACCCAAGTCTCTCACTGAGGGATAGGAGAGACAGACCTGAGGAAGGGCTTTGCAAGCAGGAAAGTGGGCTGACCCTTGACCTCAGACTTGATTTGGGAAGCATCTGGAACCATTCCAAAGTAAGCTATGGTTGCAGGGGCAAGGAACTGAGAAAGATGGTACCTCTGGCACCAGCCGACTTGCCCAGCTTCCTACTTCTGAGCAAGGCCCAGGCTGGCTCATGAGTCTGGGGAGGTTGCCACAGTGAACCAAGTGATCTTCCTGCTAGAAGGTTCTTTCAGAGGATAGTCCTCATCATAGGAATGAATTCTTCTATCTTGGGGTCTTTGCCCTTGTACAGACTCATCTGCTTCTGTTATAAGAGTCTTCATTCTTGCTTGTGGGCCTCATCTCTGCCCTCATCACCACTGCCTCCAGAGCCTTCATCATACCTGCTAAATCCTCCATAGCCCCTGTGGCCTCCCTCATACAGCTCAGGGTCAAAGCCATTTCCCTGGGAGGGCCTGATACAGGTCTTGCTCCAGCTGCTGCTGTGCTCCAAAGCATCCAGCTGTCTGCATGGCTGCGGGGTTCTGACAACAGTCACAGTCTTTGGAGTAGACAGGTGGTGTATCCCTAAAGTACTTGACAATCTCAACATGGGAGCACTCTAGTTCTTCACAGAAGGTCACCAGGGCATCGAAGGCCAAGAGTGCGGCTTTATCAGATGATTTGTTCCCTCCCTTTTCCTGCAGTTTTGCTGTTTCCTTCCTGATTAGGAAGCTGACTTGGTCCCCGTTATTCTGAGTAATAGAGATGGCACTAAGGCTTCCCATCCCTGCCGGCCTGGCCAGACTCTTGGTAGTACCCAGCCATCAGCTTGGCAGTATTCCACTGGACAACAAATCTGTAGGAGCTGAAATGACAAGTAGCATGAGATGTAGAAGAGCCAAGTATGCAAGGGAGTGCTGTTACGTTGGTAGAGCAGGGCTTTCTTCACAGTGGCCAGGCACAGGGTGTCTAACAGAGAGCAAATGCTGGGTAAGCTGCCTCAGATACTTGTGGTCCACTAGCAGATCTTCATGCCATAGAGCTGCCCAGCCTAGAGGCCACTGTAGGAGATTAGAGGGTATCTTCAGGACATATGAGTAACCCAAAAAACATATAGCCAGGGTTCCAGTGGTATAAACACTAGACTTAAAAAGAGCCCATTCTATGTCTTGAGATTCAGAGAGGTACATTTGTTTTTCTGTTTGTTTTAGCCAGAATTTGACTTTTGTAACCATTGGAATAGGAAGGACAACTACTTTAAGGAGCATGGACACTGAGAGTCAAAGATGTCAAATGACTTTTGTGAAGTGTCACACAATGTAGGAGTCAGTAGATATTCTGTATAAAGGGCCAGGTAGGAAATATCATTGGCTTTGTGGGCTGTACAGCATCTGTGGGACCTATTCCGCTCTGCCCCGGTGGTGTGAAGGCAGCCACAGCTGGTACAAGAACTAATGGTGGGCCTGTGTTCCAATAAAGCTTTATTTCTAGAAAGTGGTAGTGACTGGATGTGGTCTGTTAGCTAGAGTTTCCCCAAATATGACATAGTTGGTAAGCAGTCAAATGATGAGTTAGGTTTTTTTTTTTTTTTTTTTTTGGTGGAACTGGGGACTGAACTCAGGCCCTTGTGTTTGCCAGGGAAGCGCTTATTCCACTGAGCCATCTCCCCGGCTTGTGAGTTAGGTCTTGAGTCTTTGTCTTCTGGTTCCAACTTCTAGCCCTCCCTTTCTTCTTCTGTCATGTAACTTCTTGAATCAGGAGCTTTTCTGCCATTGGAGACAAACACCTCTGGAGCCAGCCAGTGTCTGGGAGGACAGGGTCTGTTTCTCAACCTCTATGATGCCTGAAGAAATGTTCCCTTATCTGTAACTTCATGTGTTTTGGTTTCCTTCATTCTTGGTGAGTGTTGTCTCCTCTCTGCTGCTTGTTAATTGTTCAACAAAAGCCAATGTGATGTTGTCACTGGCAAGGGCAGGCTCTTACTGGCTTCCACTTACTCTAGAGAGCAGGTTAGCAGCCTTTCCTGCTGCCTTATTGGTGGTTCGGAGCCATTGCCGTGGCATCTCGGAAGGTGGTCGGGGCATCTCTTCTGTACTCTTGAGCTGTTGGAATTATGGGATAGAAAAGTAGTGAATGAAACTCATCAAGAGAGTAAGCAGCCCACAGTTATCATTGTGACTGGTATGACCACTGGAAATAAGGGCAAGGGGAAGGTCTATCTTGGCAAGTAAGGCCTCTGAGATTTGCAGCCTGACGTGTGTCCAAGAAAGAGAAAGGATCCAGTTGTTGCTGCCAGCATCTGCTCTAGCAAGATGGAAGGCAGAGAGATTTATCTTTGGATTTTGGCCAACTCTGCAGCTACAGTAGTACTTTGCTGACCCCGGTTGGTCTTGAGGAATTAGCCCTGACAGACAGAGTACCCCTTGTGGCATTCACAAACTGTCAAGGCAGCAATTCAAAACAGCACAGAAGATTCAGGACTCAGTTAAAAATGGAAAGAATAAGTCTATTTTCCATGTGATGACACTGTTGGTGCTTTATAGATTTATTTATTTATTTATTTATTTATTTATTTATTTATTGGCAGAACCGGGGATTGAACTCAGGCTCTTGTGCTTGCCAGGGAAGCGCTTATTTCACTGAGCCATCTCCCCTGCCTGATGGTACTTTATAAATAATGTGTGCTAAAAAGATGAGGAGGTTACAAAATGACCTGACAGTGGAATCTGTGCTGCATGGCTTGTTTGAAAGCTGCTAAGTTCTTCCTCTTTGTTAGTAATAAAGAGCATGTTTAAGGAGATTTCGTGTTTGGTGCTTTTGCTCTTTGGACTTTGGGGAGAAGGAAAATGGTTCTGTTGTATTGTTAATATTTTTAAAAACTCAATTTCTTGGCCCTAAAGTAGGAGGGCTAGTAAATAGCTTAGTGTCCTCTCTTGCAAAGCCTAATAAGAATTTTTTTTTTATTGTATTTCATTTACTGCTAAGGTAACGTCTAAAGGGAGATTGGTTTAGGAATAATTATTTGGGGGTTATTCTATTTTTAGGGTTGGCCTCTAAGGATTATCTACATTATTACTAATCTATTATGGATTGCATTTTAATTCTTTTATTGTTACAACTTTACAGCAAGCGTTAAGCCCCTGTAAGAACTGGGCTACCATTTGTTATGGACTAAATTATGTCCTCCAAATTTGTCTACTGATTTCCTGGCTCTCTAAGTCTCAGTGTGATTATATTTGGAGATAGGGCATATAAGGAGGTAATTAAAGTTAATTGAGGCCATAAAGGTGGGGCTCCAATCTATAAATTGGTGTCTTTATAAGAAAAGAGGCATGAAGGGCTTATGCTTATAGAGAAAGTCATGTCAGTGAGCAGGCAGGTATACGTGAGATGACAGGAGCCTCAGGAGGAACAAAGGCAGCTGACACTTTGGTCTTGACTTCCATCCTTCAGAACTATGAGAAATAAATGCCATCTAAGCCAACTAACTTGCAGTATTTTGTTACAGGGGTGAGAGCAGACTGATACACTACTGGTGATATCTCTTCTCCAGCTTTCAGCAGGTGCACATTCAAATCCTGGCCTAATGTTTGCAAACTTAAATTGGATGAGGCAAAAATCTTTTGATGTCCCAGTTTCCTTTTCTGTACAGTAGAGATTATGTATAGCCCAGAAATTATGTATTTTAGGCCTATATGTTGTTTTAGTGTAACTCCTGGAAATGTTTGATTGCAGTTGAGTTTTGATCTCAGGTGTCCATCCTAATTTGTTCTTAGCTTGTCCCACGATACTGGTCTCTAAGATACCTGGTTGAGGCTGAGGCAGTGGTGTGAAGGAAGTTTGCTGACCCTGTGAACAGGCAGCTAGGGATCTTATCTGAGTTTTGTCTCATATGTAGCTATTGGCTGTGCAAGGAAAAGAAAACTGGGGGTGTAGCTCAGTGGCACAGTACCTGCCTGGCAAGTGTGAGGCCCTGAGTTCAGTTCCCAGTATACAAATAACATTTTTATTTTTTAAAAAAAATATTTATTTGTTTGTTTGTTTGATGTAGGGTCTCACTGCATAGCTTGGACTCATAGTGATCTTCCTGTCTCAGCATCCCCAGCACGGAGATTACAGGCAAGTGCCACCATGCTCAGTTTTGGTGGCTGCAGCGCTATCTTCCCAGCCCCCTAGTATGAAAAGGAAAGGAAAAGAAAGAAAAGAAAAGAAAAGAAAAGAGCATTCAAGTCAGACTGAACTTTATAAACTGTCTGATAACCTATGTGCTATTTTAAAAAGACACACAACCATCATTAAAAGTATTTGCATGGTAAAGAGGATCCTGTTCCTACTCATCTCTGTGCTCCAAAACATAGCCTCAGTTTGTCTAGATTCAACATAAGAGTGGAGTGGAGTGAATCTCTAGGGTTCTTCTCCTCCTTCCCTTCCTCCTCCTTCTCCTCCTTTTCCTTTTTCTGTTCCTCCTTCCTCCTCCTCCTAATAAAAACCCAAAATGATACAGAACTTCAAAATAAGATGTTAGGAAATTAACTGTGGTTATTATATTGCATTTTGTTGTCTTCAAAGCTGTTGCTCAGTGTTACGATTTGTGTCTGGTTGTCCCCCCAAAGCCTCGCATAGTCGTGGGGCGGACTTCTAGAGATTGTGGTTAATTCAGGATCCAATGCTGAGATTATGGGTGTGAGTGCTACACCTGCCCTGGGGCAGGTAGCAGGATACAGCATAAGGAAGGGCGAGAGGCTTGCTCTTCGCCTTTTTCTGCCACTGCCACTGCTCTTCCATTGCTGCCACTGCTGCTGCCATTCTTCCTCCCTTTTTGCTCTTGCTGTTTCGCTGTTTTCCGCCACCATGAACAGCTGCCCTCTGCCATATGCCACTCTGCCTTGGAGCTAGCAAATGGACTGAAACCTCCACAAACTGTGAGCTAAGAAAACCTTTCCTTCCTTAATTTTGGGAGTCAGGTATTTTGTCCCAGCAATGAGAGCAACTAAGACAACCAGATTACCAGATATAGGCATGTAAGATTGATCAGACAGTATAAACACTAACCATTCCTTTCAATGAACTAATAGAAATTAGTAGTATAATTGTCTGTCTGTCTAATTTTCTTTTCTCCTTTTCCCTATGCCAGTTATTCTTTCCTTTTGAGCAGTTTCTTTCCCTTTCACTATATCTATGTACCTTTTGTATCTTATTTACTCTTTTACAGTGAGACTTTCCTGGTCCTTTTTACAGTACAGAAAGTTTATGTTTGTAATACAATAGAAAGTTATTGGAATTCTAGCAAGTTAATTCCAGTCTACCTCTTCAGTGCAACCCATAGCAAGAATAAAGGCACCAAGGCATATTCGTAGTTGTGGGGAGCCAAGGGGTCCTAAGTCCAGCTGGGATGATGGCTGAGCAGAACAAAGGCTTCCATCCAGGGCAGGATCCCGGGTTTTATTAATTCATGAAGAAGGGAGTGCCTTGAGGATGAGTGACTGTGAGAGTGGTGGGAAGCAGGTGAGTGCTGTGAGCTGGGCTCGGTCGGGGGCCTGAAATGACCTCTGCAGTGTGCAGAGAGAAGGACGTGTAGAAGGAGTAATCTGTATGACACAGCTGAGAGAGTATCTAACATTTTTTGGTCAGTGTTTTAGATTTGATCTTTCAAGCCCCAAGAAGTCATAGCCTCTATCTCCAGGCTCCATCCCAGCCAAAAGCATGAAACATTGGCTGTTCATGCAGGCTTATCCCTTCTAACATAAGGGAACAATGGGACGAGTGTTCCTGGGGAATCATGCATGCCCTCTTCTAAGACTACCATCAGTATGTCTGCTGGACCTGTATGCATTGCTTAGCCAGTTGAAAGGATAAGAACATATCCTAGCCAGCTCTGTACATGTCAGTATGCAGAAATAGGGTCGGTTTAGTGAAAGCAAGACTGTTGTTCCTCCTTCAAGGAGAGTCACCCAGGAGACTCCTGTGTCTTTAAGCATCTTACAATAGGGAGAAAGTATGATTTTACACATATGAGTCTAATTTATTGTACTTATGAGGATGGTCTCTGGTTGCATCCCTTTACCTATAAAAACCTTGAGTTTATCTTTATTGCAGAGTATACTCCATTGTATAAAAATACTACATCTTGTTTTGCTTGGGTTTTTGCCTCAAGACAGGCTTTCATTATGCAGTTCAGACTAGCTAAGAGCTCATTTTATAGCCCAGGCTGGTCTCAAACTTGCAATGATCCTTCTGCCTCAGCCTCCAGAATGTTGGGATTACAAGCATGCACCACCATACTAGGTTTAAAGTACCACATATGTTTTATCCATTCCTCAGTTGGTGGGCATTTGGGTTGTTTCCAAGATTTAGTTATTATAAATTGTGTTGCTATAAACATGGGTGTACATATATAACTGTGATATGATGTTTTTAATTTTTCTAGGAAGATACTCAGAAGGGGGATAACTGGGTCAAATGGGACTTCTTTTTTTTTTTTTTTCTTTTTTCTGTATTTAGGGCAGGGTGTACACGGTCTCACTGCAGAGAATCATAGTGATTCTCCTGTTTTCAACCTTCCAAGCTCCAGGATTACAGGCACGTGCTACCACACCCAGTCTCAATCACCATCTCAGCATGCCCCACGGGCAGGGCTGGCATGGCATACCAGGGATTGAACCTCAGCCACTGTGCTCTTCCTAAGCAGGTGCTTTAGTCTGCTGAGCTATCAGGTTGGCCCTACAAATGGGACTTCTAACCCTAGCTTTTTGAGGATTCTCCATACTGATTTTCAGTGGCTATACAAATCTACTTTCCCACCAAAAATGGAGAAGGGTTCCTGTCCCCCTACAGCCTCACCAACATTTGTTATTGGTTGACTTCTTGATGATGCCATTCTTTCTGGGGTGAGATGGAATCTCAGTGTTGTTATAATTTGCATTTCTCAGATGATCAATACTGCTTAACATTTTTTCATGTATTTATTTGCCATTTGTATTTTTTCATCTGAGAGGTGTATATTCATCTCAAATGCCCATTTTTGTGTTACATTTTTGAATTTTGGAGCATGATTTTTAAATTTTTTTTATATGTTTAGATATAAGTGCTTTGTGTAAAGGGGACAATTGGCTAAATTTTTTCCCATTTTGTGTATTTTCTTTTCACTCTGTTGGTGATTTATTCTGATGTACAAAAATGTTTTGATAAGATGAGATCCCAGTTGTTTATTCTTTGAAATATTTCCTGTGCAGTTTGGTTTTTGTTTAAGAACTCTATGCTTACCCTTGTCTTCCAGATTTCTACCTATTTCTCTTCCACTTGATTTATTGTTTATGATTTAACATTTAGATCTTAGATCCATTTTGACTTTAGTGCATGGTGATAGATATGGGTCTATTTTTAGTCTTTGGCATGTTGAAAATCCAATTTTTCCATCACCATTTATTAAAGAAGCTGTCTTTCTTCCAGTAAACATATTTGGCCACTTTGTCAAAGATAAAGTAGTTCAGTGTGTTTGGAGTTGTTTCTGCATCTTCTAATCTGTTTCTATGATCCTCAGGTCTGTTTTTTTTTTTTTTTTTCCCTATACCATGCTGATTTTATGACAGTAGTTTTGTAGTATTTTTTCAAGTGCGGGATTGTGTTGCCTTTTGTTTTGCCTTTATCAAAAAGGGTTGCTTTTGCCATTCTAGGTCTTTTCTGATTCTAGGTGAATTTAAGGAATGTTTTCTCTATATCTGTGAGATATTCTAATGGTATTTTGAGCAGGATTGCTTTGAATCTGTGTAACAATTTTGGAAATATGGCCATTTTCACAGTGTTGGTTCTTCCTAACTATGAGCAAGGATTATCTTTCCATTTTCTAAAATGTTTGATTTTTTTTTCTTTGGAATACTATAATTTTCCCTGTAATTTTCACTTTTACTTCCTTACTTCCTTTGTGAGATTGATTCCTAAATATTTCATTTTTTGGATATTATTACAAAAGGTGTGTTTTCCCTTATTTCTCTCTCAGTGAGTTTGTTGCTTGTTTATGGGAATGCTATTGATTTTTGAGTACTGACTTTGTATCCCATGACACTACTAAATTTGTTTAGTAAATCTACAAGTCTTTTGGTGGAGTTTTGGAGTTTTCCATGTAGAGTATCATGTCATCTGTGAATAATAATAAGTTTACTTCTTCCTTTCCTATCTTTATTCCTTTTATTTCTTTCTATTGTCTAATTGTTCTGGGTAATTCTTTTCTCTTTTTCATTTTTTTTTAAGAGGAGAATATATTTATTGGGGGGAGAAAGCTTCTGTCTAAGACAGGGACAGAAGGGGGACCCCAGCAGGTTGTTCCCAGGACGGCTAATGTTTTCAGAACTATATTGAATAGGAGTGGTGACAGTAGATATGCTTGTCTTGTTCCTGATTTTAGAGTGAAGACTTTCAGTTTTTGTCTATTTAGTATGATGTTGCCTATTGATTTGTCATAGATAGATTTTATCAGATTGATATCTATTCTGATTTTCTATTGGATTTTTATAATGAGTGTTAGACTTTATCAAAAGCTTTTTCTGCATCTTTTGAGATTATCATGTGACTTTTGTCTTGGCTCTGTTGATGTGGTATATTACATTTATTGAGTTATGTATATTGAAGAATTTTTGTATTCTTGGGATGAATCCCACTTAATTATGGTATATAATCTTTTTTTAATGTATCTAGTACAGGGTCTACAGGGTCTCACTACACAGATCGGACTCATAGTGATTCTTCTGTTTTCAGCCTCCCAAGCATTGTGCCATCATGCCTAGTCCCAGTTGCTGTCTCAGCGCACCCTGGAGGTGGAGCCAGCACTGCACTCTGGGGATCAAACCCCGTCACTAAGCCTACCTAAACAGGTGCTTTAGCCTGCTGAGCTATCTGGTTGGCCCTGGATTTTGTTTCTTGATTTACTCTGCTAATCTGTTTCTTTTGATTGGTTAATTGAGTCCATCTAAATTAATGGCTATACCATATGTATTGACTTATCTTTGTCATATTATTTTCATGTTGTTAGCTTCCTACTTTTTCCTTCTATTTACTTGCTTGCCCAGCTTTGTGCTTTCCTTCTGTTGTTGTTCTTGGAGTTGTGGTCATTTTTATCTCTTTCTAGTATATCTTTCAGTACTCTTTGTAGAGTTGGTTTGGTAGCCATGAATTTCTCCAGCTGTTCTTTGTCATTGAAGTATCTTATTTCTCCACTAATTTCAAAAGATAGTTTTGCAGGGTGCATTAATCTGTGTTGGAAGTTGTTTTTATTCAGGAGCTGAAATACTTCACTCCAAGCTCTTTTTTACTTGATAATTTGTCTTGAGAAGTCTGCTGTGATTCTTATGGGCTTTCCTTTATAGGTGATCTGTTTCTTTTCTCGAACAGCTTTTCTTGTACTTAGCTATTCTTGTACTGAATTTCTGGGATCTTGATTATTATAAGTCTCTGTGTAGATTTATTTTAGTTATGGCTAAGTGGAGTTATATGTTTCTCACTTTTCTGTATGTCAGATTCTTTCCCTATGTTTGGGAAATTCTCTGCCATTTCTTCTGGAAAATGTCTTTGTATGTCACTTGTGTTGATTCCTGCTTCTTCGTTGACATGTATCAGTCATATATATTTTGCATCATCTTGCAGCTGTTGCATTGTTATTTTGTGGTTCCTTGTTATTTTTAAGAGATTTTTCATTTCATCATCTCTAGCTGCAATACTGCCTTCATGGTCTGCAAATTTGTCTTTAGTATTGTTCAAGTGATTTCACCAGCTTCTAATGGATTTATAAATTTCCTTTCTATCTCTTCAAAACTGTTCCATGCATTCTAATTCTTTGCTATATTATTAATTCAAGGTTTCTACCATTCACCTGTTTTTTTTTTTTTTTAAACTCTATTCTTTAGATATGCTGAACTATTCTTTCATTATGGTTGTCAAGTTATTTTCTTTATTTTTTTAACCAGAGACATTATTTCTGAACTGAGTCCCTCTATAACTTCCTGGAGAGTTATTTTTTTTTTTTTTTTTTTTTTTTTTTTAACTTCAGTTGTTGTCAATTCAGAAATTTCAGGTGTGTGAGTTCTAATTTTGTCTATGTTGATGTCTCCTGGAGTTGTTCTGAGTGAGTTGGAGGTCTGAGTTTTGTTTTTTTTTAAAAAATATATTTAGTACAGAGTCTACAGGGTCTCACTACACAGATTGGACTTGTAGTGATCCTCCAGTTTTTCAGCCTCCCAAGTTCTGGGACTGCAGGCGTGTGCCACCATGCCTAGTCTCATTCACAGTCTCAGCGAGCCCTGGCCCCTGCCTAAGCAGGTGCTTTAATCCGCTGAGCTATCTGGCAAGCCCCCTGAGATTGTATTTTGATTCTTTGTCCTGACATTTTCTATTTATATGAAATTAAAAATAATTTTAATTTTTGTGATGATCCTTGTGAGTTTTGGTAATAGGTAGCTATATTATTAATATCAAGCCTTTTCTAGGAGAAGTTTGTTCTTTGGCGATCTCTTCTGTTTGTAGGAGATTTTTGTTTTTTTATCTGCCCCAGGATTCTACCTTCCCAATTAATTAAGAGTGGAATCTTAGTTTCTGTTTGCCTTTGTCTCCAGTCTTTTGCTGTACAGCTTCCAATATGTTTTTTAAAATTTAATTTAATTTTATTTTGAAAAGTAAAAGCAAAAGCAAGAACAAGAATTCAGAAACAAAGACAGAAACAGGATAACATACAACAATACATATGTTATGGATTTTCAAAACAAGAATAGCTGATTAACAATGGTTGATGTGTCCCAATATTGTTACACAAGGGTAAACATTGATGAAAACAGATGTGATATTCTAGCTACAGTAGTATAATTAGCAATAATGACAGCATCAAGAACAATTTAGAAAATGACAAACTATAGTAACTATCAATTTTGTACTTTAGACCATAAGAGAATAGTCTATAGTATATAATAGTGGCATTGTAAATTAGGAGTTTGTATGAAAAGTGTTTTCCCTTATTTGAGTGGATTTATTCTGGATTCCTCCAGAGGAATTGGTTGCATGTTCCGTGCACTTTCTATACTGGTTGCCCATTCTGTGGTGTAGGAGATTGGGCAAGGTATCTGGATTCCTCTGGACAAAGCTGCCTTTGCTTGTGGAGGGGTGGTGGGCGGGGTCTCACCCTTCCTGTCACTAGGGTTCTTGTCTGTGGTACCAATGATATTTTATGCCTTCAGTTAAATTCAGATGTGGGGTGCCTGGCTCTAGCTCAGTCCTTTAAGTGGCTGCTTCCGCAAAGCTGTCAGCCTCAGGTTGCTGAAGTTCGAACCTCACAACTCTCCCGCTGGCCAAAAGTGCCTTGAAGGCATTCGAGGAACAAAAAAAAAAAACCTTATTCCATTTATCCATGAAAAAAAAAAAATCAGATGTAACTAGGCCCCTTCTGACTATTCTTGTAGTCTTTTATCCCCTTTATAGTTATTTGTCTGGGTAGAGTTTTAATGCAAGAATAACCTAGCATCTTTAGAAGTAGGCCTTGCTGGTTATATTCTCTCATATCCCCAGTGCTTATTTCAGAGACTAGTACATGGTAGATGGTCACTTGTTTTTATTTTTAAAACAGGTTTATGGGGATAAGATTTACATCTTATAATTCAGTTCTCCAAATTATGTAATTCAATGTTTTTATTAACATATTAGCAGTGCTCAGTTATTTCTCATTTCAATTATTTTTAAATGAATGAATAAATTATTTAGCTGGCATTTCATATGTAGTATTGATACCTTCAGTGAGTCAACATATGCCAAGTGCCAGCTGTCAGCAGAGTGAGGGCTTTAGCCCTGGGTATGCAGCAGTACTGTGATCAGATGAAATTTTGCACACTTATAGTTTACTTCCTTTTTTAAAAATAAATATTATATTTACTTAGAAGCATTCAGAATGTCAACAAACCAGTTGTAACTTTTTTCCCCTTGCAATTACAGAGTGGTATTCAGTTGACAGAACAACAATTAGTTTGTATAAGCTGCATCAGAGACAACTGAAGATGAAAAAGTAGTTGTGCTGTGCACCAACAAGATCCTGCTTTAAATTTCCAGGTCAACTTACAACCCCCATACTGTACCAGGCAAGGTTAGTTGCTATTGAAAATACTACCAATATAGGGCTATCTAGAGACACATTTGGTAGTATGTTAACAGTGCCAAAAAAAGATACTATACAGTTTAAAAACAAATCTTACACAGTCTTACATTTCATTTTTTTTTTTTTTTTCTTCAAAAAGAGTGAGTTGTGTACAGGGGACTAGATGCTTTATAGAAAGAAAGAAAACCAATGCTAGAACCAACTTCTTCATCATCCTCTTCATCATCTTCTCTTTATTTTTCTCCTCTTCCTTCTTTTTCTTGCTTTTTAAGGCTTGAAGACTGCCTTTTTTGCTGCATTAGGTTTTTCTTTAGCCCAGTAGGCAGCAATGTCCTTTTCATACTTTCCCTTCAGCTTAGCAGCCTTCTCCTTGTATGGCTGCTTGTCATCTACTGCACTATTGTTCTACATTTCTCCCAGTTTCTTTGTGATATCACCAATGGAAAGGATAGGAAGTTCTTTGATTTTTGGGTGATATTCACTACAGAACAAGAAGAAGATTAAAGTAGGCCTCTTGGGCACATTGGGGTCCTTGAACTTCGTTTTTGTGTCTCCTTTAGGAGGAATATAAGTTTTCATTTGTCTTTCGTAAGCAGCCTTGTCCACCTTTGCCATGTCTTCAGATTTCCCTTTCTCTTTAGCAGACATGGTCTTCCACCTCTCTGGGCACTTCTTAGAAAACTCTGAAAAGTTAACGGAAGCATGTTGGTGCTTCTTGTGCTCCTCCTGGCAAGTTTGCATAAAGAATGCAGAGGATGATATCTTGCCTCTCGGCTTCTTAGGATTTCCTTTGCCCATGTTTACTTGTTTGCCTCATTGAGGTACAGGGTTGCCCAGTGCTTGTCTGGCTCTCACTTACTCCAACGCTGTCTGTATCTGAACTTACTTCCTAGTGAGAACAGTATGCCTGGTTTTGGCAGGGTGTCAGCCTTTGTCATCTAACTTTTTCTTACTATTGAAGAACTACCTAGTGTAACCTTCATCCATGTTGTCTTAGATTTGTTATTGTCATCATTTTGAAAGTTGCTGATAAAGGTTTTGTGTCTTTTTAGATCTCATCAGTGTTCACTGGACATGGGAGAGGGAGCCAAGGGCTAGAGATGTGAGCATGGAGGTTATAGGTGCTGTGAATTCAAGAGGATGAAATGTAGGGTGCTTCTCAGGATGAACATCTCCTGCTTATAGGGTTCAGTAGCAGATGTGGATAGGTTTCTCTGGTCTGTTCTGAATATGTGTCCCTTTATCTGTCATCATCTGCAGGCTGTTGTGTTGGAATCTCTGGTGTAAGGAGAAGCATGTCACTTCACAGCAGTGAGAAGAGATGGGCAGTGTGGGTTGTGCTCATTGGAGAGGGGTGCTAGAGACAGCTGTTGTGTGGTCCCATAACAGCCAGAATAGCAAACTCTTCAAAGTCTGCAGATTAGCTTGGCTTTATCATCTGTTGTATCACTCCGGTACACAAAGTCCCCAAACCTTCTGAAGAGGAAGATGGCATCGTGGTCCTGGAAATAACATGGAATCCAAACAATCAGGAAGCATATTTAAAATAGCTGCTTTTGCTGTTTTTTTTTGAGTCCAGAAATGAGTTAGAATAGGATCCTCTCTCCCTTTGTAGATCCTAAAATAGAAGGTTATTAGACAGCTTATAAAGTTCAGTCGGACTTGTATGCTGTTTTGTTTTCTTTGTACAGTCATATACATGTAACTTGAATGGAGCACATTTGGCTAGATTAGCACTCAGACTTCTGTTAAGTTCAACTCTAATAATTATGTTGTTACTATTTTTCCAAGATTCTTGTGTATAAAGTACATCACTTATTATGGTATATCCAGATTCTATCATCCCATGTATCCTTTGGATGCTTTGTATGAGAAGAATGCAAACATAATATGAAAGAGATTACATTAATAACTCTGTAATATTGAATTGAATTGGAAAATTTCAGTATGAAACCATGAAGTATTTTATCTTAAAAGTAAATGTATGGAAGTGGACACAGTAGCATATCTTGTAGGATCAGTGCTTGAGAGACAAAGAGGAAGATCACAAACTTGAGTCCTACCTAGGAAACTTACCTTACATCAGTCAACAAAATAAAATAAACAAGATACAATAAGGCTGAGGATATATCAATGAAAAGATCTTGTGTTTGATTGTCAGATAAAAAAATACACAGTATATTCTTATGTAGATATCTATAGTCTCAGAAATTAGTTGCAGTACTACTATTGTGATAAAATTGCTGAGAACAAATAAAAAATTTTGCATTCTAGGCCTACACTACTGAACATATAGCTAGTACGTACTTTACTCTTTTCCTTTTTGTTCTGGTTTAGACTTAGTTCAGTGGGCTTATCTTTAATGCTTTCCATCATTTTTCCGTTGTCATCTTTCAAGTTATTTAGATTGTCTGAAGCTTATTCTGTGAGCAGTTCTGCAGGGAGGGCTTATGGGAACAATATTCCTAGAAACCTTACATGTTGTTACTAGTCTGTGCCTTTATACTTGAAAACCAGTTTTGTGTATCTCAGAGCTTTAGAACACTTCTGGTTTTATTTTGTTTTATGTCTTAAATGTGTTGCCACATTTTCTTGAAGCATTGCTGTCAAAGTTGTGTGGTAATATAGTTTTCCTTCCCTGAGGAGGTACTTGGCCAAAGGAATTCTTCTCCTACAGTTTGGTAGTTTTGTTAAAACATATCTCAATGTAAGTCATTCAGAGTCAGTCAGTGTTCCCATATACATGGTGGTTTCTGGAATATATCATTTCAAATCTCTTTATCTCAACAGAATTTTTTTTTTTAATTACGCCTTTGATGTCTGTTCCTTTGGTTTTTCTCCACACTGGCTTCTGTTTTGTAATGGTTGAATCTTGTTTGTGTATCTTCAATGTTTGTCATTTTCTCTAAGATTTTTTTTATAAGACTTTCTTCATTTCCTTAAATGTTATTTTCACCTTCTAGATGGGTTTTCATTTCTGAAGGATTTTCTTTAGTTTCTTGTATTCTTGTTACTTTGTTATTGAATTTTTCTAATTGAGAAATATGTTGTTCTTTAATGTATTATTTGTGTATGGTTTTTTATCCTGCTTGGAAATAGAGGGTTACCTTTTTGTTATATTTTAGATTTAAAATATCCATTAAGAGGATCAAATGTTTAGAGGTAGAACATTTGGAAGGAAATTTGATCATGAGGGTGCTATACTCATCATTTGATTGCTCTATTGATATGTTCATAGCTCAGTGTGCTGCTAGGATGGGGCCTGGTTGGAGGAGGTGGATCACTGGGGGTGTGCCTTGGATATATATCTTTTTCTCTGACTTTTCTCTGTCTCTCTTCTTCTGGGCCTCCTTGTGTTAAGCAGCTTTCTTCTACCAGGCCCTTCCATCATACCCTTTCTGCTTAGAGCCAATTTGACCATGGACTGAACCGTCTGAAATGTGAACCTAGTAAATCTATCTTTACTGTGTCAGGTGGTTTGTCTCAACAACAGCAAAGTGACTAATACAAGTTGCATGGGTATTTCTGTCAAGTTCTCATTACATGTAGATATATTGCTGATATCGTTCTTCTTCCTTTTGCTTTATGATGTTATATGGGATATTACCTGGAGCATTTTCTGCTGTTCTGGTTATCTGTAGTTTGGAATAGAAACTGTAGTTAGTGGTAAAGTTGAGGGATCAGAACTCTCTCTTTTGGGGCCAGTGAGATAGCTCAGCAGATTAAAGTGCCTGCTTTGGCAAGCCCAAGGACCAGGGTTCAATCCTTGGACCTTCATGTCTGCTGGCCCCGCCCCCAGGGCACGCTGAACCGGCAACTATGTCCAGGTGTGTTGGCCCATGCCTGTAATCCTAGTGCTACGGAGGCAGAAAACAGGAGGATCACTACGAGTCTGATCTGTGTAGTTTGACCCTGTACCAAATACATAAATGAAAACAAAAAACAACAAAGAACTCTCTCTTTCATCATTTACTTGTCATGTTAATTTATGTAGCAGCTTTTCTCCAAGCTCTCCTCCCCGACTTTTGCACTTGCCTTGTTTGTTTTTTGTCTTTTTTTTGTATTTGTTGTTTAGTTGAGGTTTATTTTTTCTTTTTGGTGCTGAGGACCAAACCCAAGGCTTCCAGCTTGCTAGGCAAGTATTGTATTACAGAGCTAAATGCCCTGCCCCTCTTCCTGTCTGGATCATTTGTCCCCTTCATGTAGTGTTACTCTGCTGCTCCATTGTGCTTCCACACCAGCAGTATTTTCCTTGCTTAGGGCTCCTGTCCTAGAGGAGAATTCCATGGGCTAGAGAATTCCATGGGCCAGTTTTGAGAGTGAATAGATTACTCTCAAAAGTCTGGTTATCTCTCAGACCTTGATCCCATCTTCTTGAGCTCCTTAGCCATGAGGACAAGAAAAATGTCTTCTGGTTTTGCTATAGTTCTCACCTTGGGCTAACAGGTGATTTGGGGTTATTTTCTCAGGCCCATTTATCAGGAGCCTTGCTGTTTCCCTGTGTACAGATATCATGTAGGCCCTACAGCTGTTGATTTGTTCTCACCTGCTTATAGTTTTGAGGTTAGTAGGTGTTCTTTGTTACCCACCTTTGATATAAACACTCTCCCTGGGCTTTGGTTTTGCTATCTAGTTGTTCTCTTTTTTTCCCCACTCTGGGGGACTGAACTCAGGGCCTTCTCACTAAACTTCATCCCCAGTACTTTTTTATTCTTTGTTCTGAGACAGTGTCTCACTGAGTCACTAATTTGCCCAGACTGGGCTCAAACTTGTAGCCTCTTGCTTTAGCCTCATAGAGTGCTGGGATTATAGGCCTGGCCACCATGCCTGCCACTAGTTGTTCTTTTTAATGAGGGAATTTAGAACAATTAAAAGATAATGCTACCATCACTGCATGCTTCACAGAATTCCTTTCTGAATAGGTATTTTGAGGAAGACCAATAACTCTCCCCTTGCTAACAATTCCACTGGACAAAACACAACGGAGGGGAGCTGTCAGTGAGGGTGAAATTGAAGGTATATGGGCAGCTGGTAATAGGCCAATTGATTACAGTGGATTAGATTGCATTTTGCTTCACTAAATGATTACCCTGATGGTTTCTAACAAGGTTCCTTTGGAGAAGAGTTTCACAGCCCAGATGCTACAGATAAATTGTGGCATTGAGAGCATTATTCCTTCAGCCTCTGGCAGGACCGAGGTCCAGGAGCCTCTGCCAGTGATTCCAGCCTGCTTGGCTTCATGTGCCTATCCTCAGGGGAATGTAGAAGCATCATTGTCAGCCCTGTATATGCATTGATTAACTCCAACATCTTACTTTTTTTAATTCCCTTTTTATCTAAGTGTCAGATTTGCTTAAAAGTACAAGATTTATACAATGAACTTGGATATGTACGTTTGTCATATAGATCTACCACATGTTAATATTTTGCCCATTTGTCTTTATTTTCTTTTTTTTTTTTTTTTTTTTTTTTTTAATAAACAGAGCTGGGCACATAGCTCAGCATCATGATGCCTGCCTGGCCTATGTGAGCTCCTGAGTTCAAGTCCCCATGCCAAAAATAATAAAAACTCCCCCACAAACTACAGATATATGAAAGTTTTGAAGTTGTTTCCACATGATTCTCCCAACTCAGCCTGTGTCTATCTCCTAAGAACAAGAACACAATCATATATTACCATAATAGAAAATAATCTCATAATACTTAATTAGCTCATATCCATAATTTCCTATTCATTCATTCCTATTCATTCATTGTTGTTTATAACCATTTTTGTCCTAGGTTCGGGATCAAAACAAGGTTTATGTGCTACCTTTGGTTGGAATACTGTGAGAATTGCCTGAATTCTCTGCTCTGTGTTGAGGATATAGAGACTGTAGAAGCCCAAATTCTTCTTAAGGAGGTCATGGTGTGAAAAGCATTAAAGATTTAGACTCTCTAGAGCTTCCTGCTGGCAGCCTCATTCCAAAGAATTCTGGTTTACCTTTTGAACAAGTGACATTCTGTTCCCTCTTGCTCTTCAGACTCACCACGCCTGGCCAGCTCTCTGGAGTTCTTTGGGTCCCACTCCTGTTTGGGCACTGATCTGTGGACAGACAGCCAGGACACTTCCAGGCGTACTGTCCTAGCCCTTTTGTTGGGAGTTGGAAGGCTGGCGAGAACCTAGACTTTGCATTTACAAGTATCTAACATGGTTTTTCAGTAATATCTCCTCAAGATATGAAACAGAATGGAACATAATAGAAGAAAGTTTAATCCATTGTATACTTTTAGTGGTGACAGACAGCTGAAGAAGTCTCATTTTCTTTTTGCTTTGTCTCCTCTTGCAGCTATTAGCTGTTAAGAGGAAATAATTGTGTTTCCTCCAAAATGTCCTTTACTTGTCCTTTGGTACTGATTTTGCATCACTGGCAGTGTGCATGCTAGAGCAGCTCAACAAGAAATTTACTGTACTTAGCCACAAGGTAGCACAGGAAGGGTTTTTTGTATGAACCTAGGCTTAGAATTGTGTGGTGACCCATTTTTTATAGTGCCTGTGCTTTGACACCGACATTCCCAGGCTCTGTCTCTCTGTGGAGGTTATTGGACTCCAGAGCTGACGTGCAGTACCAGTCCCAGATTGGGATGCCTCAAGGGGCCAGCTGGTTGAGGGAAGTGACAAAAAAAGGCCATGTGTGACACAAATGAGTGAGGAATTGTGGGGGAGCAGGTAAATGTTTGCCCTCAGTAATGGGTCTGCAGGTACTCAGTGCTAGCCCCAGGAACCTCAAGGGCACTTGGACCCTTTGTAGTCTTTGCATTTTCAAGAGAAATGTCTATCTTTAAGAGACATACACTGATTTTAAATTATTTACATTTAATTAAAAACTACCTGGCTGGTCAACAAAGCAAGTGTACTAGCCAGAGAGGCCCAGAAGACTGGGTCTCCAGCTGTGATGCGCAATGGCAGTCTTCCTGCTTTGATAGCCTTTCTGTTTGTCTTTTTTTTTTTTTTTTTCTTCTGCTACTGGCCTCTAAGGTTGCATTTTACTGTTTTTTTATTTTTATTTTTATCAGTACATGTTTGCAGTATATAATGATTATATTCATTGTTGGGTGTTGAATATAAAGTCCATAATATATCTCAATTATATTTTTCCTCCTTTCACTCCTTTTTTTTTGGAGGGGATTGCATAAGATTTATTCATTTTTTCTATAAGTCTTTATCAATGATAAACACAGATTAGCAGTTAGACTAATGGGCCAAAAAACATGTAAGTTACAAAAGACAATTGTAGTTATCATTTCTGTTCTTTCTTCATACATAGTCTATATTTTCGTACCATAGTCCTGAAAGGCTTGAAATTTGATGAGATGATGGTGATATGTTGTAGAACCAAACCGAGTTTTTAACTTGGTTTTTAGATGCAGGATGTTTCACTCTCCAAATGCTGTGTCATTGACTACTATGGGGAATCGGAAAGTCTCCAAAGTCCATGACCATTTCTTATAAGAAAGGGATCCCCAAGGTAAAGAAGGACTATATTGTAGTAATATATCTATATCTATATCTATATCTATATCTATATATCTGTATATACAAAATAGGATAGATATACACAGCTACTTTCTCTTAATTCAATGAGAAGAAAGACTATTGTACTAATAGACTATTTGTACTATTAGTACAAACACTATTGTACTAATAGTGTTTGGACAGGATATCATGTCTGCATCTTGTACTATGAATAACTACTACAAAAACAACAATATACAATGTATTAATTATTGTAACTGTCCTACTAACCTGTTTTGAAACTGTCTCATTGCTATTTGTTTCTCAATAAAATTAATAAAAATTGAAAAAAGAAAAAGAAAGGGATACCCATTCTAGGCCTTTCCTCATTCATGTGGATGTTGGAAGATACTAATAGTGATCATATTTTCTTGTTCCTAAATGCTAAAGTGTTTTCTAGGTTTTGCCTTGGTAGTTCTGCTGGAATTGTCACAAAGAAGGCAGGGGAACTGCATGTCCATGAGCCAGTACATTTGTCAAAATAATAATAGTTTTTGGACTTTGTTTTCCCAGGTATTACTTAATATTTATTACACAATATTTATTTTTATCAAGTAAATTTGCTTGGCTATTCTATAGCAATTGTGAGCTGTCCAGTTAATCCTTTAAAACCTACAGTCTAGGCCTGTAATGGTGAACCTTTTAAACTTTCTGTGATAAGCTGTGGCATATGTGGATATTGGAAGATAATAATAGTAATCGTATTTCTGTGTTGCTAAATGGTTTGCCACCACTGGAGTCTAGGTCATTGTTATAAATTGTTGTTTTAGGAGCTTTTTTTTCTCTGACAGGATCTCTTTCTTTCTTGATTTAAGCATTTTATTTTGATGTAATTTTACATTTGCTGAAAAATTACAATGATAACAAAATAACTTCTATATGTCTTTTATTTGGATTTACTAGTTGTTAATATTTTACGATATTTAAGATCTTCTTTTTTTCCCTCTCTCTAGTCCACACTGGGCTGGAACATCCTATGTAGTTTTGGCTGGCCCAGAACTTGTGATCCTCTTACGTCAGCCTTCCATATGCTGTGATTACAGGCATTGGCTACCATACCTGGCTCATGAAATTTATCTTTTTATTTGTGTCTCTCTCTACCTATATAAACATTTGCAGATCATTTAAGAGTTAGTAGCAAATGTTATGATGGTTTACTCCTACTCAAACATATTTTTTCTAAGAACAAGGATACTTCCTTACATAGCTGTATTGCAGAAATGCTGAAGATTGAATAAAACTGAGTATTAATGCTGCATTATAATAAATAGTCCATGTTCATATTTCACAATTAAACTTTTTTTCTTGGCCCAAGATCTTTTCCAAGATCAGGCATTGCATTGGTGTTTTATCTTTTTAGCATCCATCTTTCAATCTGGTATGCTTCCACAGCTTCTCTGTTTTTCACGACTTTGGCGTTTTTTGTATTTCTCTTCTGGCCAGTTCCTCAGTGGTGCATGTCTTAATTTGAGTTGGTCAGCTGTTTCCTCATGATTCAATTCAGGTTATGTGCCTTTGGCAGGATCTTAAGGGTTTTTAACCTATTTTTTTCTTGACCTAGTAAAGAAACACAACTACCAAGTAGACTTCTGGTCTCATAGATGGCAAAGCTCTCTGTCAGAGCATCAGATTCAAGAGGAGACCTAGACCTCAGTGGCTCAAGCAGGCTATGGTGCATACTGATTTGGTCTGTGTGATGTTTTTTAAAACAGTGGGTCTATGTTTAAAGAACTTGATGCTTGGAACTCCAGGCTTGCAGGTACACTTGAGAAGTTTGCAGATCTGGTGACCCGAGTCTGTGTGTCCATAGTCTGGTGTTAGTTCACGTGCTTTCTTTCATTATGGCCCTGACTCACAGTATAGCATGTATACTGTATGTCACCCAGAGTTTTGCTCCTTGGGGTTATCTGTTTGGTCCCGGTAAGTCTATAATTCTAAAATTTCCACACCATCTCCTACTCTATATTCTTCCAGTCCCGTGGAAACAATTTGGCATTTCATATCTGCTCATGCTTATTTTCTTTTGAAAAAACATTTTTGGTCTCTGTTCTGTTTATGTCTCTCCAGCAGTGAATCCATTTGCATTCACCCTTCCCAAAGCAAATTGTCATGCGGGTACCTTAGAATATCCAGGGCTGGCTCCCAAGGAGTGAGTTCATTGAGTTGCTTCCTCACTTCCAGTTAGTTTAGGAAGTGCTGCATCCCTAGAGGAACCTGAAACAATCTGGGGAAATCAGACAAGTGTTTTCTGAGAAGTTGAGATTGCATCTGCTATGCATAGGATTTTTTTGGGGAAGAAAAACTCAGTATTTGATATGTGACTTGGAAATCCAAGCTTTTCCCTAGTCCTTGGCCTCCAGGAGGAAATAGACCACTTTGGTTTGGAATATAATGACCATATTTATAAATTTGCAATTTATAAATAATGACAATAGTAAATAATAGCTAATATTCAATACATACCACATGCCAGATATTGTGTATATGTCTATTTATATACGTACAGTTAAATCTCTCCATAGTTTCTAAGTAGGTACTTTTATCATCTCATTTTGCAAGTAATGAACTGAGGATCAGAGAATGTAAGTTGCATGCCCAAGGTCACAAAGAAACACAGTGAGCATTCACATCACACTTGTCTGCTCTCAAAGTAAACATTTTTTAATGACATAGAGAACTGATTTTTGAGGGCTGGGGAGACGGCTCAGTAGAATAAGTGCTTGCCTGGCAAGCATAAGGGCCTGAGTTCAATCCCTGGTTCTGCACAAAAAACAAAACAAAACGAAAAAAACCAAAAACAAAACCAAGAGAACTGATTTTTGCTAAGTAAATATCCTAAGAAGTAACTTACATAACTTTTCACTGGGTGAAATGACAAGTGTGATTCCAGCTATTGTGTTTGGAGCCCTGTGATTTTCTTATTGTGCTTAGAATGTTTTGAGTGTATGTATCATCTGCAATTAATTTCCTTTGTGAGTTGTTGGGGCTGTTTCCCTGGCTCTGGATTTGAAATATAGGGGCCAGCAAGCCCTTCTGAGTGGGACTTACCAGGTGGCTAATGAGATGGGATTTAGAAAAGAAATAGGGAAAGAATGGAGCAGGGGTGAGATCACTGAAGACTAAACAAGCCCTGTTATAGGTTTGCATTCCCCATTTTCCAAAAAGGGGGAAAAGAAATCAGGCAAAGATAAGGTCCTTCATAGGTCAAACCAAGGAGAATTAAAATCTCTGACACTTGAGTCTCCTGGCTGTTGACCCTGTCTTATTTGAGAAGACTGTTATGAGAGAAAAGTACTCTGGCTTCCTGTACATGGAAAAAAGCATCTTTATTTTCTGAACAGTGATATAAGGATTACTGTTCTTGTTTAGGTCTTTGTGACTACTGTGGTACGGCAGGAGCTCGCAGAGGTAGGTGAGTGGCGACTGGGCTTCTAGAATGCAGATAATGGTCACACTTAGGGAATGGGATTAAATAAGGGCAGCCTAGGGCCCCCTTTTTACTTTTCTTATTCACACCCGTAATATGTTAGTGGGTATTTCCTATAAGCAAAGCATTTTTCTTTATGATTGCAGTACCACACTCAAAATTAGAAAGATCAGCACTGACACATTTCTCCCATCTAATCCTTACATCATGCTCAGTTTTCACCCAATAATGTCCCATCTTGCAAAATGACTAAGATCAGAACAACCCATTGCATGTAATTGTCATTGTCTTTTTTAGGCTCAATCCCTTTTCTCCTTGACTTTTATAACCTCAACATTTTTGAAGATTACAACAGGATTATTTTGCTGAATGTCCCTTCACTTTTTTTTTTTTTTTTTTTTATGTTTCTGTGTGATTAGATTTAGTTCATGCATCCTGGGCAGGAATATCAGAGGTGATACATGTTCTCAATGCATAGTAGAAAGGAGTGCATAATTTCAGTTTGTTCTGTTCAGTTACTCAAAGGTAGACAGGTCAAATAACTGATTGTCTTACAGACAACTGGGGCCATGCTTCTTGTTGGAGAAGAGAATGACTTGAATAACAAGTTCTGTTCCTGTTATATTAACTTTAGTCTTCTCCACTATGAAGTTAGTCTTTTTCCCTTAACAAATAAAAATTTTGTGGGGAGGCTTTTGTTTTTTTAAGTTTGGGATCATAAGTATACTATTATGTATTAAACTTTCCATTTATTAATTTATGGGTTCATGTATTTCTATTTTACTTAGTTTTTCATAATCTAGCATTGTCACCATTTTGATGCTCAGATTGCTTCAGATTTACCCAGTGGGAACCCTGCTATGTCCTTTTGAGATACCCTTAAGTTCTGATCCAACATTACTGTGTTGACTTCCCATTTTCTTGTTCATATTTGTCATTCTCTTCTCCAACAAGAAGAAGCATGGCCCCAGTTGTCTGTAAGACAATCAGTTATTTGACCTGTCTACCTTAGAGTAACTGATCTCTAATGGTTTTGGACTGAACTGTTTATGGAGAAAAGGATGGGCTTGTGGGGAGATCTGCTTTGTGAATAGGCTCCTATGCTGACTGCATTGAAAGATCGTCTGACTTCTGACCTCTTTGGAAAGATGTGGCCTACTGCTGGAAGGAGCACACTTTGCAGTTGCCTAGATAGCAATCTCAGTTTCACTTTAGGGGATCTTGGCCAGTCACCAGCTATGCTCAGTCTCTGTTTCTCCATTTGGTCAAATGCTGACAATGGTAACATAGATGACCCTTGGTGTCTCAGGTTTCCATATCCACAGAAACCTAGGATGGTTGTGTCTATTCTGATCATGTGCAGACTTTCCTAAACAATATACAAAGCAACTATCTACATAGCATTATACAATGTATTAGGTATTATACATCATCTAGAGATAATTTGAAGTATATAGTAGATGTGTACAGGACATATGCAAATACTTATACTGTGTCTTTTTGTATAAGGGGACTGAGCATCTATGATTTTGGTATCCTTGGAGGGTCCTGAAATTGACACTGGGGAAACCAAGGAACTAATTTATGGCTATGAGGACTAAATAGAAATAAAGACTCAACCACTCTTCCAGGGTGAGCACAAGTGAGGGTTATTCAAATGTTAGTCTTGAATAGAACCTTGTCTAGTTTGTGATGCTAGATCCTCAAGCCAACCTTTGTCTGTCTTGTGAGACCAAAATTCCTGTAGGTGTGCCTTATTATAATGTTTTGATTTTAATTTACAGACATAAATTACCAAATGCCCATAACAGGTTCTTTAGTTTTGTTTTGAGTAATTATCCTTTAGTGGTTGTGTCTGGGGTTGCTGGCTGTTTATTCTGACATTGGGGCAGACATAATTGCTTTGACTTACAAACATTAATTATTGCAGTCATTGGAAGCTGTGTGAGAGGTACTTACCACCTGCTTGATGATTTGCTTTCTTTCCAGAAGCTTTTAAGAAAACTGCAGGGTAGCCAGCAGGCATCTTTGGGATTTGGAGTTGGAGTGGGAGTTGGCAATGCTTTCTGGAATTCTACAGATGATTATCTGTATATTTTTGTCTCCATGGCCACCACCCCTGTCCTCTGAGTCCTTGCTACCATCATTTCTTGCCTGGAGTGTGGCCTTATGGTCTGCTAGTTCTGCTTTCCACTTCTATTTTTTTCCCCATACAGCACCTTTTACTGGATGCCCTTGTTATGCCAGGAATAACACCTGCGCTCCTTGTCTTGGCTTCCAGGGGCTGTCATGATTCATGATCTGCTCCAGCCTCCCTAGAGGCTCTTTTCTAACCCAAACCTTACTACGGTCAAATTCTTGGGACATTGTGATAAATGCTAAATCTCAGACCCCCAGCATCTCTGAATCAGTATCTGCATTTTCACAGTCTCCTGGGAAGTTTGTGCATAAAAGACCATTGGAAATGGATGTATCTTCACCTCATTTAGGGCTTGTCTTGCTTGTTACCTTCCAGAAAAGCCTCCTTAAACTCCCCTTTGGTAAACACTCTTTTACTCAATGCAGGAGTTTATTTTCCACACACACACACACACACACACACACACACACACACACACGAAGTATATTTTCTAAATTCTATGGATGATATGTTAGGTCTGAGATTTACTTCAGAAAATATGGGGCCATGGAAGGGGGCATTAGTGGGTGAGGACAGAGAGGAAACAAGAATGGCTGAGTTGAGGACCTGTGTAGCAGGTACATATGATACTGTTTAGTCTGATTTTGTTTGTATTTTTAATGTTGATAAAGTTAAAAAAGCAGCATGCACCTGGCAAGCTGCTAGGTAACCTAGAACACAGAGTGGAATTACCTCTTGGGAGATGGTCTGCTGTAATGTTCTGATTTGGTGGTTGAAAATGGAATAGAATCTTACTTTACTTTTTAGATGTTGTATCCTTTATCTTCAAACAGAAAAGTAAAACTTAGAAATTGCAAAATAAATAGAACTGCATAATGCTAAGGAGTTTTCTTCTTTTTGTTTATTGATGCATTTCTAGCACCTAGATCATTGCTTACTATTGAATAAGTGCTTGCTGCATGAATGGGAATGAATTGATGCCTTTTTGTAGCTAACACTATAGCCTTCTTGTGCTAAGAAAAAGGGACTGCTGTAAGTTGTGGAATACTCTGCAATGTTTATTAGATATTAAATTCAGTTATATGGCTATATTCATTTCCTTCTTTGTTCTATATGATTTTAAAGGGATCTTATGCTCTAAAGATGAGCAGTTAATTTTCAAAGAATTAAAGTTTAAATAAAACAATTGAACCTAGAAATAAATACAACCTGGATTTTAGGCACAAACAAAATGCAGACAGACTTTCTGCCAAGCCATAACACACATCATTTGGGGTGCAGAAGCCAATGCAGTTCTTCTTCCCACCAGAAATCTCCTAAGCCTGGTCTTTGCCAGCAGTATTTCTGTCAGCCTTTTGTCTTTCTGATCTCTGACCAGAATCTTCTATACAGAATAGCCTGCAGCATCCCAGTGCTACTCTTTCAGGCAACAGCTCTGAACCTCTTCCCACAAGCTGTTTCCAAAGGCTCTTGAAAGACACGCTCAGGTATTGTTACAGCAATGACCTCTACACCTATTTTGAAATTGTCTTGGTTATTTCTTTCTTATTGCTGAGACAAAATACCTGATACCCAAAATTAAAGAGAGAAAGGTTTATTTAGCTTAATATTTGTAGAGGTTTCAGTCCATAATCAACTGGCTCCAATGCAGGGTGGCATGGCAGAGAGGCAACAGTTCATGGTGGCAGAAGACTGTCAGGGACCTGGATCCCCAGCTGCCTGTATGAGGATCATGGTGAAAGAATAAAATAAGAAAATTTAATAATGCATGAAAGGGGGCCTCGAAGGTCAGTGCCTTAGGATGAGCAGAGACGATATAATCTGGTTTTTGATTCTAGAGTTAAATTAAATTCCCAGGAAGGAAATATTAAATAGCCCATTGCTTCCATGATTTCTCATGGCACTGAGCTTACACAGGAATGCTGCAAAGTAGAGGTGTCTTTCTTATAGAAGGCTAAACACACCAGGTTTCATTGAGTTTTTTTATTTGTTGAAACTTCCTAAAATGATTCTAGCCTATGATTCCCTGAGTCTAAAATGCTCCAGGATTGGAAATTTTTTGAGCACTGATATGACACCACCCTATTATGCACTTTCCTATTGCTGGGGGCAAAGTACCCCACACCATAAGTTCAAGGAAGAGAAGTTTATTTTGGTTCACGGTTTCCAGTGGGTTCAGTCCATCCATGTTTGGCCAGCTCCAAGGCAGGATGGATGGAAGCGGCCTGCGGAAAAAAATATATCCACCGCATTGCAGTCATTAAATACCAAAAAGAACTGGTCATTTCTAGCAGTCCAAAGCTTAGTGCTTGTTGGAGTGGTCAGTGTACTAGCCATGTGTTTGAGTTTTATTCAGGAGGGACTTTGAGATATCTGAAAGTGTTAATTTACCATTAAGGCAACTAGATTAATTGGAACAAAATTGGCTGGGATAAATTTTCAGCTTCTAAAGGTGTCTGTCCTGTGGTTTGATGTATTTACTCCAGTTTCCCATCATTTTGATAGAAGTCACAGTTACATTACAATTCTTGGTATTGCTTGTATTCGGTATGATTTTTTTTGTTTTTTTATATATTTATTTTTTTATTGAGAAATAAATATGAATGAGACAGTTTCACAGCTGATTAATAGGACAGTTTTGATAGTCAATACACTGTACATTGTTATCTTCTTAGTAGTTATCCATAGTACAAGAAGCAGACAGGATATTCTGTCCAAACACTGTTAGTACACCTCTTTCTTCTCATTGAATTAAGCGAAAGTAGCTGTAAATTTATCCTAACTATTTTGTATATATAAATACAAAATGATCTTTCCTTTGTATCCTTTTATTTTTTTGTCCTGTCAGAGGTGAATAATCTATTGGCATCTAAATACTATAGATGTTTGAATTCAAACTAAACAATCTAACACTGTCTAGCAGTCTATAATATTAGTGGGTTATCTTCAGAAGTTATTGACTTGAGCCTTTTATAGCTCATCGTATTAATATGGATTTACTTTATATACCTCATTTTTATACTTTTCTGCTGGATGGTCTGCTATAGGTATATAGCAAGACCTATATACCAAGAAATGTAACTTTTGTATCTGATAAGGTGAGCCAAGTACTCTCAGGATTTATCCTGTAGCCCTGTACTGCCTTTTGTACATTCTTTTGTCAGTGTCTGACATGAGGATGAATCACGGCCATTGCTTGACCAATTTGCTCTCTGTGAAAGCCAATTTCTTTTGTTCAAATCCATATATGGTGCCTGCCCACATTGCTTTAGTCTCTCTACCTCAAATCTCTTTTTTTTTTTTTTTTTGGAACTAGGGATTGGATTGAACTCAGGCCATTGCACTTGCCAGAAAAGCGCTTTATTTTACTGAGCCATCTCCTCAGCCCTTAGGTACAATTTTTAGATGGACTTTTTAACATATTATTAAAAGATTGATTCAAACTAGGAGAAAAGCAGCTGCCTAAACCATTTTAGTTCTGGCCACGGAGTTGAAGACGAACGGGAAAGTAGAAGCCTGTCTATTGAGAACAGATGAGAGCGGCAGCTGAACACTGACACAATGCATTTGGCAGCTAGTCTCAGCAGAGCCTCCCTATTGTAGCTCTTGAAAAAATGTTCTCTAGTGAACTTTTGGTAAAGTTATGCCATGAAGAAAAGTACATAAATTGCCTTCTTTATCTAATCTTGAGATATTATGTGACTTGAATTCACATAGAACTGGGAGCAGGTTGGGATGGGCGGTGAGGTTCCAGTTCAAGGTTTCTGAGCAAACATGCTATACGGTCTTTGCACATTCAGGAAGACTTCCCCCACACACCACCACATTTTTAGAGTCTGTTAGTTGTTTAGTTTCAAACATTTGCTGTTTGTTTATTATTTATTTTTTATGTATTTAGTACAGGGTCTACAGGGTCTCACTAGTGATCTTCCTGTTTTCAGCCTCCCAAGCACTGGGATTATAGGCATGCACAACCACACCCAGTCTTAGTTGCTGGCTTAGAGCACCCTGGGGGCAGGACTGGCACAGCATGTTGGGGATCAAACTCTGGTAGCTGCACCTGCCTAAGCAGGTGCTTTAGTCCGCTGAGCTATCAGGGTGGCCCAACGTTTGCTGTTGGTGTCACAGATGAAAAGAAGTACAGAGACATATAGGAATGTCCATGATAGTTTGTTTAGGAGGAAGGGCTCTCTTATGATTTACTTTCTCTAAAGGTTCTAAGATGAAAGTAGAATTCTTAGATGATACATAAGTATGTAGCAGTATCTGCATTTGGTCCTGATATTCTTTCTTCCAAAATATAACACAGAGAAGCAAAAATACAAATAAAACAACATTTTCTATTAGTTTCATTGTGCTCAGATATGTTGAAAATAGGTAACATTGATTCCCAGGGCTCCCTCTCCCAAAGTTTTCAGCTAAAAAATGTGTTGGTTATATATACCAAGGGATGACATTAGTAGACTTGAGTTAGTGGCTCTTTGTGGTGAATTGTTAAATGAGACAACTTAGTTGCAGAAGAGTTTATAATCCGGTCCTACTTTGTAAGGTAAGACATGACATATATTTACCAGGCTTTTGCATTTGGTTCTTGTGGGGAAGGGGTGAGTGGAACAGTAAACTAGGGAATAAGATTTCAAACAAATTAGAAATATTAAAGGGTGTAAAAGATGTTTATATAATGGGAAATATAATGGAAAATTATGTGTAGATTATGTGTGTATACTGTCTTTGTTACTATTCTCATTGCTGAGACAAAATGCCCAGTATCCAAATTAAGGGAGGAAAGGTTTACTCTGCTCACAGTTTGTAGAAGTTTCAGTCCATAGTTGGCTGGCTGCAAGGCAGGGTTGCAGGGCAAAGGGGCATCGTGGAAGAGAAACAGTTCATAGCAGGCAAAAAACCACAAAAGCAAGCAATCAGCTGACAAGCCTCTTTCTGTTCCTTACATCACATCTAGGATACCCACCTTCAGGCCAGGTAGCACTTACACCCTTAAATATAACACTGCTAATTCTAGCATCATATCTTTGATCACAGCAGAACTATGCCAAACCAATCAGTGGGCTAATTTAGTAATCATGTACTCTAGATCCAGCCACTTGTGGCAGCATGAGCCTTTGGGGGGACATCTAGATACAAACTGATTTTTACTTCTTATGTTCTGCTTATTTTATAGTGATACTCCCCTCTCTCCCAAGCCCCAGAGCCCTTCTTGGACCTTGTCCTGGTCCAGTGAAATTTATATTTGTAATCCCAGGGGAAAGTTATTGGAATTCCAATAACTTAACTCCAATCTATCATTTCCAGTGCAAACCATGGTAAGAATAAAAATACTAAGGCATATATGTAGTTGTGGTAGCTAAGGTGTCCCTAAGTCTCATTAGAATGATACTTAAGAAGAACAAAGGCCTGGACCCAGGGCTGAACCCAGGTTTTATTAATTGATGAAGAGGGGAGTGATTCAGAGATGAATGGCTGTGAGAGTGGTGGGAAGTATTTGAACACAGTGAGCTGGGCTAGGTAGGAGGACAGTTTTTTTGAATATTAGAGAGAGAGAGAGAGAGAGAGAGAGAGAGAGAGAGAGAGAGAGAGAGAGAGAGAGAGATCTGTATAACAGTTTGAGGGAGGGAGTATCTATTGTTATGGGGCCAGTGCTTCAGTTTTGATATGTCCTGAGATGTTGTGTCCTCTATTCCTGAGATGTCATTTTTATGTTCTGCAATGTCATAGCTTCTTCTTTAGGTTCAGTCTCAGCCAACAGGTTGGCATCTGTCAGCCTACCGCACACATACTACTTGGGAGATATGCGGGCCCATGGACTTTAAAGAGGCATCAGTACCTTGGCTCGACCCATTTGCATTGCTTAAAGTCAATTGAGGGGATGAGGAAATATGCTAGCCAGCTCTGTACATATCAATACATGAAGGTAGGGCCAAATGCTCTTTCAAGGAGCATCATGGTGGCCCTCCAAATGTCCTCTTCAAAAAGCACTCACATAAGAAACCAACTTCAAAAAGCACTCACATAAGAAACAATATTCTAGATTGTTTAAAGAAATTCAGCATAAGAATTGGAGTGGGAAGTCAGGGTACAGAGACAGAATTTAGAGGAGAGAGCTCTCTTTGGGATAGCTTGTGAAAAATCAAGTTTGAATTCCCAAAGAGAGAAAAGCTTTTCTGGGTCTTGAGGGGAAGAAAGACAACTTGGTTCAGATCTTGGCATTGTGTGACCTTAAACAGGTGATGTTGGTTAGAGACCTTATCTGTTCATCTCCTCTCTTAAATGTTTCTACTTAATGAAGGATGAATACATGCTTGCATATATGCATCAAGATCATATGAAGTCTAAGCTGTGTGGTAAAACACTCAACAAATGATAGTTTTGTTCTGAACCCCACATTTCATTTTTAGCCAATATGCATGGGAAGGGGAGTCAGGAAGCAGAATCTTGTTTTATTTATTTATTTTTATGGTTTTTAATTTTAATTTCTTCTTCAAAATTATAATACACTTGTTCAAATACTGCAGGGATCTCTTTTGA
>NW_004524771.1:3965655-4008145 GCF_000260255.1 Octodon degus | reverse complement strand
GATCTATTTCTTTACTGTATTGCTCATTCAAGGAATCCGTCATTTTTCTAATATCCTCTATTTTTTTAATCAATGTCTTCTTTAGAAGCAGTCATAAATTCTTTTACTGCAGTGTTTTTTTCAGATTGGGTTTCCTCCCTATGTTTCTGTAGTTGCTCCTTTACTTCAGATGCTATGAGTTCTGAGAATTCTTTTTTTATTTCAGAAAATAATTCCGCTCTGAGTTCCTCTTACTGTCAGTGCTATTAATTCATACATTTGATCTGAGCTAGTAGAAAAGAATTCCGCTCTGAGTTCCTCTATGACTTTCTGCTGTTGCTTATTTACTATGGACACTATTAATTCATCCATTTGAGCTGAGCTAGTGTCCTCGGCACTTGTTCTGTGTGGGCATTGGGTTTCCTCCATATGTTTCTGCATTTAATTCTTTATTGCAGATGTTATAAATTCAGGGATTTCTTTTTTCATTTCCAATCTGAGTTCCTCTATACCTTTCTGCAGCTGTTTCTTTATTTCAGAAGCTGTTGATTCATTGCTTTCAGCTGTGTGATTCCCAATTTGTTTTGTCTTACTGTCCTCTGCACTTGTTACTGGTAGGCTTGGGTTCTGAGATTGTATTTTGCTCCTTCTCGTTGTCATTTTGTGTAGCATTGTCTTCTGACCTTTGTTGTAGATCTTTGTTGCAGTTATAACCTTAGCACCTACTGAAGTTCAGGTGTATATCTACAAAGTTTTGATTTATCCAGCTATGCCTACCTTGGGTCTGGCTGGTGTGCTCAGTTCCTTCCTGTTGATGCCCTTGGGGGTGAACCTATTGTGCCCCTCTGGCAAGATGTTCTGCTCCTGGACTAGCTAGGTGGTTCTGTCCCGTACACTCTCTGCAGGGATTGCAGCTGAAGGGTTTCACCCCAGGCCTGCATGCCAGGCCTGATCTGAGTCTTTAGGGGACAAGTTGGAGTAGGGGGGAGAGGCAGCTCTCCCATACACTCACCGGGTCTGGACTAGGACTGGATCTGGGGGTTCCCGGAATGCGGCAGAAATTCCTTTTTGGCGGGGTAGGTGCTGCGGAGTGGTGGGGGGTGTCCCAAGGGGGTGGAAGAGGGTCTCACCTGTGCTGTGCCTGGGCTGGGACCAGTAGGTCCTGCCGTCACAGGATAGCTGGAAGCTTTCCCACACTCACCGGGCCTGGTCTACGTCTGGGTCTGGGGGTTCTTGGATCGCGGCAGAGATTCCTACTCAGCAGGCAGGGTGAGGGTGGTGCTGCGGAGTGGTGGGGCGCGTCCCAAGGGGCTAGAAGAGGGTCTCACCCACACTGCGCCTGGGCTGGGAACAGTGGGTCCCGCTGGCGCCGGATAGCTGGAAGCTCTCCCACACACTCACAGGGCCTAGGCTAGGACTGGGTCTCCAGACTCTTGTTTTAGACTGGGTTCTGTGTTCGATGGTATAATTTTATGGGGTTGGGGATTTTTTTTTTATGCCTTAGTTTATTCATCTATAAAATGGGAGTTGTGTCAGTGTCTGGGAAAGAATTTATGAGATGATGTATAAGAATTTGGCATGTGGCGCCTGGCAAGATAGCTCAGTGGACTAAAGTGACTGCTTAGGCAAGCACAGAGACCATGGTTTGATTCCTGGCACCACATGCCTCATCCATGTTGCCCCCAGGGTGGGATGAGCCAGCCACAGGTCTGAGCGAAGTGGCACATGCCTGTAATCTCAGTATCAGAGAGGCTGAAAACAAGAGGACCACTGTGAGTCTGAGCTGTGTAGTGAGACCCTTTAACAACCAAATACATTAAGAAAAATGAAAACAAAAGAAAATAATTTGACAAGATACCTGGCCCATCGTGTTTAATACATATGATAGTTGGTAAAAGTATTCCCTAGGTAAACATACAGTGAGTGACTAGTATATGTTCTGCAAATGACGACTCTATTGCAGGATGCCTAACACTGAATAGGCACAGATTGGTAAATTCAAACAGCCTGAGCACAGCATGTGGCAGTGTTCCAAATTTGTGGGTAATGGAAGTAGTTAGTCCCATTCTGAAAGGAAAATTTGTAAAGTTATTCCACAAACACACCCTTGGTGACGTGACTTTCTTCAGTGATGATCTCTGAAATATGAGAATATATTAATATTTATAAGATGTACATCATGTGCTTTTCTTTACATAGACCTCTCCTCCGCCCCTCTTCAGGCCTAACTTGCCAAGTTTTAAATATGTTTTTTAACATTCTTGTACCTGCAGAGAAAACGAGGTGCTTAAGGTCCAGCTGAAGAAATATGTAGGAGCTGTCCAGATGCTGAAAAGAGAAGGTCAAACAGCTGAAGGTGAGGAGGAGACTGAGCCTAGGTGGGGAAGGGTGAGCATTTCTTTAACCCTTGTGCCTGGCCCAGAGCAGACACTCAATGGGGTTGAGCACATATGTACATGAATTACAAAAATGGTGCTGGAAAGGATTCCAGAAAATTTATTAGCTAGAAAACACTGCTATGTATTTTTGCTAAATGAAACCTAATATTGTAAGACTGCCAAAATTTTATTAGAAATAGTCATATCATTTGTGTACTTAGAAAATTTTCTGTGTAGAAATCTTTAGACACTTGTGTGGTAGGGAGTCATGTGAAATGATTAAGTCACATCAGATAAGGAGTATGGCCACAGAATGCCAGAGTGGAGGAATGGTTATGTTTCTTTAACATCTGTCTCCATTTTCTACCTCTGTAGAATGCAATTAGTTAGCAGCACCCACCTGATGAGGCAGTCTATGTGGACATCTAGCATAATGCGTACCAGAGAATAAGTACTGAATAACATTCAGCTAATTATTATTTATATTAATCAGAAGCACAAGTAAACAGAAGAGTAAACACCTGACAGATAACATGGTGCTGCCATGCATTTTTCTCTCATTCTCCTAAAATGTCCTTCAGGTCAGTGTGACTAAACGTTCTTCAACTTTGCTGAGTGTCTTGTGGTCCTCAGCTGGCTGATTACAACAGAACTTTCTTTTAAAAGGATGGGCATTTTAACAAAGGATAGCTTGCAAGTCTGCCCTTGACTTGAGGAAGCATCACATAACCATCATGCAGTCAATGTGGGGGTTTACTGAAACAGTGCAGGACATTCCCAGCTATAGCACCCAGTGTGTAATAAGTAGGTATTATTTTTCTTTGTTGGAGACAGGATTGGAGTCTGGATGTGGCTTGCATAGTGACATGAATTTTCCTTAAGGCTTGTGTATTTCATGTGATCTCTGTATGACAGGATGAACATGTCTGCAGAGGTGTTTTGGTCATATGCCTTGCTACATTCATGTTTGGTTTGTTGCTGTAACAATTTTGTGCCCACCAGTACTGCCTTAAGCATAGCTTCCTGTCTAGACTTATTGGCCTTTTGTGCAGATGTTACTATTGTGCTCTAAATGCATTTCATTGTGCAGAGATATTTATGCTTTCATTTTCTAACTTTTTGTTTTTCCTTTTGTTACCCCTTGGCATGGTTTGTTTTGTAGTGCTAGAGACTGAACCCAGAGCTTTGTGCATGCCATACAAGTACTTTACCACTGAGCAATGTCCCTAGCCTTTCACTACATATGTTGAAAATTATTTATCTCTTTACCCTTGTAAGTTTAAGTGCATGTTCATCTGACTCAGTAACTATGATAAATTAGGTATTTTTCTTCTATTTTAAAGTTTTTTTTTTTTTTTAAATGGGAAGCTCAGGACAGCCAGCAAGGCTTGTACATGTATCCAGCATGCAAAGAAACCCTGGATGTTTCTTTCCATATTTTGGTTCTTTGTATTATAAAGTTTTTAAACTTTAATGTCAAAGTGAGTTCCCTGGGGAACGTATTTATATATGCCTCTTTGCCAACCTATCTCTGGGAATCTGGCTCTGCAATAGGACTCAAGATTAATATATCTTCACCCATGACTCTAAGGTGTGTGATGACATGAGGACCGTGCCTTTTGTGAAATATATAATAAAAAAAATCTAGGAAAAAAAGCATTGCTTGTCTTTTTTTTTTTTTTGAGTGTGGTTCTCATTCTATGGTCCAGGTTAGCCTTGAACTTGCCATCCTTTTGGCTCAGCCTCCCTAGAGCTGGAATACAAATATGCACCATTTCTCAGCTTCAACACTGTGAGATACATTTCTGAGTTGGAAATTTTTGAAGTGATCCTTGCCAAATGCACACACAGAACCTATAGAGTACAGACGGGTTTCTTATGGTGTGAAAGTTCCATTTCCTCAGATGCAGCTTGAATGCTCTGAGCCAAAGCTGGATGCGAGTCTTTTTAGGATGCAGTTGAAATAGCTCTTAAATGGAGGGGAGATATTAAGCATATTCCACTACTTCCCTTATCTTGATACCATTACTGCTCTTTGTATAATTTAGGTCAATGACACCATACCTGCAAATCCTCTTTTAACACAAGTAGGAGAATCCTCAAGTGTGCCCCAGATGCCCTGTTGCTGCTTACCTAGTCGTGCAGTTCACTCCTCTACACAAATGATAATGGGCACCTACTGTGTTCCAGTGTACCATGAAGCAGCCTTATTCAAAGGCAGCCCATTCTCATGGTTTGATCATTGCATATTACATGTGTCAGATTATCATATTATATCTCAAAAATGGTGCCCACAGCCCATGAGTGCTGGGGCACAGTGGAATAGGTAGCTGAGAGAAAACAAAATCAGAGCCAGCTTTTGAGACATAAAGTTTAAGGTTTACTAACTGATATTACTGGCAAGGATAGGGTTACTTGTTACTGGCAAGGAAGGAGGTCCAGGAGAAGCTAATGGGAGGCCAACAGCTTCACTTGCAAGGTGCATACTGAGCAATAGCACCATTCAGGAAAATTTCCAGAGATACACACACAACAATGGCACTGGTTGGGAAATCCATGAGGGATGCAAACTCTGCAGGTGTCACTCAGCAAGTATGTGAGAGGTGCATACTTAGCATCATCCTTTTGGAGGTCTAGTGGTAACGGGCTGGGCAAGCATTCACCAGAAAGTACTTAGAGTACCTATTGGCAGCTGGCTGGACTGCAGCACTTGTTGGTGCTGTTTGTACCCTGTTACCACAGAAGGGGTTTTGTAGATTGAACTACATAAGCAGTGACATCATGGCTTGCATTGTTCTATCATATGATCAGTGTTTCAAGGACTTAGCATATGGGCAGGAAGATAGCGTCTATAGGTAATACTAGTTTGCCCAGTTCCAGTGTCCTTCTGATGATATATATCTGGGAAGTTCTGCTTACACTGACCCCTAGATTTGGCCAGAGTCTCAGGAATACAAAAGGAGCATTTCAGGGGCAGGATTCCAAATGCTGTAGTTTCTCTTAGGAATAATATAATGTGTGCAATTATTTTGTCAATTTAAAAATAGTTCTAAAAAAGCAACTCTAATGTTGCATACTAGCCTTCTTTGAAGAATTTTGATATAGTTTTAAATGATGTCATCTGTTTTCTAAGAGATTGGCATTTATTCCTTAAGCCCAATTTGTTTTGGATTCAGTGTTTGAAATCTTTGACTATGAACTGGTTGGGCTGTAGTGTTTCCAAGTGTCTTGGAGTTGGAGGAGCCAGGGCAGGATGAGGTTAAAGAGAGAATCCCTTCTGGACCTGTGGTGCCCTTGGCTCCTGATGTAGGGGATGGACATAGAAATGCCTTCTGGCTCTGTAAGTTCTATTTAAAGGTTCTTTATGTCTTTTGGGAGAAAATTGTTTATAAAACTATAAGTTCATTGGTGGGGAAAAGAATGAAAAAAAAATGAAGCCTCAGTTGCTTTCAGAGGTAGATGGATTCCTGTGGGCTATTCTGAGACTGTCACCTTCATTATTGAATTTTTGTTTTAGAAAAATACCTCTAGGATTGAAAAAATGAACTTTAACTTTTAGAATAGATTGTTGGCAACCTTTAAATTTACAAATTTCAGATTCCCATTCTTTTCCTTTTTATGAATCTCAGGTCTTTTTCTCTTGTTGCTGGAACAATATACCTCATACCCAAAATCAAGGAAGGAAAAGTTTATTTAGCTTACAGTTTGTGCAGGTTTCAGAACATAATCAGCTGATTTCAAGGCAGAGTGGCACATGGCAGCGGGCAGCAGCTCACAGAGGCAAAAACAGCAAGAGCAACAAGGAAAGGGCAGCAGCAGAGAGCAAGCCTCTTTCCCTTTCCTATGTTGCATTCAGGCTGTTTGCCCAGGGCAGGTGTAGCACTCACACCAATTATCCCAGCATTGGATCATGAATTATTCACAAGTCTGCCCCATGACTGCATGAGGCTTTGGGGGAACACCTAGACACATACTGTAATAGAGTCCTTCTAAAAAAATCATTTGTATGTAGCAACTATGGGGTAGAATTTTGTCTGCCTTTATTGATTGAAATATATGTTTTTAAAATTCCTGGTGTGATTCAAAATGAAAGTGGGTTGCTTGGCATTCCAGCATTGTTTTTCCTTGGTGAGATTAGAAGGTTTGCTGAAAGCACAAGCCTTCCTTTGTGTTTAGATATCTCACTGTGTTTGTGCTCTTCCCCCAGAATGAGAGGTGCGGCAGGAGAATCCTTGTTTCTGAGGAGTTAGCACAGCAATTAAATTTCTATTGTAACTCTCTTACTGGACACGGTAGATCAATGAGCTTGGATGCCCTTTCTCTGCTCCAGGAAGCCAGTGGAGGGCAGTTTCACCTAAGTGGTAAGAGCAGGAGATCACTCTGCAAATTCATGTTTCCATTTCAGTCTTATTGCTGAATTTTGAAACAAGTCTATGGCAAGTTGGCTTCCAGCCTCCTGATGCTTCCTCGTGATTCACTGCAAAGCTTGGGGAGCAGGGAATCCCTTCGGCTTGGACACTAGGTGGCCTGTGTAGACAGGACCTGCTTATTATCTTAAGAATGGATTCCCCATGTTAACCAAACGTTTAAAGATATATAGACAGGTGTGGGCTGGGGAGATAGTTCAGCAGTCTAAGTGCCTGCCTAGAAAGTGCAAGGACCCGAGTTCGATCCCTAGTACTGCATGCTATGATGGCCCCAGATCCCTGGGCTCTCTGTGCTGGTCACTGAAACTGGGCTTGGTGATGCACCCCTGTAATCTGATCACAGAGAGGAGGAGACAGGAGGTTCATTCTAAGTCTGAACTGCATAGTGAGACCCTGTATCAAATAGACAGGAGCATTTTGGGTAACAGTAATGAGCCACAGAACTGCTGCGTGGCTTGATGTTCAGGCCAGTTCTTCCTCTGGGCCAATCATTGTGGAAAGCCAGAGGCCCATCTGTTGGCTGCTGGTAAGTTGGAATGGGGCAACTGGTTGGTTGTTGGTGAGGTCCATCACTTGAAGAGAAAAAGGTTTCTAGGTTTAGTGGAGGGTCAACTTTTGGATCTTTTCATGGTTATGTTTCTATCTTGCAGCTTATCACAGAGCTACTAGAAATGCTTGTTGTATCAGGTTGAGAGGAGAAGGCAGCTGTTAACATGGGATGTGCTTCTCATATAACAACCAGCTTTTTTTGTGTGTGTGTCTGATGGTATTGAGGATTGGACCTACAGCTTTTGTGCTGAGCTACATCCCCATCTCTTAAAAACCTTTTTTTTTTTTTTAATTTAAATTTTTGGGACAGTTTTCCACTAAATTGCCAAGGCTAGGCCGAAACTTATGATCCTCCTGTCTCATCTTCCCAGGTGTTAGATTACCGGCTTGTACCACCATTCTCAGCATGATTGTTTCAATTCATAATGAATCATGGCTCTTCTCTTTTCACCTTTAGTTCTTTAAGAGAAACAGATTCAGGAATTGGACAAATAGAAATCAAAGTAACAGTTTCATTACTGATAGTGGGTTGGAGACTGGCCTAACCTGTAGCTTGAGCCACACCTCTGGTCCACTGCTTTCCAGGTTGAGTCCCAGGGATGTCCTCTCTCATTTTCCCCTGTGAGGCATTGTTGGGTCTTTAGAATTACCTCTCTTTCACTGGGGACCAAAGGGGAGAAAGTCCATAGGGTGTCATATTTAGTACCTCAACTCCACCTAATTGAGCTCACACTCCAGTAAAAATTGGAGAATGAAGCTGTGAAAACTATGATTCAGGTCTCTTCAGGGAAACATGGCTCTTGGATGGAGGTCCTTTGCTAAGAGGTAGGATGCCTGCAGCTTCTGAGTTGGGTTCTGCTGGAGCTGGTGGACCGGCCAGGCTGGGCAGCCCTGTGGTGTAGTGAGTGAGGATCCTTCTAATGCCGTGACCATCTAGTGCAAGGGTGAGTCAGTGGAAGGAAGGCTGATCTGCCTGTGGCTGTGCTCCTGTCTCCATGATTTTACTTCGTCCCAGTCCTACCACATGCCCCTTGAGAAAAGCTGCCTTAATTACACACATTTGGGACACACTGCTCACTCCCCATCCTTTCTGCCTGTCAGGGTGGGTGTTAGTAGGTTAGTGGCTTTGGTGGTCAAGACATCAAAGACTATCCTGACCATCTGGCTTCTCTGTGACCTTCCACGGCAGTCTTTCTCTGTAAAATGGAGATAGTAATAGCACTGTCCTCTTAGGCAGAAGATGAGATGAATGAACATGTAGAAGGCACTTAGAATAGTGCCAGGCATGTATATAGGGTTCCAGAAGTGTTAGCAGTGGTTATTATTATTATTATTATTAGATCTTTGTATGTAGCCCAGGCTGGCCTTAAATGCTCAGTGATCCTCCTGCCTCAGCCTCCTGAGTGCTGGGATTACAGGTGTGTGCTATCATGCTCAGCTGGTGTCACTATTATTTTTACTGTCTTATTTTACCTCCCAGAGTTACTTTTTATACTTACGAAGTTAAGACGATTAAATGTGAAGTGACATAATTCAGATTACATACTGGGATCAGGGTTTGTGATATAGAAAACACTGTGGTGGACATAATAATGGTCCCCTGAAGATGTCCATGCTATCCCAAGAACCTGTTACTGTACCACCTTACATGGCAAAAGGGACTTTTCATGTGTTACTGAGTTAAAAGATTTTGAGGTGAGGAGATTATTCTGAATTGTCCAAATGTTCTCAGTGTGAGCCTTGTGCTCTTAAATAACAGGGAGGCAGGAGAGTCAGAGATGAAGGAACTGTGACCCAGAAACAGAGGCTAGAGTAATACACAGGGAAAAGGGAGGTAGGGCCACAAGCCAAGTACTGCAAGTGGCTTACAGAAACTGTAAAAATCAAGGAAGCAGAATGTCCACTAGGCTCTCGGGAAGGGAGCTCAGCCTTGCTGAAAACTTTATTGTAGCTTATTACAATGCTAGACTTCTTTTTTTAAAAAAATCATCCATCCATCCATCCATCCATCCATCCATCCATCCATCCACCCATCCATCTATTTGGTACAGGAACTCACTACTTAGCTTGGACTCGTAATGATCCTCCTGTGTCAGCCTCCTCAGTGCTGGGATTACAGGCATGCACCACCACGTAGACTTCTGACCATACTAGACTTCTGACCTAAATTTTAAATAATTAATCTTTGTTATTTTAAGCCATTGGGTTTGTGGTAATTTGGTATAGGGGCACTAGGAAACTATTGCAAATTTGGACTTGAATTTAGCTGTTTATTTTGTTGTTAACAGGTATGGAGATCATCATCATTATCTTACAGAGGTTGTGGTGGGAGGCTGGTGTTTTGAAGGACAGGTCTTATGGTCGGAAGTCCTCCCAGTGCATACATCTGCATCTCAGAGAGAGATGTGGCCTTTGATTTGCAGTCTCACTAGGTTGGGAAAGTCTGCTCACCTCTCTCATCGGCCCATGTGTAGTGTGCTGGCCAAGAAAGGAATCCCTTGCCCTTGTCACACGCGTGTCTCTTTGGGCTTGCTAGTGCCAGCCCTGGTAGGTAATCATTCCCCTCACCAGCCTGCTCTCAAGGTCAGAGGTGAAGTGTGCAGAGTGGTGTGGTATGGCCCCACAGCCTTGGTGTCATTCTGTGAGTGTGGTCCTTGTTTGTGTATGCAGCTGGGGAGGCTAGCTTCTTGGCTGCTCACAGAGAGAGGCATTCTTAGGAAGCTCTTTTCTACAGAAGAAAACCTTGGCAAGTGTTGGGTTTCTCCTGACTCTGATAGGAACATTAGCCTGAGAAATGGAACTTGTTTATACTAAAAAGATTTTCTGCTAGGGGTAGTCACACTGAGGCTTTTACAAGGAATGAATTTGTCATTTTCATGTGGTTTGTGTTGACTCCCCATACACCTATGTGGAATGGACATCTGTGGCCGTCACAGGGACTTCAATTGCTATTATGTCCAGTGTCCTCCCTCATTGTAAGCCTGCGATGGAGGTGGGACTCCTTCCTTGGCACCAGGCTCGGCTGGACTGGATCTAGCTAGAGTCCGGCTTTAGCAGGCAAACCATAGTTTTTTTTGTTTTTTTTGTTTTTTTTTCTTTTCTTTTGGGACTACTGTTGCCAGCCTATCTCCACATGAGCTAAGAAGGTGACCAGTACACAGAAAGGGATGCTGCCCTGTGAAAAGAAACCAAGTTCTGATCATGTTTTTGGGACCTTGGAACCCAGCATGCCTGACTTGGTTATATGAATGATTGCTCCGCTAACATCTCTGCTCTTCTTTTCAAGCTTGATTTGGATTTCCAAACTGTTGCTTCCTCACTGGATGAAGCTCTATTATGTCCTTGTGACTGCCCTTATTCTATTGGAATTCATCTTTCCTTGTGGACAGTATCTGCTCTTGTGTTGTGAAGGTCTTCCTCCCATCCTTGCTTGTTTAGTGTATTCTGTCATCATCATCTGTCTTATCTACCCTAGTCCTGTTCTGTAGTGATGCCTATTGAAGTCTCAAGCTCTGGTTCTTACTCTGGTATCTCTTCTGTAAGCTTAGGGGGAGAGGGAGGAGAAAAACTTGTTGCTTGTGGCATTTGGAATAATCAGTAAGAACAGGATACAGACTGAAAGGTAAGCTTGGAAACAATTGAAAAAGTTTGTTTTCAGAAACAAAACAGTTAGAAGTTGCCCCTCTCTGGTGGGTCATGCCTTGCTGGTGTGGCATGTTTATCAATTCCTGTTCCACACCTGTGTGTGCTTCCTGTCCTGGTGGGGTTGTCACTCACCCAGGGCCTCCTGGAATGTGACAGGGGAGATTATTGGCCTGTTTCTGTGAAGGGCAGTCATGGGCTAACTGGTTCGAGGATCCTACTCTGTTTTTGGGTGGTCTGCTGGTGTCTTGGTTACTTTTTCTCATTGCTGGGACAAAATACTTAACACTCAAACTTAAGGAAGTAAACGTTTAGGTAGCTTACATTTTGTAGCAGCTTCATTCAGTTCATTATCAGCTGGTTCCCAGGCAAAGTGGCACATGGCAGAAGGGCAGCTTCTCATGGAGATGGAAAACAGGAAAAGCAGAAAAGGAGGAGCAGCAGCAGAGAGCAGGCCTCTCTCCCTTCCTTATATTCTGTTCAGGCTATCTGCCCAGCATGGGTGTAGCACTCATACCCATAATCTCAACATTGGATTTTAAATTGATCACAAACTCTAGAAGCCTACCCCATGACTGTGTGAGGCTTTGGGGGGCCAGCTAGACACCAATCATAACAGCTGGTAACTATATCCTATAGGCTCAGGGCATCTCCACTTGCATGGCCTGCTGCTGCTCTCATCCCCTGTGTGCAGCAGCTGAGATACCTTTTTTGAGGCTGTCTTCTTTGGTTGTAGGGAAAAGCAGTATACCAAAGCTGGCTGGATGGTACATGCCTGCCCGTGGGTCTGGCTTCAGTGGGACATCTATAGAGCCTCATGGAAATAAATAAGGCCTAATCACATCACTATCTAAAATTCTTAGGGCCGGCCAAATAGCGCAGTGGATTAAAGTGCCTCAAAGCAGGGGCTTGGGGCTTGATCCCTGGGCCTGCCTCACAGGGGTGGAGGTGGGGTGGGGGGGGTAGGATGCTGAGACAACAATTGAGACTGGGTGGCCCTAAACAGGCGGATCAGTAGGAGTTCGGTCTAGTAGTGAGACTGTGAACACCCTGTAGACCCTTCCCTAAAATACAAAAAAATAAACAAACAAAAAAACTCTTCAGTACTTTTCCAACCCAAATTTTTTGTTGACAGCCTTCAGTGCATTCCACATTTCCACCCTTGTTTCTTGCCAACACTGCCCCTCCCTCTCTCAGCCACAGTTGTCCTCAGGCTGTTCCTCAGGTCTCCTAGTCTGTTTTCTCTCTCTTGTTTTTTGTACTTACTGCCCTTCTGCTGAAATGCTCATCCTAGTGTCTGCATGTATCTTATCATGCTGGCCTGTGTTCATATGTTAGCACCTCTGCCAGACTACTTTGTCTTAGGCTGAGCCCTCTCACAATTCCATCATTGTGCTTTCTCTTCACACAGTATTTATCAATAACTCACAGTGTCAAAATTGTTATTCCCTTTCTTGCTCATTGACTGTACTTAACGCTGCAACATATAATTCACAAGAGCAGGGATTTTACCTGACAATGTCCATGTGCTATCTGTGGAATGTGTTCCATACGTATTCATCATGTGAGTAAATACGAATCTAACAGGAGCCTTAGGACCTACCCTTCTAGCACTTAGGAGATTTTGGATCCATTGCAGCTGCAAAGTTTAGCAGTAGATGAATTCACAGACCTTGATTCTGGTGCTGCACAACAATGTGCTATGCCCCATATAATTTAAAATTTATTTTTATTTGTACATATTTGCCATACATAATGATCATGGGGAATTTGTATGTGTAGATAATGTCTTAATTTTTTTTTTCTATTCTCCCCTCTTTTTTCCCCTCCCCACTTAAAAAGCTTTGTCTCCATTTTTTTCTCTTCTATTCTTTTTATTAGCCCCCTTTCATATCCTTCCCTTTTCCTTCCTACTCCCTCATTCCCCTGCTCATTTGAACATGTTATTTCTACTTCTCAATATTACCCATTTTGCTCCTTATTTTCTCTTTGGGTTTCTCACACAAGAAAAGCAATGTAATATTTAAACTTCTGTGTTGATTTATTTCACTTAATATTATGGTCTTGAAGAGTATCCATTTACCCACACATGACTCAAATTTATCCTTTTTTTTTTTTTTTTTTTTCAGTACCAGGGATTGAACTCAGGACCCTGTGCTGGCCAGGCAAGCACTTATTCTACTGAGCTATCTCCCTGGCCCCAAGTTTATCCTTCTTTATGTACTCCCACATAATTGCTCTTTCAGTTATGCCTCCACCATATAGTTGTGATTATGTGTAACTCCTGCTTCTTGTCTTTCCACTGAGTGGAGCAGTGGTTCTCAACACTGGCTTTGGATTGAGTAATCCTAAGTGCTTTAAAATATCTCACTACTTAGCTCCACTCACACCAGCCTCTCCCTGACTCATTAAATCAGAAGTTACAAAATCATAAAATTCAGTTTAGGGACTGGCGAGATAGTTCAGTGGACTAAAGTGCCTGTTTAGGCAAGCTTATGCAAGCCCAGGGACCATGGTTTGATTCCCAGCATCACTTGCCATGCCGGCTTCATCCCCAGGGTGCGCTGAATCGGCCAGTCTGGGTGTAGTGGTGCACACCTGTAATCCCAGTGCTGGGGAGGCTGAAAACAGGAAGATCACCACGAGTCTGAGCTATGTAGTGAGACCCTGCAACAACCCAGCACATTAGAAATAATAATAATAATAAATAAAATTCAGTTTAATCTGGCTTAAGCAATAAAAGGAAAGTCTAAGAATATCTGGTTTCAAGGGTAGTTTGATCCAGCAGCTCAAGTAATATTATGAGGACTTGATACCCCCTCCCCCAACATGTATGCATGTGCTACCATGTTGGCAGTAATGTGCTGGCAGATGTTTAACAACCAGCCCTCTGAAAAAAAGAAGGGCCCCGATTTAGAGTGTTTGCTGATTTCCATGGTGTTAATGCTCCTGCTGTGGTTGATTTCAAATTGCCAATACTGTGTCACTGAATGCAGAGTTGGGAACGGCTGTGCACGCTTTCCTCCTGTGCGCCCATCTGCCCCAGCTCTTACAGCATGCTGTGTGTTGGCTCATTTTTAGCCAGGTTCCCTCTTTGTGCTGGCACAGAGCTGTCAACAGTATAGGTTTGGTCTTCCAGCAATCGCAGTGGAGGGGAGAGCTGCTCTTCTTCATGAGTTTCTTGTGAGCTACTAGATTGTCTTTCCATTGAATAAAGCAGTGGTTCTCAAGATTGGCTTTGGATTGCATAGTCCTGAGTGCTTTAACATATCTCACTACTTAGCTACACTCACATCAGGCCCTCTCTGATCCATTAAATCAGAAGCAGGACCCAGGAATGAGGTTTTTTTTTTTTTATAGCTTCCTAGATGATTTCAGTGCTCAGGTTCAAGTGTGTTATGGTTTGGATCTAAAACGAACCCCTGATGCTCATGTGTTGAAGGCTTGGTTCTCAATGCAGCAGTCATTAGAGGTGGAACTTTGGGGACATGGTTAAATCATGGGGGCACCGGTGTCATTAATGGGTCAATCTATTGATGGGTCATAGCTGAATGGGCTAGTTAGTAGGGCCCAGTTGAAGGAAGTGAATCATGTGTCCATGGTCTTGGGAACTGTGCTTGTCCCTTATCTTTCCTCTCTGGTCTTTCCCCTCCTACCTACTTGGGTACTATGAGGCAAGAAACTTCCTCCCTGATGCCCTTCTGCCGTGATGTTTCTGTCTCATGACAGGCCTAAAAGTTATGGAGCTAGCTGACCACAGATTGAAGCTGTGAGCCAAAATAACCTTTTCTCTTTTTTCTCAGGTATTTGGTGACAGTGACAAAAAGTAATAATATAAAGTGAAATGGTTAGACCACTGCCTTACAGGATATCATTTTCTAATTAATGAAGTTCAAGATGATCAAATATGCCAGCACTCTCTAATTTTGGTCAGTGGTAGACATCTTGAGTTAATCAAGGTTATTCTCTCTTCCCCCCTCCCCTTTTGAATCCAGACTTGGGCTCAGAATTTATCATCAAACAGGCCTGACCAATTAAGAAGACAGAGGCTTTATGAAACCACTCATCACCTGGCCCCCTGAGGGTCTGCAGGGGGTGTTAATCATAGTCCTCTACCTGTCTCTCACCTTCTCAGCTATGTGCAGTGGCCTTGCAACTCATCACAAAGCTCCATTGTAGTGGCATCTGTCTCATCACATGCCTTTTCATGGTCTCTTTATGATCCTGTTCCTGGCTTGTGCCATGTCATTTTATAGAAATTTCATTCCCCTTGTCTTGGTTAGACCAGATTTAAATTATTTGTAAGATTCAGCTCTTTTTCCATGACCCTAAGGAAATCTAGTGAAAGTGATCTTTTAATTTCTGAGACTCTTATGACATTTACTGTGAACTGTAGCCAGTCTTCTGTTTAACTATGAGCTATCATGAGTTATTTTGTGATCACAGTTGCCTGTGTTGAGCATGAGTACTTCCTAAGAGCTTGCTGATCTGACTTACGTAGCAGAGGAAGGCAGTGTGGGCTAGTGGAAATGGCTTGGCTTTGGGGCCCAAATCAATTTGGTTAAAGTCCTGGTTTGGCATGTGGCATCTTTGGGATTGGCTCTATATTTATGCCCAGTGTCCTTTCCCCTCTTCTTGGGTAACTCTTTCTGACCTTCTATCCATCCCTTAGCTCTTGCGATTTATATGGACCCATGACACCCCTCCCAAGGTATGTGTCCAAGGTCCACTGGGGCAGGGATATACTGTGCTTTACTACTGCTAAAGTCATAGTCCTGCTAGTATTTCAGAGTTGGATTCATACACCTTTTCTTCCTGCTCTTGAATCTGAGAGGCTGAGCCTGGAGCAACTATTTTTTTCACTCAAGGGACTGAGACATCCTGTTTGGGTGTGGAGTTGATAGAGAAGTAGATGAACCCAGAGACTTGAGAAACTGAATCCAATCAGACTAGATGCTAGCTTTCCCTCTGGGCTCTTCCACTACCAAGCTTCCTTCTGCTTTTTCTTCTCCCTCTGTTGCTTTCTCTTTTTTTGTCTGTTTATTTTTCCTGCAGGCTAAAGCCATGCTTTTCTGACCTGCTGGCCATTCTCTCTTGTTTTCTCCCTGTCTTTTCTCCATGTATTCTCTCTGTAATGTGCTCCTATCTATTTTGTATGTTTTACATGTTGATTCTCTTTACCTTTTAAAATACTGCTGGTTTATGGGAGAACTCATTATTGCTCTCCTTCCTGCTTGAAATAACTGCTTTTTGGATATTATTTCCACCAATAACCCTGTTTTGAGGATTAAGTGAGAAAATTACAGTGGTGTGGTGCCTCTGATTCTTTCCACAATTCTGGTTGCAATCTGAGTTGGACAAGAACCGAATCAAACTCAATGGTTAGGTTCAATGTTGACCTTATGGAGAAATTTGATTTGGGTCTTGTCCAGTGTAGTTTGCAGCAGGTAATGTGCAGAGAATTGAGTTTGTGAATCAGGATACCACTGTAGATGTAAGATTCCCAGGATAGTTTCCAGTGCAAAGTTCAGTTTCCTGAGTGGTTACTCTGACCACAGTTACTCTTCCCTCTACATAGTTCTAAAACCAGTGGGTGGTTTAAGAAGCTAGGCTATTTGCTTTGAGCAAGTGTGAAGTCAGGACACTGTTTTATTCATTTCTGCAACATTGATCTCACACTTGTGTGCTGGACAGAGTTCTGGGAATATGACAGGCACAGGCTCTGCCTCTAAGCTGATGGTGTAGTAGCCACTGGATGTGGCTCATGGAAATGAATAGATGACTGTAGATGCATGCAGTGCTCTAGCTCAGAATTTCCCCACAAGCCTTTTAGCTACCTAGTGAAACCCTTGTGGTATCAGAAACTTGTGCTCTTTGGGTACCTGTAATGGGCTGAACTTTGGCCAGGGTTGTTGTTTTTTTTCCCCTTCTTAGCTCTAGCATCTCTGTTCCTTCCAGCAGCTTGTCAAGGGTGATGCTGTTGTCCTCCTCTCACGCATGTAAATAAATTGAGGCTCTGAGAGGTAAATGTGTTTAAAATCATTGTATAGTCATGGTTCTCTCAAGATATAGACAGAGAGTGTCTGTCTGTCTGTCTGTGCTTGTGTGAGAGAAAGATTCCACAAGTACATGAGTACATTTCTTAAACCTCCCTCTACACACATGTTGACATTTAAATTAGCATTTAATCAAATATATGGGTACTGTGGCTCACCCATGTTAATACATGAAATTAAAAATTACCATCATCTTCCTAGAAAGTAGCCAAGCCATGATTCCAACTCATGTCTGTCTGCTAAGTCTCATACTTTCTATTCTTTTTCTCTACATTTATTCTCCCAGACAGATGTATTTAAGGTCATAAGACTTCATGTATCACTCTACGCCTCAATAGTATGTGAGAGGTGCTTCCACAGGTGGGCCAGTCTCTATGTGGGCCTAGGTCACTCAACAGATTTGAAGAACCACCTAAGTTTACCATGACAAAAATACACTACGTTAGCCTCTTTGGAATTGAAACTTAACTTCGTGTTATTCACCTGGGGAGTGAACCAGAGTGAAATAGACTTAGAAGTGGATATCAGGGTGGGTGAGCTGGTACACATCTATAATTTGAACACTCTGGTAGGCTGAGGCAGGAAGATAGCAAGCTTGAGTGCATCCTGGGCAACTTAGTGAGACCCTGTCTCACAATTTAGAAAAGGGCTGGGGGTGAGGCCCAGTGTGAAGGCTCTAATTAATTTCCAATACTATTAACAGAGAAAAGAAAGAAAAACCAAAGAATACTTAAAATGGGCACCAGACTTTAGGGGAGAACAGAGTATTAACTCACCACTTCTCGGTAATGGCAGTGTGCAGTTACAGCTTGCTCCTGATATTTTTCCTTGCTGTGAGTCCTTCCTCCTCTCATGACAGATGAAAAGCCACTGCCTTGATAAGGAGCATTGAGAAGTGGGGGGAAGGGCGGGGAATGTTTTCCATCTGGGGGCTCTGGGTTCATTCTCAGCCCTGCTGTTTACTAGCTCTGTGTTCTTGGGTCAGTTGTTATTAAAGATCCTCAGTATTTCCACTTGAGGAGTAAAGAGACTGTTGGCTTCCTAGTACTGTGTAGGGTGAAGAGGAATGGCACATGTAAAGTAGCAGGCAAGTGTGTAGTTTGGGTTGGAGATATGTTTTGAAGTATTTAGGCTGTGGGAGGCTACTTTGCATAAGCAGACACCTGTAGATTAGTTTCTGGAAAGAAGGTGAAAGCTTATGGTGATAATTATAAAGTACACAGCTTTGAGAGCTTTGCAGTCTATTATCCTGATTAAACAGTATTTGTGTGACTTAATTTTCTGACCTTTAAAAGAAAACCTGATTGGTAGCCCTAGTACCTGGCTCTGACGAATGTTTGGCAGCATGCAGAAACAGGGAATAGTGACAGAAGGGTTGACTTTTACCTTTTTAAATAAAATCTAGCATGTTGGTATGTGCATCCTCCTCCTGAGAACCTGGGACTATTAGTGTGTATCAGTGTGCCTGGCTAAAAGAGTTGATTTTTCTAAAAATTAGAATTTACTGCTAAAAACTAGGGAATAATATACCTAGCACTGAGTGTACTCACTACTCAGTATTAACAGATGCTTATATGTTTCTAGATGTATGCCTGTACTACTAAAAAAGGATTAAGTTAAAATTACAATTTAGAGGGACTGGGAAGATAGCTCCGTGGTCTAAGCACATGCCTGGCCAGTGCAAGGATCCAGGTTTGGTCCCCAGTACTGCATGCCATGCCGGCCACCCAAACGAGGGATGGTGGTGCATGCCTGTAAACCTAGCACTGTGGAGGCTGAGACAGGAGAATCACTATGCATCTGATCTATGTAACCAGACCCTGTACTAAAGAAATAAATATTTTTTTGAGGGGGGGGGGCAGTATAGAGGATTACACTCAGGACCTTGTGTTTGCCAGGCAAGTGCTTAGGCTGCTGAGCTATCTCCCTGGCCCACTAAATAAAGTTAAAAAAAAAAATTCCAATTTAGAATGCTCTTACCTGTGGGATGGAGAATGGGAGGAGGGAATCCTGGGCACAGGGGTGATCTCTGCTGAGAGTCAAAAGGATGCTGGTTGGTAAGACCATCAGACCCATAGATACCCACACAACCAGAGTGATCAGGGAGCCATGAGGAACCTTGAACTTTTTCAATAGAATGCTAGCAGCTTTGTTGGAAAAGCGTTTAAAAGGATTATTCTGAGACTGTGTTTGCATTGCATGCACTCTATTTTTATTGAATTTGTTCATTTGGGATGGTGTTTTAGGTGGTACTGGGTTTGGCTGTATAAATAAGAAAGCCCAAACAACAGTGGCCGTCACAATATTTTTCTCCTATCTAACAAAAGTCTGAAAGTAGTCTGGTCTAGGGCTAAAGATTTTGCAGCCATCAGAGTCGTAAGCTGCATCTCTTTTTTGTTCCATCATCATCAATGCATGTGTCACCTTTTTGACTGCTTCGTGTTACCTTATAATGGCTGAAATTCCACCTATTACATCTATATTTCTGGCAGGTAGAAGCAAGAAAGGGGAAGGGGTGAGAGTGCATTTCACATATGAATTCCGTAAGGATTTGAAGCTTACAGATAACAAGCTTCCTTTAAGGAGCGTTTATGATCCCTTCTTCCTCCATGACTTGTTACTAGCTACCCCTAATTGTAAGGTTGCTTACTTGGCACATAAAGGAGAAGGGACAGTGGACATTGGATAGGCAGCCTGCAGTCCCTGCCTTTGCTGGATTTGGGAAAGGAGAGGCTGGTGAAAGTTATGTGGGAAGGTTGGGAGCATTGCAGGAGCCCCCCCCCCCCCCCCCCAGCCTTCCTTTGCACGTCACTACTGGAAAAAGCTTCAACAAAAAACATTGGTCATAGACCCAAGAGGATCCAGTTCCTAGTTCTTTAAGAATTCTTGCATCTTGGTGTCCTTTTTTTTTTTTTATGTATTTGGTACAGGGTCTATAGGGTCTCACTACTTGATCAGACTCATAGTGATCCTCCTGTATTCAGGCTCCCAAGAACTGGGATTATAGGTGCGCACCAGTGTGCCCCAGGGGCAGGGCCGGCATGGCACACTGGGGATGGGGATCAAACCCCTGCGCTCTGCCTAAACAGGCACTTTATTCCATTGAGCTATCTGGCCGGCCCCCTGGTGTCCTTCTTAATGGGTGACATTTTATTTGCTCAACCTGATTACTTGTCTGGCAGGGTGCCTTTCTCTCCAAAATCATTGTAGAAGTACTTGCCTAGAAGTATCTAGTATTGATTCATGATTCGTGCTCATTTCCTTTTTATTGTTTAGTGAGAAACAAAGGCCCAGAAACAGAACAGGATCATTCAGAGCTCTTCAGCTCCCTCCTTCAAGGCTGAGGCCAGACACATATTTATTTTTGTCATTGTTAGTTTTTAGAGCTGGCTTAGCATTGTGATTATTTTCATGTAGTTTGTCCATCAGCCTCTTGTTCGGTTTTCAACTCTTGTCCTTCCTAGAAGCTGACAGGTGGCTTGTTTTGTTAAATGCCACTCTGGTTTTAAAAACTGCTCTGAGTTTCTAATTACAGCTTTCATAAGGCAACTGGTCATTTTGTTTTGCTTGAGTGGTTAATGATGGCTTGTACCTCAGCTCAGAGTGGCTTGTCTAAATGTTTTCTTTCTCTTGCACTGAATGGGAATGTAGACATCCTCTAAGGAAAAGCAGCTGATATCCTGGCTTTGGTTATTTCGGTTGCTTATTGTCTTGCATTCATTCTCTGCCCTTCAGAGGGAACACCCCTCTCTGTAGTTTACTTTTTGTTCATTTCATTCAGTGCCATTGTACTGCCTGCCACATACCCTCTGCTGAGATCTCCCTATTCCAGGAAGCCCTCCTGGCTTTCCCTGGCAAAGTATTTATTGGACATTCTCAGAGCTATAGCACTGCTGTATTTTATTCTTTTTTCCATACTGGGGGTCAAACTTGGGACCTTGAACTTGACAGGCAGAGTTCTTATGCCACTGAGTTATCTCCCCAGCCCTGTATGTTTTATTTTGTAAAATTCTCATACTCTTTCTCTCTGTCTGTGTCTCTGTCTCTGTATCTGTCTTTCTCTGTCTCTCTGTGTCTCTCTGTCTCTGTCTCTGTCTCTGTCTCTCCCTCTCCCTCTCCCTATCTCTTCCCCTAGTCAAGAAATATTTAATAGGATGTAAGCTCCAAGAAAGTAAGGATTAACTTTTTTTGGATGCCTTTGGGTACCCAGCTTCTGAGACAATGGTGGATGCTTACTTACATATTTCATGAATTGAATGCATAAATGAATTTATTATCGTGTAAGAACTCATGCTTTACAGGAAGTCTTCCTGTGAGGCAGCTACTACCATGATCCCCATGTTATAGGTAGAGAAGCTGAAGCATATTATGAAGGACAGAGAGAAGGCATATAGTGGGGCCAGACTGGGTTAAAGTCCCTAAAGCCGTGCCCTAGGTGCAAATGTTAGGTTATTATGCTGGGGCATGATGGAGCCTAGGTTTTTGATGACCTGACACAAAATCCTAGTGCAGTTATCTGCCCACCTGGAGCTCATGATTAGGTTACTGAGGAGGTAAGTTGACCTGGACTCTGCGAGAGGAGTGGTTTTAAAAACTTTGCAGCCCATTTTTCTCCCAGACAGCCCAGGCGGTGGGTGCAACTGGCTGGCATTGCATGCTGAACTTTAGGGTGTGCTGCTCACATGCAGGTGCTTGATCACTTACTGTGTGGCTATTTAGGTACCTGCTCCCATTCTTGCCTATTGCATTCCTTATGACACTTTCATTTCTCTCAGATTTTTTCTATAATTTCCATTTTAGGGACCCAATATCCTTGGAAAAAAAAAAAATGCTCTCCTTCCTACAGGTGAAACCAATTAGACCAAGCACTGTTTTACCTTTAATTACTCTTGCCTTGGTCTTCATCTGGTTTGTCTCATTAGAATGTCATTAGCAAAGCACAGGGCTCCACAGCCAAGCAGCCAGGAGCTGCTTTGTGCAGCTGTGCAGCCTTGCTTCTGCACTCTTGGCTGCCTGTGGGGGAGAAGGAAAGATCTGGCAAAGACAGCAAACAAATGCTCACCCTTGAGCCAATTGTGGCCTGCTGAACTCTTCATGGGCTGGTCTGGAATTGTTTTTTGCAGCTTTACTGTTAGAAAACTTTTGTTTCCTTTCCTTATTAAAACACACACACACATGCACACAAAACACACACACAAAAAAAAGAAACCCCAAAAAACCCCCCCAAAACCTCTCATAAGTCATACATATTCTAGAGAATTAAAAGAGAGGCAAATAAAAAAGGAGAAAAATATAAATTATTTATAGACCCTCAAACTTCATTAATATTTTGGAAAGTATCTTTCCAGATAGGTGTGGCACTTGGTGCTTACTAATACTCTTGGTGTGAATGTCCCCACCTGGAGGGCTTAGCAACCCCTCATCCTCTTTCTTAACAAGTGAACTTTTTTATGGGCTAGCAAGAAAGCCGATGGCACTGAAACAATAGCAAATAATAGGTGGGGATTTTAATAGGGAAATCAGACCGTGGCTCATTATCATTGTAAATAATGTCAACTGCCTATTAACAGCTAGTTATGCGTGTGCCCCAGATGGCAGGACCTAGGGTTTGATGGCATGTAAGCCACCCACTGCTGTCCTGCCTCCTCCTTTACCTTTTTGCAGAGGAAAATAGGGCAACATTCATTATGCATCCCATACTAAGAAGTCGAATAGTATGAAGGTTCCGAGCATGGGTCTTGGTCCAGAAAGTTCTAGTGCTATCTTTGGCAAGCAGTATCTTTGGCATGTTACCTGATTTTTTATTTATTTTTCTCACCCTTTCTTTATATTTAATTTTGGATCCGTTCTGAAAATTTTCAAGTTTACTGATTTTTTTCTTTTGCATTTTGTCTATAATTATATCATAATGGCCACATTACACTGCAAGGGCTGCTGGAAAGCATTGTCTCTGTTTTCTACTCAGGTAGCTCAGTATGCAGCCCGAAGTGGTGCTTTTCTTGCTAAGGAAAAATGGCTTGTAAATTAACAGTTGCTCTTCTTTTGAAGAACCATGTGGATGGTGTGCTGCATTGTCTAGTGTTGGCAATAATAAAGTTTATCAATGGAGAAATGTAAAATATGGTCTCTACTCAACACCTGGAAACCCAAGAGTAGCATGTCTTTGGCAATCACTTATCCTCTATTTGGATAAAAAGGAAGGAGTCTTCCTTCTCTTTGTGTTTATGTACTATAGTAGCCAGTTACTTTCTGTTCTATGCTTATTCTCCTTATGAATCTAGGGCATTCTTGTGGTATGAAGGGCTGGATTCCATGGGCACATGTCCTGTTTGTCTGTTACTGATTAGTACCAAGAGAACCTGATTGAACTGGACTGTAGACCTAATGCCAAATCTTGGCATAATGTTCCATTATCATATCATTTGGAAGTGGCATAACTTAGCCCAGCCTCTCCTCTCTGTAAAATATGATGGCAACCACATGATCCAAAGAATAATGGCACCTAGGCTTAAATTTTAAACTACTCTCTTGATATCATTTTGTTTCTCTTTGGAAGAGAAGAATAACATTTATTTTCTTGTGACTTGGTATTATTTCCACCTTTTTTGGACATTTCCTAGTTGGAGAGTTATTTATGTGGCAGTTGGCATCCAATTAGAAATGAATTATAGAAGGATCCATTTGTTAATTACAGTGATAATAATATTGGTTGAATATATTAGAATAGGTTTCAGTGAAAGCAATCAATAGGGCTGGGGAGATGGCTCAGTAGAATAAGTGCTTCCCTGGCAAGTGCAAGGTTCAATCACTGGTTCCACCAAAAAAAAAAAAAAAAAAAAAAAGCAAGCAATCACTAGGAAGTTGGATATAAGTAACTGAATATTTTATTGGAATTTCATTTTATTTATTTAATTTTTAAATTTAATTTAATTATTTAAATTAATAATTTATTTTATTTATTTATTTTTTATGGTACCAGGGATTGAACTCAGGACCTTGTGCTTGCCTGGCAGGTGCTTATGCTGCTGAGCTATATTCCTGGCCCCTTTATTGGAATTTTAAAAATAAGCAAAATACACTCTTTATATAAGTTCAGGAATATAGTTATATAGTCAATAATCTCTCTTTCATATCACCAGTTAATTGATGTATGTAAACTTACACAAATCTATATCCTATAAAATAGGTATGCCTGTTCTATGTATTTTTTTAACTCCATTTTGGGGTTAAAAAATACATAGAACAGGCATACCTATTTTATAGGATATAGATTTGTGTAAGTTTACATACATCAAAATTAAGAGTTGTGTGCCACTTTTTTTTGTAAGTGAATTTTTATTGGAATATAACCACATCCATTTGTTTGGTTTTGCTTATGGCTGCTTTTGAATTATAGTAGAAAAACTGAGTAGTGCAGTTCCAACAGAGACCATAAGGCCTGTAAACCCCCAAATACCATCTCTTCTTTTAAGGGAAAAGTTCACTGACCCCTGAATTTCCTTCCCTTTTTCATATAACTGTGTATCACTTAACAGTCATGAATTTTCTTCCTGGTCAAAAGTCACACATCTTAACCATTCTTTTTAATATCTACATATTGGAATCACCATGTAGCTACACTGTAATTTTTTTTTTTTTTTTTTCTGTATGTCAGACAGGGTCTACAAGGTCTCACTGGTCTCACTGAGTACTTGGACTCAGTGATTCTCCTGTTTTCAGCCACCCAAGTGCTGTCGCTATCTCTGTGTACCCCATGGGCGGGGCTGACATGGCATACCGGGGATCAAACCCTGGCCCTTGTGCTCTGCCTAAGCAGGTGCTTTAGTCCACTGAGCAATCAGGCCAGCCCAACACTAATTTTAAAATTTTTCTTTATCTGTGCTACCTAAATTATTGTCAGTACAAGCAGCATTGCAATAAGTCCTGTATGTATATGTGTCATCATATCCTGAGGCTTTACTGTGGTGGGAAAGAGGTACATAAGTGTAGTCACTGAGTGGAAATGTGGGTAGTGTCCATCACTCTTTAGTTTGGAACCTGTGTGTCATGTCATCAAATGACTCTTTTTCAGGAGGAGACCTCCAACATCCTGTATGAAAGTGGTTTTCATTCTGGAGGGTGGCCCCCAGTAGAGGTACAGTTTTAGTACACACATTTTAATTGAGAGAGAAAAGTGTTCTTTTTCCAGGATAGTACTTAGCCTTTACCATGAATGTGCAAAATTTTCCTAAATTTTGCACTGGATCAATTCCATTTGAACAAATGTTAGTCATGACTTGCTGATTATTTTTGTCACCCCACTGAAGAGATATACTTTAAAGACTGTTGAAAGAGTGATATTACAGAATGTCATAATCTAATTAAAATTTAATACTTTTATCTGTTGATCTAAGCCATTCTCTTATACTTTATTTAATATAAATGTTATCTTAGTGAAAATACATGTGTATTTTAACAGATAATGTCTTTATAGTTTCAAGAGGATTGTCCTCTTCTCTTTATGTTACCCCTGGAAAGAGTAGATTTGGGGTGTTGCTTACTACCAGATAGTGTGGACATTCCTGTTGGTTAAGCTACCTTCCAAGTCATTGTCTCATATCTCGACCAGTCACTCATCCATGATTCTGACTACCCCTCTCCCAAACTGCCCCTTGACGTATGTGTAAATGCACCACCACTGCTGCTGCCACTGCACTGCCACCACGGCTCAGCTGTCACCTAGCTAGTCTTGACTTCTAGGGTGTCTCCTGCTGAGCTTTTTCCTTTGCTGATTTGGCCCAGACCAGCAGGAAAACTGTGATTCTGCTGTTATCAAGGTCAATTAAGACCTGTAGTTTAGTTTAGTGATAACTTTGTCTCTCTCTTGACAATAGTAGAAATCAGTTGGAGAAAAAAGAGACGTGTATCATGTCACAGAACTGAGAAATCCTGGATTATGTGTAGCTGTATCCAGGCACTCACACAGTTTATGGGAAAGCCTTGCCATTTGGTATATTGTTTCTGCTTCCGGTGGAGGTTTGTTTCATTTCTAGGAGGTTTTTTTCTCCAGGAGGAGGCAGAGTGAGTAATGTGCATACTGACTCAGAAGCACTGGGAATCTGGGGCCTGTGTGGAATCCAGAACTGCGAGGGGAGGTGACATGTACTGGAGAGATAGGCAGGGGTCAGAATAAGGCCTCTGTGCATCTGGCTAAGAGTCTTTGGCTTTATCCCTTTATCACCAGGCTTGTGGACCTGGTGAGGAATTGACAGAGGAAACTGGCATGAGCTCATTTGTGTGCTTCTTCCCCTCATATGCAAACCTGCCCCGTGTGTGCTGGTATTTTTGTGCATGCCAGAAACTGGATTCTGCCTTTAAAGAGTTGGTGACTTTAGGCACCTAAAATATTTTTCTTTTCTTTTCCCCCCTTTTTAAAAAAAAATTCTGACATTGTTTGAATTTAATGATTCATATTACGAATTATTCATGAAAATGATCTTTTAAGCTTCTTATAATAGCTGAAATTATCCTTCATTAGATACTGACAGTTCCTGTGATGGGTGTAATTATAAAAAAATATTCTTAGGCTAGCTATATTCTGCAGTGTTAAAATTACACAAATGAGCAAGAGATAAGAATAGAAGCTGAGTAGGATGGTCAGATTTTATGGGAGAAGGGGGTGGCAGCACTGCAAATTTTCTAAAAATGAATAAATATGTGCTGTACACATTAAATACGTTTTTATTACAGTCTGCCTTGTTACTCACCCTTTCTTCATTGGCAAGAGAGCAAATTAATTTTAGCACCCTGAATTGTTTGTAGCTTTTGCTCATATATGAATTGTATGATGGAGAAGTTTTTTTTTTTTTTTTTTTTTTTTTTTCTTTTCTCTTTCATACCACTCAGCATTTTCTGCAGGGCTCTCTATAGTAATCTGTGATACTGCTGAAGAGTAGCAAGCTTGTCACTAATGCAGAAAGGGCTGTATAGGGGAGGGGAGAGATTGGAGTGAAACAGGAAGTGAGGGTACTATGCATGGGGTTGGGATGGGAGTGGACAGCTATGCATTGACTGAGTCTGAGAAATCAAGGCTTGTTGACCTAGAGAGCATGATAAAGGCTAACATTTAGATAGTGCTCACTTTGCTGGACACCCTTTTAAGGAGTACATACTTGCTCATTTAATTCTTATTCAAGTTCTATATAGAGAGGTATTGCTATGATTGTTATTCTGTAAAAGGGAGACACAAAAAAAGAGAACTTAAATTACCCTCCCAAGACACCCAGATTAGGAAAGTGAAACAAGCCTGGCATAGTACTCATTTTTTATTAGTATATGTTTGCAGTACATTCATTGTGAGGAGTTGGTTATATATATATATATGTGTATATATATATTATGATATATCATATATGTGATATGATAATATATATACTACATTATATCATTATAATATTATATAATATATATGATATATATCATGTCTTACTCCTTTTTACTTCCCCTTTCTCTTCCTTGATAAATTTCTCTTGATTGCTGACCAAAAGTACTGGAGGGAGATGCTTGATTGGCCCCTGGAAGACCTTAAACAAGTGTGCCTGGATCTTTTCTCAGGAAACAAAAGAGTCTCTCCTCTCCTTGTCATACTTTTTTTTTTTTTTTGGTACCAGGGATCAAACTCAGGACCTTGTGCTTGTCAGGCAGGCACTTAAGCCACTGAGCTATTTCCCTGGCCTTTTGTCATATCTTTTGATTTCATCCTGTTTTCCCTCTGGGCTCCAGACGTCTTGTGTCCCCTCCTTTGGTACCCAAGATAGGTGTATTCTGTGCTGCTGTGCAGTTTATCACTCCAGGTGAGGCGTGCCTTTTTGGTGTCCTACTGACCTGCTTCCGTCATCCTCTTAGGGTTTGGTTTTCTTCCAGAATGTGCACAAACCTCATTAAGTTGCCAAATTACACAGAGTAGTTGATTACTTTCTGTTGTATCTTAGAACCAGAAGTTGGCAGACATTCCTGTGAAGGCCCAGTTAGTTCACCTTTTTGGCTGGCCAGTCTCTGTTTCTTCCTCCCACTTCCTTTCCATTTCTCTTTCCTTCTGTTCCCACTCCAGCTCCCTCCTCTCTTACAATGTACAAAGTATATGTAAATGACCAGAGACTGGATTTTGCCCCAGAGGTCATACACTGTAGGAGAAGTAATATAACTCCCAACCTGCTAGATGTCAGGTATGCTGAGACCATGTCCCCAAAGTTGAATAATACATTCTAAGGAACAATGGAGGTTAAGAGTAGGAAAAGTTTATTAAGAGTGAGATAGCTCCTGGGAGACAGAAGAGGACCTGAAAAGTTGCCAATGAGCATACTTCTCAAAGGAAGTTTTATAGAGCAAAATCATGAAGTGGGTATAACATGGGTCAAAACTAATGATCAACCAATAAGAGTACAAGTATAGCCACTTAGGTAATATCAGTCCAATGGGAAGGAGAATCATATAGCTAATGTACATGGAAAGAACCAAGACCTTTTTTTTTTCTTCTTTCATTATGTTGAGAGATATTTTATTAAAAGGTAGCTGTCCAGTGGCTTTTGAAACTACTATGAAACATTTAGACTTGACATTTAAATTATTGGGATAGCTTGTCCTTTGAGTAGATCTGTTTTTTTTTTTCTTTTTATTTATTTATTTTTTTTTGAGAAATAAATATGAATGAGACAGTTTCACAGCTGATAAGACCTTTTAAAGAAGGAATGGATCAGGAGGTTTTGGTTACCCACTTGGGTGACTGATGTCTATTTAGACTTTATTGGATCAGGTGATACCAATTATCTATCAGGGAGATATGTAGGCTTGGTCTTTTCATTTTTATCTTGAAGCATAGCCTTTAACAGATGTACCTCCAGTCACAGTTGTAATGTGTTCTTAAGGAATTTTTTTTTTTTTGTGTGTGTGTGTGTGTTTTTTTTTTTCTCCTTGAATGCCTTCAGGGCACTTTGGCATGGCTGGAGTGTTGTGGGGATTGAACTACAGCAAACTGAGGCTGCCAGCATTGTGGAAGCAGCCACTTAAAGAACTGAGCTAGGGCTGGGCCTATAATGTGTTCTTATGCTCTGCACTGTCTTCCTTATGAGGGCCAGTCCTGTCTGACTACCTATAATATTTCTACCTAATTTAGCTATCTATCATAGATGTATAGTTTGCCAACTTCTGTTATAGACACTTACTGCTGTCTAGTTGCCTCTGTTAAAATTATGGTTCTAACTACTATGGGCCTGATTTTGGGTACAGACTATTCTTTCCTCAAATATGATGTCTGCCTGACTTTGAGGCATTATGGACCTACTTTGATGTTTTCTTCCATTTTCTGAAGATCTTATATCACACTTGCCTGTTTTTGGTTTGCTGTAGCCACACTGACCTCTGGAAACTTCTCAGAGACACTGAACTAGGGTGCTGTGTCAGTCAGCAGTATGTCACTGTGGCAAAATATCTGAGACAATCAACTTAAGGAGTCACGATTTATTTTAGTTCAGGATTTCAGCGAATTCAGCCCATGCTGGCTTAGCCTTTTTGGTTTTAGCCATAGCAAAGCAGTATATCATGAAGGGAGTGTGTGTCATAGAGCAAAGCTGCTTACCTCATGATGGCATGGAGAAAGAGAGGCCAGGGTTCTAATACTCCTTCAGTATCTCCAGTGCCTGAGATTTGTTTCATTAGGTCTCACCTCCTAAAGGTCCTGTGACTTCCTGACCACACTGAGGACCACTTCTTCAATACATGAGCCTTTGGGGCACCTTTAAGATCCAAATTACAAGAAGGTCACTTGCTTCTTACTTTTCACCTGTTGGACAGGAGGATAGCAGGTAGTGGACATCTATCAGAAAAAAAAAATCACTTTATAAAGTGACCACCCTTTTGTGTATTTGTGTCAAAACAACAGTGATTTGGGGCATTCATTCTCAGGCTTCTGATGCTGACAGGAAGAAGGCTAAGGCCAGCTAAGCAAAACACTGTTTTCTTATAAATCCTTTTTCAGCCTTTTGAGGTCACTAGTGTAAACATTTTTCATTTATCAGTACAAACCTGAGGTTCACACTGGGTTTTGCAAGTAGCAAGCAGTGGAGCTGGAAATTGAGTTTAGGTTTTTGTATTCTAAATCTGGGATTCATACTGCTCACTCCTTGGCACTAGTAATTCTGAAATACTTTTCCTCCCTCTGAATTGTGATTAATAGTATGATTTCTGAGCTGGGCATGGTGGCACAAATCTGTAATCCCAGCACTTTGGAGGCTGAGACAAGAGGATCACAAGTTCAGCCCAGTCTCAGCAACTTAGCAAGATCCTGCCTCAAAATAACAAATAAAATGAGATGAACATGTATCTCAGTGTAAAGGCTCTGGATTCAATCTTCTGTGCTACAAAACCAAAACCCAAGCCCCTCACCCCACTCTACCAAAAAAGAGGTTTCTGGAGTCAGACTATGCTAGACTGAATGCCACTTCTGCTTCTCAGTGTCTATGTGATATTGGGCAAGTTGCCTGCTCTTCTTGGACCTCAGTGTTCTTGTGTGTAAAAATGAGGTAATGGTAGGCAGGGCCAACTTTATGGGGTTATTATGACTATAGAGTGAAATGGATGAGACAAAGCTCAACAAACACTAGTATATCTATTTCTTTTTAAATGTTTTAAATTATTAAATGCATGAACATTAAACTATCTTAACCACTTTTAAAGTGTGCTATTCAGTATCATTCAGTGCATTCCTTGTGTTCTGTGGCATATCCACCGTCTACCTTCAGAACTCTTATAAAACTGAAAGTCTAGTTTGATCCCTGGAGAGCTATGCCGGCCTGACCCTGGGGCACACTGAGATGACAATTGAGACTGGGTGTCGTGGCAGGGGCCTGTAATCCCAGTGCTTGGGAGGCAGAAAACAGGAGGATCATTAGGAGTCTGATCTGTGTAGTGAGACCCTGTAGACCCTGTACTAAACACACACACACACACACACACACAAACCAAAAGTGTTAAACAGTTTCCCATTCCTCTCTTAGCTGTTTGCTCTTTTCCTTTCCTTTCCTCTTTCTTTCATTCTTTCGTTCATTTGTGTCAGGTGAGGACAGTATGTACTAGATGAAAGTGAACTCTGCCCAGTCTTGCTCCTTTACCCTGCTTGGGGCTGCACTGCTGTGCTGGTGAAGATTTAGACAGGGAGGGCTCCACTCAGCCCTGTCATGCTGGCTGTCATTTATTGACAAGCTGTTGGCTAAGCAGTATGGTTCATAGAATCTTTTCCACCATGCTTCCTGATAGTTCTCATGGTTTCCCTCTTTTCATGTGAGAAAACTAAATCTCTTATAAGTTAAGCAGTTTATTTGAGTTCATAAAAATAATAGAGAAAAAAGCTGAAGTGGCCCCACCCAAGTCTGCTCACTCCAGAGCCTGAGCTCCTACCTCTGCCCAAGGATTGGTTTTGTGTTTAGTAGCCTTCTTCTGCTACCCAATGGGCTGTGTTAGAAAGCTTGCATTTCTTTGTGATATAGATCTATTTACTAATCTACTTAAGTATTAGTTTACAAGGGCACTTGACATCAGATGTTGTGAATTGAATAGATGTGGCAAATAACACATCTCCCTCCCTTCCTTTGTTTCCCTTTTCTTTTTTCCTTCCTCCCTCCTTCTCTGTCCTTATTTCATTGTTTTCTCTAACATATTTATAGAGGGCTGCCATGGGACAGGTCCTATGCAGGATTGCTGGAATACTGGCAGGAACTTTAGTCTAATGCCCTCAGGGCTCACAGCTACTAGTGAGTCACAGTGGCATGTTGTGTCTCCTTCCTCTGCTGAGCAGAGTCCAAGTGTGAGTGGAACACTCCATTAGTGAAAAGATGGCGAAAGTGACATCCACAGGAGGGCTGATGATTGTATAGGAATTCTCCAGGTCAGAAAAGGAAGGTAGGCTGACCAGAGCTTTATGAGAGGCTCTTAAGAGCCCCATGTACACAAGTGGGGGATTGTTCATCTTACCCATGTATCTCTTTAGAGTCAAGAGATTTGTTTTTTTTAATTGTTTTGGCAGCAAGTAAATACAAAACTAGGTAAACCATCAAGACAAGCCTGATGAAGTCCCAGCTCTGTGGCTTTTGGATATTGCAAAGAATGAACCATGTGAGGTAGAGACTACTCAACAAGCTTTTGTGACAGCATCAAGGCATATAGTTTAATACCTGGGTGCAGGCAGTCAGGGTATAAGGCCATCTGTTGGGAAGCAAAGAGAAGCGGGCCCATTTTATAAGGATTTAAAGAGGCAAGGACATTAAGTGGCAAGATGTTAAACCCTGGTGGTCAGTTCTCTTGTCTTGCACCTCAGTGGGCAAAGTCCTTGAGGTGTCTGGTGTAAATTTTCAGGTGACTCCAGATGTCTGGGGACCTGCAAGATTCCTTGTCCTATTTTATGTATTTTATGATATCCTGTGTTTGTGATACAGGGAACCTCCAAATGACACAGGAAGAAAAACTGATCTCCTAACCTAAAAGGTACCTGGAATGAGTTTATGTTCTCTAAAACCAAAGAATGAATTTTAGAAAGACATGGAGGTTATGAGCAGAATATATTTATTTTAGGGTAAAGAAAGCTTCTGTCTGAGAAAGGGACAGGCGGGGAGCCTGAGTGGGTTGTACCCAGGAAGCTGTCTCTTCCAGGGACTTTTATAGAGGAAATCCATGTGGTGAGGTGGATCTCAGGTGGTGAAGACATGGGAACTCCCTTAGTTGGGCATGAGGTGGGACAAAACCATGGTCAACCAATGAGATTATGAGCCCCATTGCTCAGGTAAAATTGATTAAATCCAGTACCAAATGGGGAAGCAAGTCATGTAGCAAGGGAGCATGAATATGGGACAGGGTCTTTTCCTGTTGAGGGTTGGGTTAGTGACTCATTTGGGCCCTTTCAAGGTGACTGATACACATTTAGAATATCAATCTCTGATGCATATTCCTAGGAAAGTAAGTAGCTTTGTTTCCTCTTTTGTCTTGGTCTTGAAGTGTGGTCCATAAGGGAGTGTCTGTCTCTTCCAAGTTGCAAAGTCACCTTGTCTTTCATCTTCTCTCCTTGAGGGCCCAGCCCTGTCTGACTGCCTATAATATTTCTATCTAATTCAGCCTACAGCATTTGGTAAGGACCATCTTGGTGATGAGCTGAGTCTTTGCTGAGAATAATGCCTCTGCTGGTGAACAGGGTAGGGGCTGGGAGTCATGTCTGATTTGAACCTTGTGGATAGATCTCATATGTGACAGCATTCCTAGAGCAGGATCAGTTCTTATTATAGAATCAGATTGGTAACTGTGTAGAAGGTGAATTCAGGATCTGGTCTTGACACCACCAGGGGACTAAGGCCATTGCCTGAATTCCTGGATGTTCTGCTGTGTGCCAGGAAGAAAAAGTATGCATTGTTTCTAGCCAGCCTGGAGACCTTGTCCTGTGTTTACTTTTTTCAGCCAGGTATCTCTTCTAACATACTTTATGCTAAGTAACTAGCAAAACTTTTGGTGTCAATGTGAGTTAAAGATGGTCGAAGCTTGAATACTTTTGCTTGAATAGACATCTTCTATGCTTGATTCTGGGTGTTATAAAATCTGTAGCAGCAGCTAGGGCAGTCCAGGTGCAAGTTGCAAGGTAGAGCCAGCATGGGAAGTGCAAGGTCTTTCCTGAATTGCTTGAATAGTTGAGGAACTGATGTAGAGATTAGATAAGATCTCAGCAAAGCCCAAGTAAATCCCTTTCTTATTTTAAAACTCAGCACATCTTCTCACCTGTTTAAAAAAAAAAAAAAAAAAAAAATATATATGCACGGCCTTTCCAGTGCCCAGCCCCACATCTGCTTTATCACCCTTGTTGTAGTTAACTATACAGTAATGCCCTGGAGTTAATGAAGAGACCCTTCTGCCTCTTAACTAAGCCCTATTAGACAGATGAAGCAATCAAGCTCTGTCTTGTTTCTGGGAAGCTAGCCAATATCCCGCCCTTGTCCTCCAACATTCTAGAAAGGTGAATTCATTCAAAGTACTAAGTCCCTTGCATAACGAATTCTCTGCTGTCCAGATCCTTGCTAATAATTAATCCTACTGATGATTACTCTTTTTGCTCTTACATTATCTAAAGAACAGTCTTGTTGAACATTCTGGAGACCTGAAAAGTGCTGTCTATATTTAATGTTAATATGCAGCCACTCAGAATGGCACATAATAAATTGAATTCATATTGGCTGGAAGTTTGGGATGCTGTAACCAACAAAGGCCTAAAAATCAGGTGTGTGCTGGTAGAAAGCATAAGTCCCCCCATTGCAATAGGGAGAGGCTAATGATTTTTTAATGGCTCCCTGAAAGTGAATCTGTACTATTAAGGTAAACTCTTTAAAAATTAAGGCTTTTATAATTCTGTGAGTTCAAAAGGCAGAGGGAGGATGGAAAGGAACCTGTAGACTGTATGACTGATAGGAGGCAGCTCTTGAGGCTGACTATATGATTAGCATGGAGCCACAGACTCTATTTTAGAAAGAGGGTATTGGCTTCCAGGGAAATTCAATGTCCAAATCTGAACCTCTAGGTTTTGGCAACATTTATTTAACAATGAGTCCAATGGCTAAGTGATTTTGATACAGGGAAACGTCCAAATGACATAGGGAGAAAAACTGATCTCCCAACCTAAAAGGTACCTGGGATGAGTTCGTGTTCTCTAAAACCAAAGAATGAATTTTAGGAACAAACAGAAGTTATGAGCAGAATATATTTATTGAGGGAAAGAAAGCTCCTATCTGAGAGAGGGACAGGAGGGGGGTGGCGCTAGCGGGTTGTCTTCAGGAAGCTGTCTCTTCCAGAGACTTTTATAGAGGAAAACCATGTGGTGAGGCAGATCTAAGGTGGTGGAGAAGACATGGGAACTCCCTTAGTTGGGCATGAAATAGAGCAAAGCTATGGTCAACCAATGAGATTACAAGCATCATTGTTCAGGTAAGACTGATTAAATCTAGTACCAAATGAAGACGCGAGTCATGTAGCAAGGGGGCATGAATATGGGACAGGGTCTCTTCCTGTTGGGGGTTGGGCTAGTGACATTTGGGCTTTCAAATTGATAACTTATTTAGACTATCAATCCCTGATGCACATCCCTAGGGAAGTATGTAGATACGTTTCCTCTTTTGTCTTGGTCTTGAGGTGTGGTCCATAAGGGAGTGTCTGTCTCTTCCAAGTTGTAAAGTCACCTTGTCTTCCATCTTGTCTCCTGTCTGACTGTCTATAATATTTCTATTTAATTTAGCTGCCTACAACATTTTCCTATGGAAGTGACAAAATCTGGCCACAATCCTTGATTTGGATCTTTCCAATGTCTTTGAGAGGGAAATCTGGACTCAGATAATGCTTAGATTAGTTGAGATTGTGAACCAGGACCATGGTGGGATCCAGCCCTAGGGTGCAAACTCTCCATTGTTGCTTTATGTGAGCCATTGTGATAATTCAGTGTGTCAGGGGGCCCAGTAAGTAGTATTGAGATGTTGCTATTCTGGGGAGTTGGTCAGAGCTCCTCTTTATTTCCTTCATTTTTTTTTTTTTTTTTCTTCTGCCACCCTATAGAATGGGTGACAACCTTTTTATTTTTAATTTTCAAAATTTTTTTACTTTTTTTGTATTTTTAAGGGAAGGGTCTACAAGGTGTTCAGGGTCTCACTACTAGATCAAACTCATAGTAATCCACCTGTTTACAGCCTCCCAACTGCTGGGATTATAGGTGCGTGCCACCACGCCCAGTCTCAATTGCCATCTCAGCATACCCCTGGGGCAGGGCTGGCTCTGCAGGCCCTGGGGTCCACCTCCAGCCCCTGTGCCTGCTTACAGGTGCTTTAATCTGCTGAACTTTTGGCTGGCCCTCTTTTTCTTTTTTAATATATGTAACAGTTCAGTGCTTAAAGTTACACATGTAAAAGTGACCAACTCATTTATTTCAGCCAGCATTTGTTGTGTTCTGCCCAGAGCTGGTACTTATCTTAGCAAATCTTTGGAGGGAAAAGAGTAAGTTCTGTCAACCTTTGCTAACAGAAGAGATCTCTAGAGCAGTCATGTTGGCCTCTTTGCCCGTGAACTGGTCACCCTTGCAGACTCAGGTCCTATGTCAGACGTGCTGACTCATAATCTGTACTTTCACAAGACTCCTGGCTAAGCTGTACCAGAGGCATGAGAGGCACTGAAATGCTCAAAGTTTTTGCCAGTAGACAGAGAACAAATATCAACACATGTTGCTACTAAATCTTTTTCTACACCCAGGTAGACATCTCTAATCAATTAAACAGAGTACTCTTTCCAAGAGCCCTGTCTAAGCCTGAGAATGCTTCACACATTGTCCCTAGGTAACAACTTCCAGTTGATCAAAGTAGACACTTGAAACCAGGCTTAGCCAGTTTATTATGTGCATGAGTATTTCTTACCTGGACAATAGTAACTTTTGGGCCTGCTTCCATATTCTCTATAAGAGCAATTAAAAAGATACAAATATAGTCATGATAATTCTTATTCCAAGTGAATTAAACCCAAACTCCTTACCAGAACTTGGAAGATTCTTCTTGACTTGGCCTTGATCACCTTGTTGGTCTGTCTTTTTGTCTTCTCCCCTTGCCACATTGCTCTATTTCTTTTTCTGGAGCTTGCCATGCTTCCAGCCTACAGCAGACCTAAGTCACCATCTTGCTGAATCTTTGTTTTATCTATGTGAGAAAGCCAATGCCAGAGACATTTGATCTGTGTGTGACCATGTGGCCTTCTGAGCCAGAAGGACTTTAGTTCCAAGTCAAAAATCCTGAGTAAGTTACCTATTCCTGTGGCCCATTTGAGGGAACCTCCACCGAGTCCTCTTTATGTTCTTATATTCTTTCCTCATCTCTCTGTTACTTGTTGTGGCCTTTTAGAGTTAACTTCTTATTTTTAGGGCTACACTTATCACCTTCTCAGAGAGGCTTTCCTACTAAATCAGCTCTCCAAGAATTCCCTCTTTCAGCATCCTAGTTGTGTTTTCTATAACAACTGCCTTAAATTTCACAGCTAGTTTTATTCATGTATTTATTTATTTTATTATTATTTTTTTTTTTGGTGGAACCGGGGATTGAACACAGGCCCTTGCGCTGGCAAGCGCTTATTCTACTCAGCTATCTCCCTGGCCTATATTTATTATTTCACCTGCTTTCATACTAGTTTTCAGACCTCATGGTAATAAGATTTCTCTTTGTGTAACTGACTTCCACATTCAAAGCATAAGCACAGGGCTTGACACATAGTATATGTTGAATAAATATGATTTGGATGTATGCATCCATGAATGAGCAATGGAAGTGGGGAGGGAAGTTCTAAGATTTTAAATATGATAGGGATTTAAAATCACAACTAAGCTATATTCATGTTATATGTACTGCAAAGCCAAGAGAGAGTTTTGGTCACCTTGAATAAAGTCAAGTGCCTGGTTGAGTAAAGTCACTGTTGGCAACAGTGAGTTTATTCCTATCCACAGATGTTTTTGTTGTCTACTCACAATATCATGTGACCTTTACTCAATAAAGATACTTCCTGCATTCTTCAGAGATCTTTCATTAAAGAGATTTACTTAGTGTTTAAAGTGGGGAGGGGGGCTGGTGAGATGGCTCAGTGGGGCTGGTGAGATGGCTCAGTGGTCTAAAGCACCTACTTAGAACAAGCTTAGAAAAGCACAGGGACTGTGGTTTCAATCCCCCAGCACCACATGCCAGCCAGCCCCGCCCCCTGGTGGGCTGAGCTGGCCGCGCGCGCGCGCGCGCGCGCGCGCACACACACACACACACACACATAAATTAAAAAAATAAATAAATAAAGTGGGGAGGGATGGACAGTCTGTCTGAGGAGTAATCTCTCAGCCAAATCCAAATTGATGATCTATCCTGGCCTGAAGATTCCCTCTGCAGCTATGTCTGTCCTGCTGAACTTCAGCTTGGGCTGATACCTCAGATAGCTCTGTGCTGCTTTCCACAGTTCTCTGGGTGACTCAAATAAATTGTTTTTGTTCTTTCTAGGACAGAGTCCAGCAAACTGTCCTAAAGGGACAGATAGTAAATATTTTTTACTTTGTTGGACAGATGACTCTGTCACAACTACTCAGCTTGCTGTTCTAGTGGCCATTGGCATTGTACAAATAAATAGATGTGGCTGTAATGACAATACAACTATATTAAATAAAGTGGATCAGATTTGGCCTGTTGTCTATAATTTGTATAATCCAGTCCTAAGATTTCCAAATTAAATATATAACCTTTCCAAAAGTAACAACAACATCAAAAAAGATATTTTAAAAAGTTAACTAGCTTCCATTTGTTATTTAAAATTGCTTGCAAAACATGATCGATGACATAGAGCGTGCCTAAGGAGAGTCACCTGGAGAGAAAACATTCTCTCAGGATTTCACAGAGAACAAATTGGTCAAGCAATGGCCATGACTCATCCACGTGGCTGACACTGACAAAGGATCTGCAACCTGTGGTACAGGGTTACAGGATAAATCCTGAGGGTACTTGACTGACTTTATCAGATACAAAAGTTACATTTTTTGTTATATAGATCTTGCTTTATCTTGGTCTTAACCATCCAGCAGAAAAGTATAAAAACGAGGTATATAAAGTAAAGCCATATTAATATGCTGAGCTGTGAAAGGCTCTAGTCAACAACTTCTGTGGATAACTCACTACTAATGTAGACTGCTGGACTGTGTTGAATTGTTTTGTTGAATTTATGCACCTATAATTTAAATGCTAATGGAATACTCATTTCTGACAGGGCTAAACAAAAAAAGGGGATACAAAGGAAGGACCATTTTGTATCTGTATATGCAGAATAGTTAGGCTAGATATACAGCTACTTTTGCTTAATTCAATGAGAAGAAAGATTAGTACTAATAGTGTTTGGACAGGATATCTTGTCTGCATCTTGTACTATGTATAACCACTAAGAAGATAAAAATGTACAATGTATTAATTATTGAAACTGTCCTATTAAACTGTCTTATTGCTGTTTGTTTCTCAATAAAATAAAATTAAAAAAATAAAATTGCCCGCAAATATCTTTAAAGATGATTTTTTTTAATTGCTCTTTGGGCTCATGAGCTGATTCTGAAATTTTGGAAACAACATTGATTTTAACTTTCTGTTTAGGCAGATAGTCAAGCAATGATTTATCAGTTGTAAAAAATAGCTTTTATTTTTCAGGTAAACAATCACATTCTCCTTATTAGAAGCACACCTGCTGGTCCCATAGCAATATCAAGGAAAGATAACTTTGTAAACACAGTAGCAGGATTGCCATGGCCAGCCTAAGTCTGTTTCACTGATAGCCTGTTTATGTAGATGATACTGTTCTACAAATGGATTTTTTGACTGCCCAAATACTTGAAGAGCCTGTTTGTCAGTAGTGAAAATGCTTTTTTACAGATGAAACTAAGCTATAAAGTAGGGATTGAGCTTTTTGTTTTTTTCATTTTATGTATTTGGTACATGGTCTCACTATGCAGCTTGGACTTATAGTGATCCTCCTGTTTTCAGCCTCCCCAGCGCTGGAATTACAGGTGCACCACCATGCCCAGAGATCATTTGTTTTTAAACTACGGAGCAAATTACAGGCTTTAAATGCCTTCTTTGCCTTTTAGTTTGAAAAATCCTCTGAGCCCAAATCCAAAATAAGAATACTGCTTTGTTACCTAGAAATGATTTAGGCTGTAAGTAACAGTTGTAGCTTTTAAGAATAAGAGTTTCGTGAAATATTTCTGCTGGGGGCTGGGGAAATGGCTCAGTAGAATAAGCACTTTCCTGGCAAGCACAGGGGCCTAAGTTCAAGCCCCTCAAAAGAAAAAAAAATTATGCAATGAAAATTATAAAATACTCATGAAATAAATTAGGACTCACAAGACAGTGGAAAGATATCCCATGTTCATGGATTAGAAGAATTGATAGTAATGTGTCCATGCTACACGAAGTAATCTACAGCTCCATTATAATCTCTTTCAAAATACTAATGGTATTCCTTAAAGAACTAGAAAAAAAATTCTAAAATTTACATGAAATTTACATTTACATGAAACCACAGAAAACGCTGAACAGCCATCTTGATTAAAAAATAACATTGCAGAGACATATTCTTATTTTCTCTGTGGTCAGGACAACATGATGTTTACAGCAGTACAGATGTACAGACCAATGGGAGAAAACAGGGTGCTTAGAGCTCACATCTATAGCTAAAGTTGTAATTTTAAATGAAGGTACTCAGAACACACAGTGGAGAAGTTCAATCTTTTCAAAAATTGTGCTGAGAATACCGAGTATCCATAGGCACAGGAATGAAACTCGATCTCCATCCTTTACCAGTTGATATTTACAAATATCAACTCAAAATGGATAAAGATTTAGTGTAATATCTCAAACTATGAAGTTACTAGAAGAAAATTTAGAGGAAATTGAATTTTTTTTTTTGACAAAAGCCACAAAGCACATGAAACGGAAGCAAAATATGTAAATGGAATCACATCAGACCTAAATAACTTCTGCAAAGTAAAGAAGACAGGAGGTTGAAAAGACAAATAAAGAATGGGAGGAATTATTTGTGGACTATACATGTGACAGAGGGTTAGCTGAAACATAAGGGACTCTACAGATTTAATCACAAATCAGAACAAATCTGATTGAAGGATGTGAAAAAGACTTATTTCTTAGAAAAAGACATCAGCTAACAGTTATGTGAAAAAATGGTCAGTATCATTAATAACCAAATCCAAATGAAAATCATGTTGAAATATCACTTATCTCTAGTAAGGATGACTGTGCTAAAAAAGTGCCATTTAGTAACAAATGGATAAAGGAAGTATCTCTCTCTCTCTCTCTCTCTCTCTCTCTCTCTCTCTCTCTCTCTCACACACACACACACACACAGAGTAGAATGTCATTCAGCTATAAAAGAGAAATCCTATTATTTATAATAACATGCTAAGTAAAAGCCAGGCAAAAAAAGTACTACATGATTTCATTCATATATGGATTCTGAAACAGTTGATCTCATGGAAGTTGGTGAACATTAGAGGCTGGGGAAAGTAACACAGAGGGAGGGAGGGAGGGATATGTTTTAATTATTGTTAGTTAGAAATAGGAAGTTCTGGAAATGAAGCTTCACAGGGTGACAATACATAACAATGTTCTGTATATTTCAGAAAGCTAGAAGAGAGGATTATGAATGTTTCACCATAAAGAAAGATGAATGCTTGGGAAGAGATATATTTGAACTGATTTAAAGGTTGAACAGGGCCGTGGAGATAGCTCAGTGGTCCACCTGTTTAGGCAAGCACAAGGACCCAGTTTTGATCCACATGCCCTGCCGGCCCTGTCCCAGGTGCACCAAGCTGGCCACCAAGATGGGGTATGGTGATGCATGCCTGTAATCCCAATGCAGGAGAGGCTGCAACAGGAGGATCACTACATGTCCAACTATGTAGTAGACCCTGTACCAAATACATAAAAAATAAAGGTTGGACAACATATACTTGTGTGAAAATATTACTTGGTACCCCATATATATATATATATATATATATATATATATATATATATATATATATACATGTATATATATTGCAGGCTTTACTAGAGAAACATAAAACACAAGCTATACAAATTGATATTAGCTTACAACGATTAGCCATAAAGTTGGATGAGGAAGTGTACAGAAGTTGTTTGTACACTAGAGATAGAAGGACTCAGTCCAAGATGTGGAGTTCATTGCGGTTTTCCATGCAAGTCCATATTAGGAGGCTGATGGGTGATGGGTATGTGATGAAAGACTGATGAGTCTATGTTGGGAGGCTGAAGGATCTGAGGCAGAAGCTAAAGAGTGTGCACTAGAAGCCAGGAGATGACATGAAAGCTGAAAGTGAAGTCTAGCTTCTCCAAAGAATGGAAACCTGTCTGTCCTTTTTCATTTCTCTTTTATACCATCTGGGGATGAGCCATCCTCGGGTGGGTCCTCTACACCCTGGGGTGTAGAATTGCTGAGCCAATTTAGTTAAGCTTCTAAACTTTGTAAGTTGACACAATCAACCAGTATACTATATAACAGTTTTTAATATTTTACCTATTAGTTAAAAATAAACTTAAAAAGATGAGAAAAAATAAAAAAGAGTAAGAGTTTATTTTTTTCTCTTAATAATTCATTTAAAATTTAAATTGTCAAGGAATTTAATTTATTTGTGTGTGTGTGTGTGTGTGTGTGTGTGTGTGGCCAGTTCAGCCCACCAGGAGGTGGGGCTGGCTGGCTTGTGGTGCTGGGGAATTTTTTTTTTTTCATTTTATTTTTTATTTTTTTTCAAAGTTTTATTGATAAACAGATAGCAATGAGACAGTTTCAAATCAAATCGGAAGTACAGTTTCAACAAATAATA